>NC_044495.1:59005404-59045404 GCF_902362185.1 Chanos chanos | reverse complement strand
TGTGTGTGTGTGTGTGTGTGTGCGCGTGTGCTAAGACCCACATCACCACGCTCAGGTAGTCATGGTGCACCTGAACAAGACCAGGAACAAAAATTATGTGTCAGGGCTTTGTGCGTGTGCGTGTGTGTGTGTGTGTGTGTGTGTGTGTGTGTGTGTGTGTGTGCGCGCGTGCTAAGACCCCCATCACCATGCTCAGTTAGTTATGGTACACCTTAACAAGACCAGGAGCAAACATTATGTGTCAGGGCTTTGTGTGTGTGTGTGTGTGTGTGTGTGCGCGCGCGTGTGCTAAGACCCCCATCACCATGCTCAGTTAGTTATGGTACACCTTAACAAGACCAGGAGCAAACATTATGTGTCAGGGCTTTGTGTGTGTGTGTGTGTGTGTGTGTGTGTGTGTGCAAAGGGAGAAAGGGTGAGATAGAGTCTCTGTGTCTAAGTGTGATCAGTGTGATCAGTTTTACGTGTACGTGTGTGTGCATGTTTACTCGTTCGTCTAAGCATGATTGTGATGTTTAATCGGTAAGACCCGTCATATCTGTACGCTGAAACCTGTCATTGTCCCTCTCAGTTTTATTGCCTCACGCCGTCGGCTTATCGTAACGCCGCATGGCTAACTTGTTTACTGTGCAGCTGACACATGTGTGAACAGGATTGCACAAGCTATTGTATACGCACACACTCCAAAGACCACCTCTCAAACACACACACACACACACACACACACACACACACAGGAGCAGTCAAAGACCACCTTTGAACATGTCTCTCTCTTTTTTTTTTTTTTTTTTTTCCCTCTCCCCTTTTCACCTGCGCAGATACACAACGCTGTCCTACCGAGCGCCAGAGATGGTTAACCTGCATGAGGGAAAAGCCATCACCACTAAGGCTGACATATGGGTAAGAGTGTTTGGCCTTCTCTGCGCAGACAAGCAGGAGAGCAGGTTGGGCAGGATCCACGCTGCGTACACGCAGCCAAAAACCAGTTTCTCCTCGTAAACATGGCTCGGTTAGGGCGTGTCGTTAGCTCTTGAGTACTCTGTGTGTGTGTGTGTGTGTGTGTGTGTGTGTGTGTGTGTGTTTGCGCGTGCTGTTTTTCTACATTTACTTAAATGGAGAAGACGGCGAATTCCACCTGAGGACCGGGGGGCTGATCCTGTGTTTGTATAACTGCAGGAAGTGTCACGGCCTTGGGAGCGTAAAGCCTCATGGGAAATGTAGTTTTGTTTTATTAACCTGTTTCGTTTTATTTTTTTCCCCAGTCTGTTTGTTCTAGTTAGACACATTCACACCTGTGCTGTCACTAGTGATCAGCGCCAGATGAATAATTATAAATTACAGGGCAAATCCTAACCTGCCCTGTTCACACACACACACACACACACACACACACACACACACACACACCCACACATACCATCAGCTTGTCAGAGTCTCTGTCTGTATCCACACAGCTCAGCCATGTGTGTTGGATTAAGTTTGGAGCAAGGCCAAGAGGAGCAGTATGGCCATCCTGGTTTGGAGAGGGGCAGAGAGATTGTGTGGCGAAAATGTTTATTAGAAAACACTTTTACGGCTTTTGCAGAACTGGAAAAATGGTGTGGTTGAAAACAGAGCTGTGTTCATAGTTATCGCACAGAATTCAGTATACTGGCCACTGAGATTTCGCAAACTGCAAGTAGTTAAAAGGTTATTTGGGAGGAACCGTGTGTGTGTGTGTGTGTGTCTGTGTGTGTGTGTGTGTGTGTGTGTGTAAGAGAGTAAGAGAGAGAGTCTGTGTGTGTGTGTGTGTGTGTATGTGTGTGTGTGTGAATGTGTGTTTGTGTGTGAGAGAGAGGATTTCTGTGTGTGTGTCTATGAGAGATAAAGGGGGAGTTTGTGTGCATGTGTGAGAAAGAGAATGTGTAGTTGTGGGGTGTGTGTGTGTGTGTGTGTGTGTGTGTGCGTGCGCGTGAATGAGTGAGAGAGGGAGAGAGGGAGCGGGAGAGAGAGAGGGAGTGTGGGTGTCTGTGTATGTGTGTGTGTGTGTGAGAGAAAGAGAGAGGGAGTGTGTGTGTGTGTGTGTGTGTGAGAGAGAGAGAGGGAGTGTGTGTGTGTGTGTGTGTGTGTGAGAGAGAGAGAGAGAGAGGGAGTTTCTGTGTGTGTGTGTGTGTGAGAGAGAGAGTGTGTGTGTGTGTGAGAGAGAGAGAGAGAGAGAGAGAGAGAGAGGGGGAGTGTGTGTGTGTGTGTGTGTGTGTGTGTGTGTGTGTGTGTGTGTGTGAGAGAGAGTGTGAGAGGGAGAGAGAGCCAGGCGGTGAAGGTACTCTGGAAGCGGAGGTATAAATACAGAGAGGTTAGCTGTAACTTCCTGCGTGGCTTTGCCTGTAAAGACAGGAATGAAGCCACACAGCAGAGACTTCCTTTTTCAACACCACATGTGCTGTTCCCTGCACTGGCACGGCCAGCTCTACTGGAGTTATTCTCTCTGCCAGGCAGCGGACCAGAAATGAGAGACGCACAAGCATGGACTTCTCTGCAGTAATCCGCAGAGCCCGCAGCGGAAATAGCAACTCAAATCGATTTTCGCTCGTACCCAGTCGCAAGCAATTCACGGTCATCGTGTCAGAACAGGCTACGGCTAGGAACAGGAAATGCGTGACACCATTTCCTGCCAGTTTCTTCCTTCCGAAAATAGAGCGAGTTGAGATGCGCCTGTATCCGACACAGCACACAGCTGTGCGGTTTCCAGGGTTTGTCCCCAATCAGCTGGGCGTGTTTTCGCTCAAGTCTTAATACCAAGACGCTGAAAGTTGTAAACACTCCCTGTGCTATGTACGCTGCGGTGTGTGTTTATTATGTTTTTGTTTATTGTTTGTTTTTGTTTATTGTTTGTTTATTGTTTGTTTGTTTGTTTGTTTGATTACTCTCACACAGGCACTTGGATGCTTGTTGTACAAGCTCTGTTTCTTCACGCTTCCATTTGGGGAGAGTCAAGTTGCCATATGTGATGGAACCTTCAGCGTTCCGGATAATTCGAAATTCTCGAATGAGCTTCACTGCTTGATAAGTAAGTAGGACTTTTAAGCCCCTTGAGTCTAGACACGGATGAAGAAAAGGGCTGAGGCACCAGAAATATTTGGCTCGAGCATTTACGGCCCAGTTGCCCAACGGTTAAACACATCAGAGGACAAAGTATTGCTTTTAATGTTGTCATAAAGTTTTCATTAGTCTGGAGGTGGTGTGTATGTAAACTTAAACAACAGCACCGCCACCTGGCCAAACGGGAGTACTACAGGCACTGTGTATGTGTGTGTGTGTGTGTGTGTGTGTTGATTTAGTTTACTGTATTAAAAACGCTGTTTAGGATTATATGTGACTTTGTTTCTTGTTTCCAAGGATACATGCTGGAACCTGATCAGGATAAAAGACCAGACATCTATCAAGTATCGTACTTTGCCTTCAGACTGGCCGGCAGGGACTGCCCTGTGCCCAACCTCTTTGTGAGCAGACTCGTTTTTTAACGCTTCAGACGCTTCCTCCGGTTTAATTTACGGGCGTCAGCCACATAACCTGCTTACCACTGCAAGTGCCCAATAAGTAACGCTTCAGGTGTTAGCCATATGAATCAAGTGGTCTAAGTGGCTTTTGTTTTCAGAAAAATGTCATTGTCAGTCATGAAGCGCTCATTCGTTTTTTTTTTTTTTGTTTTTTTTTTTCTTTTTCCCAGAGCTCTCCTATTCCCACGTCGCTTCCAGAGCCACTGACAGCCAGTGACATCGCTGCTAAAAAGAGCCTCACGAAAGCCAGGTACCGCAGAACATTCCGGAACTCCTCTCATCCACGGATCCACTCGTCAAATTCACACGCGTTCTTTAGGCGGCGGAGGGTTTTACAACGCTTTGCGTTTTTACCGGCCGTATCGTGTCTTTTGTCTTCTTTTAAAACGCGTCGTAAATTTAGGCTAATTGAACACATATTTTTCACACGCACACACACACACACAAATGTTGATCTCTGACCTATGATCTCTGGCGGTAATGATCCGAACCCTCAGCGTGTCTCGCGTTGACGCCGTCGTTTACCTTGTCCAATCACGCAGGATTACAGATTCGGTGGGGCCGACAGAAACGTCCATCGCCCCTAGACAGAGACCAAAGGCAGCCAACAGTAACGTCCTCCCCCTCGCCAACTCTGTGACGCCTGTGAAGATGACCGTCCCCTCAGGGGCACTCAGCAACGGTCAGAAAGGTGAGAGCCACGCCCACACCCACGCCCACGTAATAATGATGGAGTCGTCCTCTCCTCACTGAGGATGAGTTAGTGTTGTCTGTGTCCCTGTGTTCAGTAACAGTATCAGGCACAAAGGACGGAGGCGTCTTGAACAATAGCACAACTGCTGTTTGGATAGCGACAGACAGTCGTTCGTAGTATTGGTTTAAGTTTTGTTTTCACTCTGTTTGTGTTGTCATGCTGTACGAGTGTATGTGTTTTGTGTTGATTCGTGTGTGTGTACATGTGTACCAGTGCATCTTACGCTCTCTCTCTTTCTCTCTCTCTGTCTCTTGCTCACACACACTCTTACACACCTACAAACACACGCAAACACACAAACACACACACACACACACACACAAACACACACACACAAACACACACACAAACACACACACACACACAAACACACACGCAAACACACACACACACACACACAGCCTCTGGGAACGGCCAGCCAGCTGTTCAGATGCAGAACAGCAGTCAGCCAAACAGAGTCCTCCAGCAGTTACAGCCTGGAGACGTCCGGCTTCAGCAACTCCACCAACAGCACCAACAACAACAACAACAACATCTTCATCATCAACATCAACAACATCAGCAGCAGCAGCAGCATCCTCATCCTCACCATCATCAGCCTCCTCATCCTGCACAGCACAGCATACACCCTCAGCAGCAGCCAGTCAGTGTCCAGCAGCTTCAGTACCTACAGGTAATGCATCACGGTTCTCTTCTCTTCTCTTCTCTTCTTTCCTCTCTTCCCTTCTCTTCCCTTCTTCTCTTCTCTTCTCTTTTCTTCTCCTCTCCTCTCCTCTCTTCTCTTCTCTTCTCTTCTCTTCTCTTCTCTCCTCTCCTCTCCTCTCCTCTCCTCTCCTCTCCTCTCCTCTCCTCTCTTCTCTTCTCTTCTCTTCTCTTCTCTCCTCTCCTCTCCTCTCCTCTCCTCTCCTCTCCTCTCCTCTCCTCTCTTCTCTTCTCTTCTCTTCTCTTCTCTCCTCTCCTCTCCTCTCCTCTCCTCTCCTCTCCTCTCCTCTCCTCTCCTCTCCTCTCCTCTCTTCTCTTCTCTTCTCTTCTCTTCTCTTCTCTCCTCTCCTCTCCTCTCCTCTCCTCTCCTCTCCTCTCCTCTCCTCTCCTCTCTTCTCTTCTCTTCTCTTCTCTTCTCTTCTCTTCTCTTCTCTCCTCTCCTCTCCTCTCCTCTCTTCTCTCCTCTCCTCTCTTCCCTTCTTCCCTTCTCTTCTCTTCTCTTCTCCTTTCCTCTCTTCTCTTCTCTTCTCCTTTCCTCTCTTCTCTCCTCTCCTCTCCTCTCCTCTCCTCTCCTCTCCTCTCCTCTCTTCTCTTCTCTTCTCTTCTCTTCTCTCCTCTCCTCTCCTCTCCTCTCCTCTCCTCTCCTCTCCTCTCCTCTCCTCTCCTCTCTTCTCTTCTCTTCTCTTCTCTTCTCTTCTCTTCTCTCCTCTCCTCTCCTCTCCTCTCCTCTCCTCTCCTCTCTTCTCTCCTCTCCTCTCTTCCCTTCTTCCCTTCTCTTCTCTTCTCTTCTCCTTTCCTCTCTTCTCTTCTCTTCTCTTCTCCTTTCCTCTCTTCTCTTCTCTTCTCTTCTCTTCTCCTCTCTTCCCTTCTTCCCTTCTCTTCTCTTCTCCTTTCCTCTCTTCTCTTCTCTTCTCTTCTCTTCTCCTTTCCTCTCTTCTCTTCTCTTCTCTTCTCTTCTCTTCTCTTCTCTCTCGGTCTCTAATAAAAAGCTAAATCACCCAGTTGACCCCCATTCTAGTTAATCTGAACCGCTGTGTTGCACAAAATGAAGATTCACCAGTTGTCTGGGGAATGCGCAGAAATGATGCAGTTTCACTGACCACATTCCTGAGTATCCTGTCAGTTCCCTGATCTTTCCTCTGTGCATTTAACTGGAAACTCCAGATAAACTCCATTTCTACTGCTCTCGTGTCCTGCAGGTTTAAAAAGCTAGAGAGATGAACAGGTTTTTGTTGTGACGCCAGGGCCTAAAAAGTTTAGCATAGTTTGACACCGCATGTTCAGAGCGCTGGTATGGCGTCTTTTGCATCACTTGAATTAATTATATCTTAGGAATGATCAGAGGTAGTAATGTGTGTTTTTTTTTCCAGTGCAGTTTTGTACCAATAGATGGCGCTGATGGCGAACTGCTGGTTAGTTATGCATTTTCTCATGATGGATCCGATGCCCGACATGGATGTTACCTCTGCAGATCTGTAGTAGTTTTCCCAATATTTCTAAAGCTGTATATTAATTGTGTTCATTTCAATATACATTTGTTTGATTGTCTTTCTTATGTATAAGCAGACAAAGCTAGCACTTTTTACGTGGACTTTTTTGCTTCACAGATGCGTGTGACGCTGACGGTTTGAGATCAGTTTTGCTTTAATTCCGAATGACTTGCCTTAAACTGCAGAGTCGTTAAGCTGTCGTCCCAAATCTTGTTTTTTACTCGCAGGTTTCTTAGCGTCAGTGCAGGGGATTCAGTCGGCGGTTCATTCTTTGCTCCAGCCAGGCGCTAACACGCTTGAATGAGCCAATTAAGGATTTGACGTTCAGTCGACAAGGTGGCCCGTCGGTGCTGGATTACAACAGAAACGGGCAGTAAATTTCTCCCAAGGACAGAGATTAACAATCACTGCTGTAAAAGAATCTAAGCTCTACACCTAAAGTGTGCAACTCAACCCCCCCCCCCCCCCCCCCAAAGCCCATAACTCCTGTTGGACTGCATTTGTTTTTGGTTTTTTTTTTACATCTACACATCTCTCCGTTGACCGAGGGACATTTACACAGTGAAAAGCGGCATGGTTACTCGGGACTGGGGCTGGAAACAACCCCCCCCCCCCCTTCCCCTCCCCCTCCCGTCCTCGCCCGTGATGGCTGTATATCTCACTCCTGTTGTTCTCTGTCTGTGTGTTATCTCTGTCGGCAGTATCAGCAGGCCATGCAGCAGACTCTCCAGATGCAGCAGCAGCAGCAGCAGCAGCAGCACATGCTCCACCCACACATGCTCATGCAGACCGTGTATCCTCAGCAGGCCCACTACGCCGCCATGGTGAGCGCCGCCACGGCAACGCGGCCCGGCGTGGCGGGAAACAGCACCTGTCCTCCTACGGCAGGCAGCCGCCACCTGGGAAAACACACGCGCGCGCACACACACACACACACACACACACAGACACACAAGCTGTTTTTATACTCTGTAAAGGTGCCTATATACATATATATATATATATATACATACACATATACATAGTACTGAATTTGCTTAGCAATCAGCCAAACAGCACAGCTGTAGCAGACAAAGCAGAAACCCAGTAGGATAGAGATTAAATTTTCTTGAAACTGCATCGAATTCGAGATCGAAGCTGGTTTTGCGTACTGGAATGGTGTTTCGTACCAGTCCAGAAACGAAGCTAAACCCGTCAAACCATCGGAAATGTCCTCAGAAATGTATTCCCTCTAACTCGGAGGTGTGGCACAACACTGACTTCCCCCCCAAATACACGCCGTTAAGGCGGGCGCAGTTTTTAGCTTGTTTTCCACCGAATGGTTACCATCTGTTTAATTTCAGATGCAATCTGCTCCATGAGAAGCCATCAGGGGGTTGAAAGGGGGTGAAATCGACCGATTCTCTGTGTTAAATTGTAACATATGAAGCAATTACACTGTAGGGAAATACAGGGACTGCCCCACCTCTCTCTGTGTGTCTCTCCGTCTCTCTCTCTCTCTCTCTCTGTCTCTCTCTCTCTCTCTCTCTGTCTCTCCTGCTCTCTTGAGTGTGTGTGTGTGTCTCTCTGTCTCTCTCTCTCTCTTTCTCCTCATGGTCAGTGTGTGTATTTAAATCTGCTACTAACCCTAAGGTAGAAGAGAAAGGGTTCATTAGCACAGGCGTCTGTTAAACTTGTCCGTCTCAGGGGAGACAGGTGTTTTTATCGGTGTTTGTATTGGATACTTGTGCTTATGAATAGATCTCTTTGAGAACAGTCATTGCCTCCATGTCCCCACAATGAGGGTGTTTTGTTTATGCGCACTGTCTCCACAAGTGTCAGTTGCCACACATTATTGACATATTCCCGAACTGCCCAAATTCCCACATTATCAGTGTGTGTTATTTCCCCCCCCCAGTCTCACCTTGTCCTAATGTCCCCACAAGACCAGTGTCTTGCATTGTCTGTAAACTCTCAAGTTGTCCCAGGGTTAATCCAGTCAGTGTGTGACAGTGCGTGTCCCCACAATACATGTGTGCATCAGTGTCCCCACATTGCATGTAAGTTGCATACCCAGGTCCCCACATTGAAACGTTGTGGCTTCCCCTCCTAACAGATGCAGCAGTATCAGCAGGCTTTTGTCCAGCAGCAGCAGCAGCAGCAGCAGTGTGGCCCCGCCCAGCAACTGCCCTATGTCACCTCCCCTGTCGAGTTTCACACTCCTCTGGGCTCTTATAACCCGGCTGTGCCGGGACACGCCGGACCTTCTCCCGTGGATCCTCCATACACTAACCCCAGGTAACCACGACAACCCAGCCATCCTACTGATTCTCAAACCACCTCATATCCTTAAGTACATTAGGGCTGCGTTCAGAGTCTGACAGACGGCAGAGGGGAAGTGGTTGACTTTAGACTTTTGTTTGTGACTGTAAGAATGGAGATTTGTTCCATTTCTTTTTCATTTTTGGTAATATTTCATTTGTCAGCAGAACAGATGCATTTGTGTATTAAACGAATGTATTTTGATTCCTTTCACTTTACTCTGTTGATGATAAAAGGAATTATTAGATTTATGTTCAGTGTGGTTCCCAGGATTTGCTGAAATATCCTAATTCAGGGCAGTGCCCAGCATTTCTTGATTCCTTGATGTGTTAGAATGCTAAAACAAGGCTGTACACTTCTCTCTCTCTCTCTCTCTCTCTCTAGTAGAAACACAGTATCCAGCGCTGAGGTGTTAAGTCCGCCGCCTCAGAATGTCAGTAATCCTCCGGATATGTCTGGCTGGAACCCGTTTGGTGAGGACAACTTCTCCAAACTGACGGAGGAGGAACTTCTGGACCGAGAGTTTGACCTTCTGAGAGCAAGCAAGTGTTAAGAGCTTCTCTCTCTCTCTCTCTCTCTCTTTTGTCTTTTCACTGTAGAGTCATCTTTTCAGTTAAGCCCTTATTTCCATCTAAATCTACTCTTTGACTGAGTTTCCTGTGGTGATACCTAGTTCCGCTCTGATGAACTGTAGATTATACTCAGCACAATTCAGATTTTTGTCAGTAATGCTTGTTTTCAGATGAAAGCAGCGTATTGTATTAGAGCATATTCACACAACACTGGACAATCTCTTTGAATGTGTTGAAATTTCAGCAGTCTGTTCATACTTTGGGTAGCATTTGCACATGCGGCCTTTGTGTCTGCTGTGTTGGTTTTTTGCACCTTTTTGTGAGTCAGTCAGTACTTCCCCGAATCTCCAGCAGAGGGCGTAAGAGTTCCGCAGCGTTGCCGTGGTAACACCCCCCCCCCCCCCTCTCTCTCGTCTCTGACTGCTTCGCTCTTACAGATAAGCCAGCGGAGAGGGCGACTAGCGCGGACGTGGGCGCGGACAGACAGCAGCCGGCCCTGCAGTCACCCCCCGAGGACCCGTTTGGTTCAGCTCCGTTCCTGGCCAACGCAGGCAAGTTTTAGAGATGGCTCTGCGAGGACCCAGCTGCACAGCTCCCTGTCTAGTCTCTCTGTGTGTGTGTGTGTGTGTGCTGCCACACCGCGCCCCCAACCCCACCCCCCACCCCCCTCCCCAAACCCACTTTAAGCTCCTTTTCCTCTCCTCACTGGAAGAACCATTCAGACAAAAACTGCTGCCATTGATATGTAACGCAAGCAGGGGAGGGGTGGGGGGGCAGGGGTGGCAGTGCCAAATCGCCACCATTCTGCAAAATTCAGAGACTCTGAGATAGACACACTCACAGATAACAACGCTTCTGCCACCAACAACCTGTCTTTGATAGGCCTGTAGAATGAGAGTGTGTAATTAACCGCTAACAGCTAACGGCTAGGACTCAATCTCAGTATGCATAGTACGTAATGAAGGTTTTTATCATAGGACCGTGTTGTTATAAGTTCAACAAGCATTTAAACTAGATCAGATTACTCGGCCTTGCAGGACAGCTGCTGTAGTGAAGTACTGATAAAACAAGCAATAGGTAGCGCAGTTGCCAGGTAACCAGTACGTACTCTGCTTCATTGGCCTTTTATATAGGTTCTTAAAATATGTAACAGTGCAGTGAGGTTATTGACAGATCAAAAGGAAAAATTGTAGGTTTTTTTTTTTTTTTCCTTCTTCTTCTTCTTTAATTTTTATTCTTTGCATTAAGAAGTCCTTTCTGCCGCTTGTTACTTTTTATGTTTGTGCGTCTCGCATGAAGCTGTGGGTTTCTTAGTGCCTACGCCGGTGTTTTTCCATTTTGGCGGCTTCTTTCTTTTCCCATCTTACACGTCCCTAATCTCGCTCTCTCTCTTTTTTGCTCTCTCTCGTGTCTTTTTATTGATCTATGCACTTTACGGTGATGGAACGAAATCTTTCACAACTACCATCTCCAACCAAGTGAACCTAACCAGTCAATCTTACTGTGAACACTTATCTTATGCATATACTGACATATACTCATAACTTTCATGTTTCGCCAAATAGGGATTGGTTTGTTCCTTTATGAAGGGCCAAAAACGACTATTCTCGCATACATGTAGTGACATGCGTGATGTGCGTGGATATGGGACTAGGGTTATTAGCTTGCCGACTGCTTTTATGTGAGAGGAAACACAAAATTTCTCTCAGTATCACTATCGACTAAATAATACTTTAAGACTGTGAAGACTAGAGATTGAATATGTGAAACGTTCACTTTTAATATGCGTTTATCGTCTTTTTAGCAAAGTAACATTTTCTTACAAGGAAATAAAAAGTGAAAAAAAAACAACAACAACAAAAAAAAAACACAAAATGCAGAATTCTCAGGCGGTTACAGAGGACAGCCCCTGTTATCTGTTGGACTTCAGCACACTATGTCTTCATCTCCTCTTGGCTTTTACGTTAACCATAAATAAAACCAGGGGCTGGCATGAGAGAAACAATCCGTAAATTCTTGATCAGCCCGATTTTTTTTTTTTTTTGCTCCCCTGTAAGACACGCTGCAGTTTAGTTCCAGTTCACCATTAGTTTCATATGTTCTCTCTCGTCGTTCACGCGAGTGCCGAACGCCAAGAAATCTCAGGTACTTTTTTTTTTTTTTTCCCCCTTCGTGGATCACACTTCTAGTGATTCCTCCAAATTCATATCGTTAACTCCTACTAAACATGCCATGTTTCTCTCAGAGTGTATCACTATTTCTGTCTAGGGTTAGTGTTGGCTTGGGTTCCTTCAGTTAACCTTACTGTTTTACTGTGAAGATATTGAGATGTTTTGAGTTGCCAGCTCGGGGGAGGGTCGGCCAGAACTTTGGTTAACTAGGAGATAATCAGAGGACTGTTGGACGTTTGAGAGAACTGGAAGTTGGACAGTCTTCCTTTTTTGTGTGTGTGTGTGTGTGTGTGTGTGCATGCGTTTTGTTTTGTTTTGTTTATTCGTTTAAACTTTGCCTTATTTTAACTTGTCGCGTCGTTACTTGCAAACGTGTGTTTTATTTTTTTAGTGCCGAGTTGTTCTGTCAATACTTGTGCCAAGAGAACACTGGGGTTTTTGGGGTAAAAATGAGGATCTTCCTATGAGATGTTATTGCCATGAACCACACACCACACACACACACACGTGTCTCATCTCATTCACGCGTCGCTCATCCATCAGTAACACCTCTCTCCACGCTAATTTTCCATCTCTCTTATTATCAGAAATGTGAACATATTTAAATATATATATATATATATACACTTGTGTGTATATATGGGAAAGGTTTACATATAGGCGTTTACATTTTTTTTTTTACTTAAGCGTTCTTTTGCCAAAGGTAAGTTAAGCATGATGTTTAGAGAATTCTCACTTCAGGATTCCTAAACTCGATCCACTCATTTTCAGTCACCCGGCCACCCTGAGTTCTGAAGTCGACACCTCTCAGAATAAACGTTTTGATTTGAAAGGTTTTTTGTTTTTTTTTGTCGTCGTAATTTTGTAAGACAGCCATTCTCAAAAACACATCTTGGTTCAGCGTGGTATTGGTGGAAAGATTGCCGAAACTCAGTTTGACAGTAGTTCTTAATGACGTTTACGCTAAATCGTTTGAGCCATATTTCTGCAGCGATAAAGCAGCATGCAGTCTGAGGTCACTTGAAGACCAGGCGTGCTGTGTTGTAGCTAAAATTGGTTGAGATCATTAGCTTTTTCTGGGTTTCAGGCTGGTTTTTTTTGTGTTGTTTTTTTTTATTTGAGATAGCGGACGCTAATGCTAACAGGTTTCACTTGCCTTTAATATCAGCCGAGTTTGATCCTTAGCTGTTTCGCGGCCAAGTCCATCTCAAAACTGCCTGTTCAGCAGCTTGGTACACACTTTTAATCGTCAGCTTCGGGCTGGATTCTAACAGTATTAAGTTTTAAGTCCTATCCATCAGTGCTTTCCCAGTCCTGATCATGGAAATCCAGAGATCAACAGGTTTTTTTTTTTTAATTTAATATGTCCCTGCTCTAACACACTGGCTTCAACTCATCAGCTAATCATCAAGCTCTTGACCAGCGGAAGCTGGCGGGTTGGAGCGAAAAATCTAGAACATTCAGGGCTGTGTGTCTTCATGGACAGGACTGGGAAACACAGCTTTCAGGTGCACGAGAGGGAACTCTTCATGATCATATTTCATAAACATTCTCCCACCTGTTTGGTTACTCTTCTTCTAGTAAACAGGATGTTTGCTTTTGGGTTTTTTGTTTTGTTTTTGGTTTTGGTTTTTTTGTTTGTTTGTTTGTTTGTTTGTTTGTTTGTTGAAGAGAGTTGTCTCATGCAACCGAAGGGATTTTTGTGCTTTAGGACTTAAGACTCAACAGTTGCAGTATCTTGCCCGTTAATGTTAATATATTTTATGTGCTTTTCTTCTGTAAATAGCAGTGTGTTTAAATGGATGTTAGAAATACACACGTCCATAAATCCACTGCCCTTTGACCTTGACTTTTGACCTCATTCATATTTATACGTTCAGCTCTTGTTTGCTTAAATTGTATAGCATACTCAGAAAAAAAAAATGTAAAAAAAAAAAAATGCCCTGTATAATATTGTAAACTGAATGTGTCTTTTTAAAATGTTTAACAATTAATAAAATATATTCAAAAGCTATTCACAATTTCGTCGATTTTGTTATAGGTTGTTGTTTGTAGGCAAAACAGCTGGTGAAATGCAGCGAGTTCCGGAGTTTTCCCTGCGTCTTCCCACCAATACAACACAGGCACAAGATGTTTTCATGTCACTGTTAGAATGGCTGTCTTACAAGTGTCCGTGCAGCAAGACTTAAACCTGGTGAAGAAATGTCTCGGCAGTCTGCAGCGTGGCGTCTTACATTCAAGACTCAATAAAGTGTTGACGTTTCCTTTTTTATTATAAAAAGAGACACTTATCATTCAGTTCAACATCTTTTGTTTCTCCGCTTCAGAGGACGTTTAATGAAACCAGACGGACTTCCACAGAGCCTCGAAAACGACATGATAATCGCAGCGAGTTTCAGATGGGCTTTTTAAAATGGGTAATAATCAAAACTAGTTTCAGACTTGGGCTTTTCACATTTACTTAACAAGAAATATGCAACATCAGCTAGTTTCAGCAGCGTGTCCCCAAAACATGAACATAGTGACATTTCAAAAGACTGCTCTCAGCACATCTGTGTCTGTCAGTGTCTGCCTGTCTGTCTGTCTGTCTGTCTGTCTCTCTCTCTTTCTCTTTCTCTTTCTCTTTCCCCCTCTCTCTGTGTGAGCTGATTGTTTCTATACCATTTTCATTTAAGAGAAAAAAGGACAGTTTATAAAGGAATAATGGATATCCATTAATCCATTAATAATGGCTAATGGAATATTATTATGTCATTTAAAAACTGTTAAACATTTAAATGTCAAAGTAAATAAACATCTAATACACACTTTGAAACTGCAGACGGTTTTGGTTTTACTTAAAAGGCATGGAAGTTTTTTTTTTTTCTTTTTTTTTTTTTAACAAACTGTGACGGGCACGTAAGTCAGAAATTGTTTTCATATGAAGTCGACGCAAAAAAAAAGGGGAAAAAAAAAAAAAAAAAAGAAAGACAACCAAAGTGAGCATCTGCTGTCATGAGTCAGACAGGACCTAACAAAGCGTAATCTGTTCAGCCAGACATGTGGCTCGTCACAAGGCAACGTCCGAGCCGGTTTGCTCTTCATTCAGCAGGACCTACCGCTGGACACATGCTCCAGCCGCGTAACTGGTTAACTGCATGTCACCTCCGCTTTACAAGGTCCGTCATCTAGTCTTAATCTCAAAAAAAAAAAAAAAAAAAAGGACATCGCGCAGTAATTTTACCCCTCCAGGTTTCAGTTTAATCTCATATGATTAAAGACATTGTGTGGTTTTGGCTTACTGCTCCCTGTCAGAGGGTAGGCCCTGATTGAAAACGTTGTAATCTAGGCTGCGCAGCTTAAACAGATGCTTGCTTACATGTCTTTTGACAAGCCCTGCCCTTTTCATCGAAAACTTCTTAGGAAGCCCTCCTCCTCCTCCTCCTCCTCCTCCTCCTCCTCCCGCCTTTTCCTGTCTGTCATTCCGGGGTTTTTTTGTTTTTTTTTCCCCGTTCTTCTTTTTTCTTCACTTTTTTTTTTTTTTTTTTTTTGTATGTAACACAGCACTTGGCAAATCCATGGTCTTGTTGTGCCAGTTTGGAGAGTTTATACATTAACAGATTTCCAGCTTTGCCTTCTCAGCATGGGGGGAAACTCATCTCTAAGCAAGAGTGAGAACTTCATCCATAGGAAACTGTAAAACAGTCTGCAGCTCTGTATAGCTTAAAAATACATTCGAAGTTTCCACATTTCGCTTATTCTTAGCCGCATTCCTGTCAACGGGCCACAGTGTCTGGTTGTTTGGTTTATCTCTTGTCTGGGGTTTGGTTTGTGAAAATTTTGAAGAAAAACATTTTGGTCAGATACACTGATATATCATCTACTGACGGGCAGAAGATTCAAAGCGTGTAATGTCACTCAAAATGAGATCCGCATAAGAACTTAGCTTCTAGTCTGCGGTCGCTGCTTCATGGAAATTTCTTGCACTTTCCCCACGGTGTCAGCGGGACTCGTCAGCGTTTCAGGCCTCGTGACACACAATAAGGTCAATTCAGGCGAGACGATAGCCCGAACAAGAGCAGCTTTCTCACCATATGCGTCTAGAGGTTCTCCATCTTCATGCCCTCAGTTTTTTAATACGCCATAAACTGTCATGAGCTTTCTTTTTTTTTCTTTCTTTCTTTCTTTTTTTTTTTTTTTTTTCCCCTCCATTGTCCTCAAAATGCCTTAAGTCACATTAAATATTTCCCCAGAGGGACAAAGAAATAGGACAGTTAAGAGAGAAATCCATTGTTGACAAAGGCTCACTATTTTCATATTTAAGAACTTAAAGGATCTGAGAAGCATAATTTTACAGCTCAGGACAAAGCGATAATCAGGTTTTCCAGTCTTAAGATACCGCCCCCCCGCCCTGACGTTCTCTGTCTTTTCACAGACGTTTCATTGTTCTGGTTAAACCCCTCACAGTATTAAAGCAAAGGCCATCTGTGTGCCTCACTTTTCTGTTTTTTTTTTAATGTGGATTTAAGGGGAAAATTATGACATTTAATCGGAAATATCACTCTCGCTAAACCGGAATAAGGCATTATGATGGTTTTAGGAATTTCTCTGGGAAAAAAAAAAAAAAAGAACAATGACATTGAAAAATGAAAACACGTTAATCGGACAATTTGTGAATCGCTCCCCCCAACTCCAGCCGCACTGCACCGCACCACACCCAACCCCACCCGCAGCCTACCAAGCCCTACATATATTATAGCCCCTAATATGAATAGTGTTGAGTGCTGAATACAGAATGTCTCTGTGGTTCTGACTGATGTGGTTTTGCTCATGCAGGGCCCTGCGTGCATCCCGTGGACCAACCACAGGAGGAGCATGGTAGTCCCGTGGTGCTGGCTGTGTTCGAAGAGGCCGTCCAGCCATCGGCCGAGGAAAAGGAGCCCACGAAAAAGACCAGTTCCTCCGACCCCGCGCCTCACAAAGCCGGCGACGAGTCCGAGAGCGACTTCGAGTCCGACCCGCCCTCCCCCAAGAGCAGCGAGGACGAGGAGCAGGAGGAGGACGAGGGGCTGAACAGCGAGCACGACGACACGGAGCCGGAGAACCTGGGCCAGAGACCGCTGCTCATGGATTCCGAGGAAGAAGGAGAAGAGGAAGAGGAAAAGCATAGTTCCGACTCCGACGACGACCAGAGAAAGGGGAAAGTGCGTACGGCCAGGCTGATGGGCCACAAAGCCGCCGCGGTTTCCAAGGCGCCCACCAAGAGCCAGCCCGGTTCTAACCTGATCACGCCCCCTCTGTCGCCCAGTTCTGACGAGCCCGTCGCCAGCGAGGTGGACGTCTTCGGGGCCGTGCCCTTTGTGGGCGGTGGGCAGCCGAAGCCGCCTCCCGAAAGCGCCGACGTTTTCACCAAGGCTCCCTTCCGGCAGGTGAGCCAGGAGAACACCATCGAGGAGATCGACGTGTTCACCAAAGCGCCCTTCAGCAGGAACCTCTCCAAGTCCAGCTGGAGCGGTGAAGGTCCGACGGGCCAAACGCCGCCCATTTCCCCCGACGCCGTGGACGTGTTTGGCTTCTCGCCTTTCCAGCCCGGCCACGCCGCGCCCTCTTCCCGGAGCCAGGAGGACATCTTCGGCCAGGCACCTTTCGAAGAGGAGCCCACCCCGCAGCAGCAGATACTGAAGCAACGCAACCTTCAGAAACTGTCCTCGCGACAGAGACGGACGAAGTCCGAGGCGTCGGGCGGAAACGGCAAACGTCACCACGGGACCCCGACGGGCGGCCGCAAGAGCAACAAGCCCAGCTACCGTACGCCGGAGCGCGTGCGAAGACACAAAAAGGTGGGCAGGAGGGACTCGCAGAGTAGCAACGAGTTCCTCAACGCCTCCGACTCCAAAGAGAACATTAGTATGGACGAGGTGATGGAAAAGAGCGTGGCCCTACCTTCGGAGGACGTTCTGCTGGACCCGTTCGGCGCCAAACCCTTCCACCCGCAAGACGGCGTCCGACACGGGCAGCACCAGAGCTTAGGGGACGCTAAGAGCGACCTCAACGCGGCCAATAGCAGACCCCGGGCCAGTTCCCTGCAGTTCCCTGCTTTCGCCGACGGGAACGTGATGGACGATTTTGGGGCGGTGCCGTTTACGGAACTGGTGGTCCACGGCAGCGCTCAGCAGAACCCACAGGTGGATCTGGATCCCTTTGGCGCTGCTCCCTTCCCATCGAAGCATTGAGTGTCTTTGTCTTCCCACAGTCTCACACGCACACACACACACACACACACACACACACACACAGAGCTATGATATGCAAAAATCAAAGCAGCCTTCCTGGAGCGTCCTTTATGGATGGCAGCTTGTTTTTGTTCAGATTGCAGCGTTTGGCCAAATTGGGGGGGGGGGGGGGGGGATGGGGGACTTCTGTGCCTGTGTTTTAATTCAAATCGAACTTTTATGCTTTTTAAGCTCTTTTTTTTTTTTTTTTTTTTTTTTTTAAAAAAAAAAAGAAAAACCTAACTGGACTTCAGAGTAACAGTTTTTCTCTCACCTCAACTCAAACCTGTGGTGTATGGGTGGTTTTAAAACGGTTTCGTACGTGTTACCTTTATCCCATACGTTTTAGCTGAGAGGCCTTTTATGCTGCATCAGAAAGAGTCTTTGGTGGGGGTCGGGGGTCGGGGGGGGGACTACAACGAGACTCTAGAGTTGTTGATCAAAAATTCAGAGGGTTTTATATATTTTTTTTTGTTTCTTTGTTTGTTTGTTTTTGTTTTGTTTTTGAGGACGTTGAACGAGATTCCAGATAATAAGATTCTGTTATGACCAAGAGCGCATTCTTTCATCTTATCAACGACTGTTTGAGATGTTTAAGTTCCTTCTGTGTAGATTGTGACTTCCTGCTTTTGATCTACCAATAGGAAAATAATAATGATAATAATAATAATAATAATGATGATAATAATGATGTTCACACCAGAAAGCCTTACCGTGGGTAAAAACTCCTGCCCTGCCTCAGAGTGCCTCGTTACCAATGCACAACTGGTTGTCTGTCTTCGGCGTCAGTGAAATCAGTTCAGAGTAGGCCTTCTCACCTCCGTAGACCTTTTTTTTCTATGCATATTTTTACATTCGCAAGTGCGTTCGATACATAGAAACATTATTATAGGTGCAGCAGTCTTTTGTTTTGTTTTTTTTTCTTTTCTTTTCTTTTTCCCTAAAGGCTTAAAACATTAAAAGGGATTTTACATGTTTTTTTTTGTTTTGTTTTTTTTTAAACAGAATTCCTTTTAGTTGATATCAGATACGAACTGTTAACATAGAGTATGTTAATTTTTAAAACGATGCTCTGATAACAAACGAATGTGTTTGTATTGATTTTGTTCTTTTATGCGTTTCCTGTTTGATTCGTTCGTGGTTGACCTTAGCCCACAGTTCACAATCTTTTTCTTTTTTTTTTTTAAATATCTGAATACTGAGGTGGACGTGAAGTGGATCTGAACGTGTTTGTTCGACCTGTAAATTACTACATTCACAGCTACATGCTTGAAAAGGGAACAAGAATTCACCTTAAAGATCCGTTCTCTAACTGAGGGTAGCTGCAAGTCAATGTATCGGACTTAGTCTAAAATGCCTTTAACAAGTTCCTCGAGTTTTTAGCTGTCGCCTGTGGAGTTTCTTAAAAGTTGTAGGAAACGGAGTTAATTGAACTGGAAATTAGGATTCAGATGGACCAGTAATATTTCAGAGCCAACGCATTGGGATTTTTGCCTGCAATTTACACATGGAACAAATCTGCAGTTGGCCACATCTTTTACTTCCTTTGTTTTGTTTTTTTAAACATTGCTATAGTTATTTTACTTTTTTTCCCTCTCCTTTTTCTCTACAATTTCTTTCTTTCTCTTTTTTTTTTTTGGTTATACTTGTCATGCTACACTGCTGTCTAACAAAGGCAATAAAAAGTTGGATTCTTTCCGGTGTCTCCTGGCTTTTATTGTCTTTCGGTACCAGCGGATCTTGGTTCCAGAACAAATTCCCGTTTTTCAGCTTTTGCCAACGCTCAATTCCCTTTTGAATGATTTACACGGTCAAAAAAAAGACAAAAGACAAAATTAGTTGTTTTTTTTTTTTCCTTTCATTGTGTTTCATCAATTTCAAATTTATTTCCAGTTAGTTAAGTAATAAAAGTCAGTATACAAAAAGTTTAAGAAAATTAGACAGCAGCGAACTTAAAAACCTCTCAAAAAACGAAGTCACAAACACATTTCACACTGAAAGGACATGTGGATTGTAACATTAAATCAAATGAAATTTCCCTCTGGGTAATGGTGAAATAAATATTGCAATCTGACATCAATACTGAAAATAAATTAAAACAGTAATATGATCTACACACATTACAGATTTAATATTGTTTAAAAAAGAAAAAGCGACAGACATAACGTGGTTTTTGACGCGAACATCAACACTGCTGGAGAATGTGAAAGTGAGACTACATATGGTTTACATGTCTAGAGAGATGACGCTCCTTTATAAAGTAAGGCAAACAACAACATACACTTAATCCAAAAAAAAAAAAAAGTATCATTTAAATCACCTTTTGTCCTGCAGCCTGTCAAACCTTTAGCATCAGTCACAACAGAAGGATACAAGCGCGACTATTCCCCACGTATGGGATAGAATTTATGCAAAAGACGTATCGAAGGCTCGCCCAAATTTCTCACAGGGAAATCCAAACCGCTGCGCAAATGAAAATGATTTTCATGATAAAAAGTGATTGATTTACAACAAATTAAATAAACCGTTTTACATGACCAGATGAAAATGAACGACTGAAACGCATTTTTCCGTCACAATACCTTAATTATGAGAACTTGATACTCACTCTAAACTCAACACTTAGTTTACTGCAATACTGTGCTTTATATTCAAAAAATCAAACCAACAACACCAACAAAAAAACAAAACAAAAACAAAACAAAAAGCATAGGACTTGTTGAAATACTGATATTTAAAATATCCAGGAAAATCAGCACGTTTGTCTAAACCTTAGAAAAACTTTCAGAAGTCAAATCTTTGGTTTTCACTACTACGACTACAAAAGAATTGCTTTTAACATTAAATTCGAAGTCTGTCGCCAACACAAATTTATAACCGTGTACGTGATCCCAAACACATTTGTAACATGACGGTGTTTACTGGCTTTTCCTAATCAAGGAACTGAGATTAACTGTAGTATTAATGACTTAATGCTGCAAAACGGGTGTGAAACACAATGAAACAGCTCGACTGATAAAACACACGACTCGATTCTACCACTGATACCATTTTCTAAAAACGTCTTTTAAAGGCAAAAGTGAAATCTGAAACCGAATCATCTTTGTTGTTTTATATTCAAAAGCACATCATTTCCTGGGTCATTTTAACAGCGCTGAGCAACAGACCTAGTTCTGCTACTTTTCCTTCAGTGACATCTGTATGTTTTCAAGCCTTTGTGGTTCTTTAAAAAAAACCAAAAACAAACAAACAAACAAAAAAAAAAAAACACAGTTAGTGGCCCTACACTGGTTCTTAGCCCTAACCCTCTGTACTAGCTAGGCACTTTTAGTGACATTAATTACAATTGAAAGAGATGTCAGAAAATGACAGGGAAGGAGAATAATCTTCATGCTGTACATAATGTCCACAGATATGGGTAATGAGTCTAAAAAAAACCAAAACAATAAATAAAACAGCTCCCAGTCACACAGCATATACAGTCACTCGCTGTGGTGACCACCTGGGGAAAAAATCAGAGACGTCTGAGGAAAAGAGAGTACAAAACAGACGTCCTTTTCGTGAGCACTGGGAGCTTAGCATAGTGCAGTAATGAAGCTGTCTGAAGGTCTCTTGGCTCCTGGTTCCTCGGGGGGGGGGGGGGGGGTTTAGGAGTGCTGCTGGGGATTGTCTGGACAGGGGTGGCTGTGTCTGTGATTCGTGATGTCCAGTACTGACTGGTGCCACCAGTAAAACATTAACACGACAAGAAGGTGCCAGACCTGGTGGCTGGATCCTACGTAATTCAACTGACCTGTGGAAGGAAACACAGTAGAGCGCTTGTTACGCCTGTCTTACGCTTCCTCGGGTCTCTCCTCGAAAAAAACCTTTAAATGACTCGACTGCTCACCCTGCAGTTCAGTTTGACCACAAAGATTAAATGCCCATGTTACTTTTTAGCCTCTAATAAAACACATACAGCAACAAACTGCTGTGAAAACAACTGATTTCTAATCATCATTGTGGCAAAAATTGAAGACTATAGTCTTAGTCTAGGCCAGTGTTTTATTCTCAAGTCTTCCTGTGCTGCATGTATTTGAATTAGTCCCGCCCTTGCACAGCTGACTCAGCCAATCAGCTCATTGCCAAACAGTGGGTCATTAGAACCAGGTGTGTTAGGTCAGCAATGGTACAGAAAACATGCAGGGTATAGAATCCTTGTGGACTCGGCTGAGAAAGTCTGTCATGACCTTTCTCAATAACAGCAACAGAAAGCTGTCTATATATCTATCTATCTATCTAAAAGAAGGGGACCTTACCTGGAAAGTAGCGTTCTGGTACTTTAGATATATAGAAGACAAAGGCAGCTGCAGCGATGACATACATGATCAGTATGCGGGGAAGGAAAACCTATTAAAAACAACACACACACACAACACAGTCCTTAATCAACCACAGGACTCAAGGCTTACGTCCAGGCATGCTCGCTTCACTCAAACACAAGACTGTAAATGACAACGCTAGCAAACACGCTAACAAACGTTACTCTGCCGTGGCGAGACAGTCCCAAAACAGACGGTCCACGGTAAACGCCGACGCTGAGGACGAACCGTAAGAACTTTAGGTTCAACGTGCTCATCAGACACAAAGAGATGAGCGTTCCTCCTCAGGAACAGGTAAGTCACGCCCATCTGCGTCTAACGACCAATCGGAAGAGCCCCCGCCCGGGCAGGCGTTACCTGGACGATGGCTGAGCCGAGTCCTCCGTTGAGCCAGACCCAGTGCAGGGTGGGGATGAGGCCGTAGCCGGCCACGACGCAGAAGATGATGGAGCGAATCCTCCACCATTTTTTGGTGAGGTACAGGGGGTGGATCTGGGCGAAGAAGACGGCCAGCGTCAGGGCCAGGACGGTGACGAGGTAGACCTGTCGCCAGTACTGTAGAGACACGAGAACCAGGAGGAAGATCAGTGAAAGCTGTGTTTACATACGGCCCAGTCCCTCTGTGTGTGTGGAGAGCACGGTCATGTCTGGGAACCATGAGAAGAAGCCGCTGCCGTTACATTAAGAAACAAAATTACATATTTAAAAAAAATAAATAAATAAACAAAACAAACAAACAAACAAACAAAAAAACCCTGATAACTGTGAGAGAAACGTAAAGAGAAGAATGAGATTGAGAGTGATATAAATACTTTTTGTGTCCACTCCGTACGCACGAAACCGAAACATATTTGAACGGTTCACAATTAATTACTGAATTAAATTCCACTCCGTGGCCTGAACCGACACCGAGATGACCCCCACAAAATATATCTAATTAAATCAACAAACGAATCTATCCACACACAAATAAGTCATTACTGAGGAAGGAAGGGAGGGAGGGAGGGGGGGGGGCGAACTGTAGTGTAAATAAATGTCTCCGAACGCAGGACGGAGTATCCGAGAGAGGGAGAAAGAGAGAGAAAAGAGACACTCTCTCTCTCTCGCTCTCTCACTCTCTCTCTGTCTCTCTCTTGTGGGACTTGGCCGATTGAGTAGTCACCCAAAAGCAAAGCTAAACACTTGGCAGTGCGAGCGGAGATGGCTCACCCATGTGTGAATGTCATATGGTGGAGAACAGAGTGGCGGATCGGTCCACGAACGCGGCCATCTGGTTTGGGCAGGAGCAGATTTCAGCCGCGTTCTAGGGCACAATACGCGAGCGGTTCCAATATGTGGGGGAGCTGTGCGGTTGTGCCACGGCCAAACGCCGGGCCGCACCGCAAAGAGCAAGTGGGAGTTGGGGACAGGAACGAGCAGCTTGCTCGTCGAGTCCCAGATCCAAGTTTTTTTTCGTTTTTTTCGGTTTTTTTTTTTTTTTACAGAAACTGTGCTGAAATCTCTCCTCTCGTGTTTTTTTTTTTTTTTTTTTAGTTTCCCCGAGACAAAGAGGCGCCTATTTACAGGCCAAATAGTAATGTTCTCGTTTTCGTTTGAACAGAGGCTTCATCTCACTTGATGAAGTCCGCAGAGAGCTGTTAGGCAGGGAAACGGCCAAATAAATCATGAAACAAGAACATTTCTAAATATGTGCATATTAATAATGATAATAATAATAAAAAAAGAGGATTGTCGAGAAAATATCATTAAAACGGCATTTTCCTGTATGTGTACTAGCATAATGATGGAATGAACATGCGTGATATAAGTAATTAATTAACGATCGTTAGGAGACAATGAAGATTATTCAATGGTAAAGGAAAAAAAAACACACATAAAAGAACAGTTTAATGGGGTAAAGTGTTTTAAAGAGCCAGGGGCATGTTCTGAACCCTGCGTCAGCTCTGACAGGTAAGATATTCCCAAAACAAAAGCAGGCCAGCCATCTGCCGTGTGACAGCACTGTGGGACCATCGCTCCTCAGGCCGGTCTATTCATCTCACCCTGTCTGCACAGCCGCCGCGCGTTCAGTCGACCCCGCACACACACACGCACGCACGCACGCACACACAAACACACACACGCACGCACGCACGCACGCACACACTCAGGCACGCGCACACACACACAAACACACGCACGCACACACACACAAACACACGCACGCACACACACACAAACACACGCACGCACACACACACACGCACACACACAAACACACGCACACACACACACACACGCACGCACACACACAAACACACGCACGCACACACACAAACACACGCACGCACACACACGCACACGCACGCACACACAAACACACGCACGCACAAACACACGCACGCACAAACACACGCACAAACGCACGCACGCACGCACACACAAACACACGCACGCACACACACAAACACACGCACGCACACACACACGCACACGCACGCACACACACGCACACGCACGCACACACAAACACACGCACGCACAAACACACGCACGCACAAACACACGCACAAACGCACGCACGCACGCACACACAAACACACGCACGCACACACATGCATGCACGCACATGCGCGCACACAAACACACGCACGCACGCGCACACAAACACACGCACGCGCACACACACACGCACGCGCACACACATACACACGCACACACACACGCACGCACGCGCACACAAACACACGCACGCACGCGCACACAAACACACGCACGCACGCGCACACACACACGCACGCACGCGCACACACACACGCACGCACACACACACGCACGCACACACACGCACGCACACAAACGCACGCACGCACACACACACGCACACAAACACACGCACGCACACACACGCACGCACGCACGCACGCGCACGCACACAAACACACGCACGCACACAAACACACACACACGCACACACACGCACACACGCACACACACACACACACGCACACGCACGCACACAAACACACGCACGCACACAAACACACGCACGCACACAAACACACGCACGCACACAAACACACGCACGCACACACACACATACATACACATAGACACACACACACACACACCCATGCACGCACGCACACACGCACACAGATACACATACATGCACACATACACAGACACACACACACGCACACATACACACACACAGACAAGTACACACACACACAGCCAGGAAACAAGAAAGTAAAGCATGGTACGCAGCCAGAGCAGAGTGCAGTGTGTAATTTAAATGGTACGCAGCCAGAGCAGACTGCAGTGTGTAATTTAAATGGTACGCAGCCAGAGCAGACTGCAGTGTGTAATTTAAATGGTATGCAGCCAGAGCAGACTGCAGTGGGTAATTTAAATGGTATGCAGCCAGAGCAGACTGCAGTGGGTAATTTAAATGGTATGCAGCCAGACGAGACTGCAGTGTGTGATTTAAATGGTATGCAGTCAGAGTAGACTGCAGTGGGTAATTTAAATGGTATGCAGCCAGAGCAGAGTGCAGTGTGTAATTTAAATGGTATGCAGCCAGAGCAGACTGCAGTGGGTAATTTAAATGGTATGCAGCCAGACGAGACTGCAGTGTGTAATTTAAATGGTACGCAGCCAGAGCAGAGTGCAGTGTGTAATTTAAATGGTATGCAGCCAGAGCAGACTGCAGTGGGTAATTTAAATGGTATGCAGCCAGACGAGACTGCAGTGTGTAATTTAAATGGTACGCAGCCAGAGCAGACTGCAGTGGGTAATTTAAATGGTATGCAGCCAGAGCAGACTGCAGTGGGTAATTTAAATGGTATGCAGCCAGAGCAGACTGCAGTGGGTAATTTAAATGGTATGCAGCCAGAGCAGACTGCAGTGGGTAATTTAAATGGTATGCAGCCAGAGCAGACTGCAGTGGGTAATTTAAATGGTATGCAGCCAGAGCAGACTGCAGTGGGTAATTTAAATGGTATGCAGCCAGAGCAGACTGCAGTGGGTAATTTAAATGGTATGCAGCCAGACGAGACTGCAGTGGGTAATTTAAATGGTATGCAGCCAGAGCAGACTGCAGTGTGTAATTTAAATGGTATGCAGCCAGAGCAGACTGCAGTGTGTAATTTAAATGGTACGCAGCCAGAGCAGACTGCAGTGTGTAATTTAAATGGTACGCAGCCAGAGCAGAGTGCAGTGGGTAATTTAAATGGTATGCAGCCAGAGCAGACTGCAGTGGGTAATTTAAATGGTATGCAGCCAGAGCAGACTGCAGTGTGTAATTTAAATGGTACGCAGCCAGAGCAGACTGCAGTGTGTAATTTAAATGGTACGCAGCCAGAGCAGAGTGCAGTGGGTAATTTAAATGGTATGCAGCCAGAGCAGACTGCAGTGGGTAATTTAAATGGTACGCAGCCAGAGCAGACTGCAGTGTGTAATTTAAATGGTACGCAGCCAGAGCAGACTGCAGTGTGTAATTTAAATGGTATGCAGCCAGAGCAGAGTGCAGTGTGTAATTTAAATGGTACGCAGCCAGAGCAGAGTGCAGTGTGTAATTTAAATGGTACGCAGCCAGAGCAGACTGCAGTGTGTAATTTAAATGGTATGCAGCCAGAGCAGAGTGCAGTGTGTAATTTAAATGGTATGCAGCCAGAGCAGACTGCAGTGTGTAATTTAAATGGTATGCAGCCAGAGCAGACTGCAGTGTGTAATTTAAATGGTATGCAGCCAGAGCAGACTGCAGTGTGTAATTTAAATGGTATGCAGCCAGAGCAGACTGCAGTGTGTAATTTAAATGGTATGCAGCCAGAGCAGACTGCAGTGGGTAATTTAAATGGTACGCAGCCAGAGCAGACTGCAGTGTGTAATTTAAATGGTACGCAGCCAGAGCAGACTGCAGTGTGAGTTCTGATTCTCCTGGGCCGTGTGAAGGAAGGACAGAGGCATGGTGACACGTACGTTATTGCAGTAGAAGGCGTAGAAAACCCCTGGTACGTAACAGCCCAGAATGCCCACGGAGATGCCAGCGTAGTCCAGTGCCACCCAGCGGCGACTGGTCTTCTCAGAGCGATGACAGCAGAACAGGTGATAACCCACTGAACACAGCATACACACCTGAACACAGAGTAACAGATAATCAAACACACGTCTGAACAGGGTAACAGGCCACAGACACACGCGCACACACACACATGCACAAACACGCATGTGTGCATACACACACCTGAGCACAGAGTAACATGACGCGCACACACAGCATACACACCGGAAGATAGGGCAAAAGGTCAAATACATAAAAACACACACACAAACCTGCACAGAGTAACAAGTCAGATACATACACACGGACAGTATATACACCTGTACGTAGAGTAACAGGTCACTCTCACTCACTCACTCACTCACACACACACACACACTCACTCACTCAGCAAACGCACCTCAATACACTCACACACACTCACTGACAAAGCTGGTTTATGAATATAAATCACACTACATTATCAGTGTATCAGAGTGACTGCGTGAGTGACTGAGTGATTTTTAAGCAACTCCTAAAAGACATTATTCTATTTCTTGTCTAATTACATTTTAGTGTATTTTCCTTGACTTGCTGATCCTTTTGCCTGTGTGTGCAGGTAAATAATATTGTACAAAAATGATATTTCACTTATGTGGAGCAGTATAATTATGTGTGTGCACACACGGTACTGCATTGATTATTTCTGGAAGTGTAATCGAGAGCTTCTCAAATGCCTTGATTTAACCCCTGGAATGGATCGCATTAACAGTCAAGACACACCAAGCAGGCTTCCCAAACGCAGACAGCCAGAGAGTGTGGAAGCATGCCGAATTCTGGCACACAGATAATTAGCTTATCCTTTTTAATTACGGGATATTGGAAATTTCTCAAAATGATTTCTTCTTTTTTTTTTTTTATGCATTGGTAATAAGATATGTGAGTGAAATCGATGCTTCAGTTCATTAAGCTTGAGATCTCAGCCAAAGGATACTCTTATCTACAATACCAATCCAGCCATGTCACACTGCTATGGTCAAGATGACCATAGATCCCCCGGTTACACCGCATGACTTTACTTGGAAACATCCTAAATGTAACCGCAGGTGATAAAATGAAAGTCTGTATTTTATACTCTCAGACATGCTGCACATGTGAAGATTAAATATTCAGTTTACCGATTGGACAGAGAGGCCCGTCGGATTCTGTTTAGAAGAACTTTTTTTGCCGAAAACGTTCATGCTTTTATAAAATGTTCGTACTTTTCTGGCAGTTTTTCCTCATCTTTCTTTGTGTGTGTGTGTGCGTGTGTGAGTGAGTGAGTGAGATTAATTGGTACCATGAAATCACTGCAGCATTGTCTACTAAGTCACACATGTATATGCATGCATACACAAACAAAAGCCCTCACACACACACACACACACAGGGAGAATGCAGAAATAGCTGTCAAAACCTGTCCGAACACACACCTGGAAACAGAAGAGCCCTATACAGTAGATGACGTAGTCCTCCCTGGATGCCCCCACAGTAGGAAGCACGGAGGCCATGTCGTACACACCCAGGGAGAAGAAGAGGACAAATCCCAGCAGGTGACTCCAAATATTCACCGTCTCATTGGACAGGATAAACAGGCTGGACAAGAGATACCAAAGCACCATCATTATCGATTCTGACTACTGCGCTGCCTCAGTAACGTTCACAGACTGTGTGTTCTACGTACAGAAAATACGGTATACATTTTCCTACAGGAATCACATAAAACGGCGCTTCACAGCCACAACCATGTGACTACGTCATGGTTTTGCGTCGCTACAGACCTAATTATGACCACTGTTAGCGAAACAAGTGATGAAGTTAAACTAGAAATAAAACAAGACGTCACTGTACTACACTCAAAACATGATACATGGAGAAACACAGAGGAAGAGTGACACATACCTTTTAAGACATAGTCGGGAAGGGAGATAGGCTCTGTAGCCGTCGGTAATGTATGGGTTTTCCCTTAAGAACACTGGGATTTGCTCGTACGTGTACAGACGGATTCCTCTTGGTACAAGCACCGGCCAGTACTGATAACTTCCCAATTCTATGTACTGGGCGTTTTTTAACTGTTTCTGAGGCATTGCGGGTCTTGTGGTGTCTACTCGCAGAAGCACATCAAGAACACATGCGAGTGCTGGTGAAGAAACACAAGCAAGGTGTATCAAGACAAAATACGGGTTATCTAACAAACAGTACCAATGAACACGGGTAACTAATGCCAACATCTGAAAACCTACTCACGGCGAGATTAAACTGTGGAAATCTGTCAGACTGTCATCTAATCCTCAGTTGTGAGTACAGTTAAGAAGTTGAATCCACCAAGTCGCTCCACTAGCTCCAACAAGTTTCATGACATGCTTAACACCTTACACACATTAACGGTGGGGTTTGATGACGACAATAGGCAGATAAACGTAAAGTTTCCCTTCCGAAATATTAAGTTCTTTTAAAAATGTATGTACTTGCTCATTTTCATTGTATAATTTCATTACAAAAGTTGAGAAAGAGTTAGCTATGCTAACGTCGTAGTGTTACCCACAGCTAGCCGCCAGCTAATCTAGTTTGTGAATCCTTCCTAATTGTTTCTGTGCACTGTTTCAGCAGAGGTTAATTATGTAGCAATCGACAACTTACCATTAAATTCACCATTTGTATACAGTGTTCCATTGGTGTTGTGAATAAAAGTTACATGACAATTATCAACTGGGACTGAATGCTTTCATGGTCATATTCTTGGTGTCAGATGTATACCTGGCTAGATCCGGCTAACTGCTTACTGGGATTCCTAAGGCCCGTTAGGACCGTCGTGACATTGCCTGAGTAGAATGGACTAAAGCGAGGTCCTGTAATAAGTCTTTGAGCGCATCGGCAGCGCAATTTGTCAACCGTGTACCATTAACATCTTCTCAGACCCTTAATCTGTTCCGTCGTAGTTTATTATCTGAGTTAGGTTTGACATTTTGGAAGCCTTTTTTAATTCACGAGGCAGATCAAATCGTGCACTTGTTCCTTCATTCACTTGCTCACTTACTCGCTCGCTCACTCACTCACATAGTATAAATAACACATTTAATGCCATATCCACAAAATCCAGTTTAACAGTTCCCACATAATATTATAGGTTGCTGTTCTGGGCCAGAATGAAATGGACATTTTAAAATGATCTCACGGAAACTGAAGGACTTCGTGGTAGATCTGTGCTCATATCGCAGGCCTACTGCTTATTGTAACCAACAGACTTGTGTGAGTATATCATACTGGTCGAATTTAATGCGATCATAAATAATTACTCTGAAGAGAGATACGTCTGTGGCTGACTGCTGTCAACAGGGATTTTCGTTAAGACGTTTTTATTTCATAAACATCTCAGGTGTGAGCTCCTGTGATACTCCTGTAGGGCAGACTCACACTTCAGTCTCCCCTTCGCTTTTACACTCGAGATAATTGCTTTCCCAAGTGCGAGTGTGTTCTTCATTAGCACTCTTAATTCACCTTTCAGCACATCTCCTTTTAACAGGCTGTCAACTGCTGTGCCAACACAATTTGCTCAACTTGCGCAAATCCTGAATGTCAGCTACGGAGTAGGCTACTATCGCATTTTCGCTTCCAACGTCTTGGCGCCTGAGACGCAGTCTACACCGGGTGTCTGCCTGGCCTATATAAACAACGATTGGGTTTTTTGTTGTTGTTGTTGTTGTTGTTTTAATGTTCGAACAAGAACATGCGGCGCACGTAACATTTTATTGAAACAAAAAGCAAAGGTCTCAGCTGTGTGGACAACAGCCATTGATCCATCTGCTCAGAGAACCCCGTTAAAAAGAACCAGACGTCAGTCCCAGAGCGCTGATGAGTTCTCAAAGACTGACTCCGACAGCTATTTTTCTAGTGAGGAATAATATTCCAGCTGCCGCAACCCTTCTCCTGAGTCACTGTGACAGCCGCTGTTCTTGTTTTGAAGTCTTTATTGTCTACGCCCTTGGTTCCTCTATTTGCCGCCGCATTTCGGGTAGGCTAGGCTATTTAAGGGGCTATTTGGCTCTCCAGGGAGTCACTGCCTTCAAAATAGTCACCCGATTTTGTTATGTGTGTATATATATGAATACAAATAAAATGTACAGGCTTAATTTTGATTAAGTTTTAATTTAACGGTTAAATGTAGTTACTGCAAATTAAAATTTCCTGTTAACTCCGAAGGAAAACACCTAATCCGGTCGAGCGTTTACACTCCAAATTCGTTCCCCCCCCCCCACCCCCACCAGCCGTTAAGTGAGGAAAAAAATAATCTGTTAAAATCTAATGAATGTAGACGATTTAAACATTAGGAAAAAATCTTACAAATTTGTTTCATTTGTCTACATTCATAGATAACTCGGTCTACAGAAGCCTGTATTACGAGAGAGAAATGTGCAAACTTGGCCGGAGCCAGATCGATTTTGTGACCTCTACCTCCTTAACGCCCCCCACTGATGCTGTTGACAACTGCCCTTTCCGCCGATCCTGTTCCTCCCCGTTCTCCCTGCCTCGTTTTACTCAGATTGAATCTCTTACTCTGACACCCGCTGTGGGGCTTCATACGGTGAGCCTCCACGCGGAGACACCCAATCCCACCAAAACAGTACAGCCAATGCTGAATTAAGTGACGGGGCCAGCGTCGGCCAGCCAAACGATCGGGCGGGAAGCTGTGGCCGGTCTGACAGTGGCCTCGCCGAAGCCCGTCAGCGCTCCCCTGGTCTCGTCGGCTTTATTTATAATCTCCGCCACGAGACATCTGCTCCCGACAATCCTCTGTTCCCAGTGTCCACACAGAGGGAGCGTGTCATCATTTCACAGCGACCTATTCCGAACCCTGGCTCATCGCAGGAGACGCCACGCTTTGCTCCAATAGGATGGGTGTCGTGTCCGATTGCGCTCCCCTGCGTCTGATTAAGACGATAGGGAGACAGAGAGAGGCTTCACGGCGTGTACACCCAGACCGATGTTTACTCGATGTGAGTGCCATAGTTTGTTTGTTGTCTGGAGTCTGGACACTGTTCTATTTTTGGCGAGCCTGACACTCTGTGGTCATTTGATGAGGCCTAGTTCTCTTCTGGTCTCTCTCTCTCTCTCTCTCTCTCTCTTTCTGCTCTCTCTAGCCCAGTGTGTGGTCTCGCCCACCCCAGTGGACTTTGACACAAAATGGCAGGGACAGGTTTTTGTTTCTGAGCAAGGTTGCGGTGGATGCACAATAAAATGCCAGTTTCTCTCTCTCTCTCTCTCTCTCTCTCTCTCTCTCTCTCTCTCTCTGTAAAGAATAGGGTATAAAAATGTGTGTTTTCCCTGTTTGTTACTGAGAACAGTCTGTCATTCTTTCCCCTTTCAGCCTACTTACTCTCACCCTGATATTTATTTTGCATCAAAACAAATGACGTCTGTCTTTCAGTCGCCTCTTCTTTTATGTTCCCTCAATCTTTTGAAGACTTGAAAACATCAGAGGTTTTATAACTCAAAAGATTTATTTCAAATGATTGCTTAATAACAGATACTTCGCGCAGGGATTCAGTCGAGGCCACTTCGACTGAAGGGATTTCAACAGTTTGGCCTCTAAACTCTCTCTGAGTGTTTTATCCTCATAACAATATTGAGAAGAATTGTGTCTTAATCTCGAAGCTTCCTTTTACTTTTTTCTCGTCTTACAGAGGAGAATTATCGACTTCGTAAGAAGTGCATCTGGCTCCAAGGCTCTAAATCTCCGGGGAATCTACAAAAGGGAAAACCATTTCCACAATAAGTGAGAGATTAAGAGGCCTTTACAATTGTTTCTATGGCATTAAGTGTTCACTGGAATGAGCTTAATATATATCGCAATATTAACAATTGTTTGGCGTGTGTCACTTTTGCTGTGAGAATGAAATTCAGTAAATCTCCTTAATGGATAAGATTATAAGCGTGTGTGCAATGTTGTACCAGACACAATAAGCTTTTTTGGCAAGAGGTCACTTTTTTTCCTGAAGAATCACATAAGTATTCCATTATAAAAACTCACTGCACTTCACTCATATGTATTATACTGGTCTTAACTTTTTTTTTTTTTTATTATTCTGTGAAACATGTAAAACAAATTCCTATATAATCATGGGTTTTCTTATACAACTTTGAGATGAGGATGTAATCGTTTGATTCCAACGTTACAAAAAAAATGGCACTGGATTACTGAAAGGATTTAGGGTATGGACTGATTAGCACATTAGCGCACGCGCGCAGAACCACACACACACACACACACACACACACACACAAATCATTTTACAGATTTGCTCATTTTTATGTTGCTTTTATACTAATATAAATTTTTTTATAATTTTTGTAATTGTTGGGATTTTCAGATGCAAAGAGTTTATTTCTGAATCTGTCTCACAAATCATTGACTTTCGACAAAGGCTTTGTAACGACTGAATAATCATTTGGACGACAGAGCTGATATTGTAATGAGATGTACCATAACAACTGGTTTTAAAGTAATAAATAATTGCTCCTATTTGTACATAATTGATTCAGAACTACAATATTTTGGCGCTAATAATTGTATTTTAGTACTGTCAAGTATGCTGCAATATTCACATATTCATATTCAGTGCTGTGCTGCCCTCCAAACACTACATGCGATGCTTTATGAGTGACTTGAGTGTGTGTGTGTGTCTGTGTGTCTGTGTGTGTGTGTGCGCGTGTGTGCGCGCGTGTGTGTGTGTCTGTGTGTGTGCGTGTGTGTGTGTCTGTGAGTGTGTGTGTCTGTGTGTGTCTATGAGTGTGTGCGTGTGTGTGTGTGTCTATGAGTGTGTGTGTGTGCGTGCGTGTGTGAGTGTGTGCGTGTGTGTGTGTCTGTGTGTGCGTGCATGTGTGTGTGAGTGTGTGTATGTGTGCGTGTGTGTGTGTGTGTGTGCGCGTGTGTGTGTAAACGGAGTGTAAGCAGAATGTGAGTGAAAACCTCCTGTAGATGTCGCTCTGTATCTATACTCAATAGTGTTTGGTCTGAAAAGCCTTTTGTTGTATTTACTGTACTTCTGAACTGTTGAATACTGAAGTGCAGTCATTTTCTATAACAGAATCCATATCCATATCTTTTTCATACTGAATACAGACATTTTTATATTATTTGACATGCCGTAGTATTTGACATGAAGCTGTCTTTAACTTAGCAAAATAAAAGTAAAAAGCAGGATAAGATGATAAAAAATAACCAAAAGAAAACAATGGCAAGCCAGTGAACAAACAAACAAAAGGTTTGTAGGTTCATGTCTTCATGTCTGCATGTCTTCTTTTGCATGTCATGTCCAGTAGAATATTAGCGGTGTGTTTTCTAAATATCCACTAGATGGCACTCTGGTACTCTTTCTGCTGACGTTTATCGCTGCAGTAGCCACGTCTATGACCTCACAATTCAAGTCCAGTTGGATATGGACTGGGGTTCTGATGACCCATCCTGCCAGTCAGAGAACCCTGTCTGCTATTTGTGCTCGTATGCACGCACAGTGAAAGATTACAGGTAGGATTGTCAGTGGGGTTAAGGTCATGTTTGAGTTTAATAACCTTCCATGATAGCAAAATCTGATAGAGAAGCAAAATGTGTCAGAACACCTGCAAGATTTTTTTTCTTTTACCTGACTTAGAATCTTTCATTAATCCTTGGTACCGTGCAAACATTTTTTTGCACAGTACCAAGGATTTAGACCGTTAAACTAGTTGTATAGATTGGACAATAATAATAATAAAATATGTGATAAAAGTGGACAGAAAGCACTAGAAAAATGAAGTGCAAACACATAACAAAAAGGCATTAAAAAAAAAAAAAGATAACTTTCTGTGTGAGTATGGGATGTTTGACTTGCCTCGACAAAGTATACATCACCTCAGTGCTTTTACAAGAATCATTTCAAGGTGATAGATAGGTTTGCATGAGAAATTTCAGTAGACCATTATTATTATTATTATTATAATTCATTTGGACATTATCATTTGGCTCTTTTAACTCTACGTGTAAGCATTGCCGAGGAATTTCACAATTACGGATTTAACGATCCGAGATAACGCAACATAACAGGTTTTTTTTTCCCCCTTTTCCTTTATCCCAGTTTTCTGCACAGAGTCCAATCTCGTGCAGATACCGAGGAAGACCGGAGCTGGAATATCTGGGAAGTGGTGATGCATCCTGTTCTTGCGCTGGCTGTGATGACGGAGAGAGACTGACTGCGAGCCACTGTTCTTCAATGCTAGCAATGCTCCGGGAGGCAGAGAGACCATCTCATAGCCATCAGACCTGTGAGGGAGGGGTGTCTGTCTCACCGAGAACGCGTGGCAGCCCTGAACCCCCCCCCCCGCCCCCGCCCCGCCTCAGGACTGCCCCGCGCCTGGCCTGTCTGCAGGATTGGCACTAATTCAACGGATCCACGTCCTCAGTGCTTTGAGACGACCCAGGGCATGGAGGGAGAGAGAGAGAGAGAGAGAGAGAGAGAGAGGGATAGAGAGAGAGAGAGAAGAGAGAGATCCCAGTTTGATGCACCTAAAACTGGGGGAGGGTGTGGTCTGTGTGTGTGTGTGTGGTCTGTGTGTGTGTGTGTGTGTGCGTGTGTGTGTGTGTGTGTGTGTGTGCGTGTGCTGTTTGTGCGGGAGGGTTAGGGGTGTCTCAAGGTCAGAGAGGGTTCCATGAATCGGGCTGGAAGTCGATTAATGAGATTTTCTCTCTCTCTCTCTCTCTCTCTCTCTCTCTGTCTCCCTCTCTCTCTCTCTCTCTCTCTCTCTGGCCCTACCAGTGGCATCCCCTTACAGTACTCTGCTGTCTGTCCATCTTTTCTGTCTTTCATCTGAGAGAACAAGAGAGGAGGCGGAGGAGGATGTTGAAAAAGAAAAAAAAAATGGAGAGGGGGGGGAAAAATCCTGTTTATTTTTTAACAGGACTGTTAATCTATTTGGACTGGGCGTAATGGGACATTTGCATGGCGGCCTGAGAAGGCTTGTCAGCGATAACTGCGGGGTTGTGACATTCCACTAAATATGCTGAGCTTTCTTCAACCTCCCATCAGACACAGAGATCTTTATGGACTGTATCATATTGTGGAGTAATGTGCTTTATTGTCCACAGAATAAGCTTTTCTTAAAGGTAATTGGAAAGCTGGAAATGGCTGCTATACTCTCATTTTTTAAATACATTATTTCTGAAACGTGGCTTTGTGTAATGACCCTGTCGGTGTAAAATGTAAGATTTATCTTGGCAGAGAAAATTGATCCATTTCACCTTTGTCTAATGGAATTTTTTATCTGGGATTATCTGTTTATGTAAATGAGCGTGTGCCCTGGAACAGGGAAATAAAAGGACCTGGAGGAGGGGATGTTAATCTAACACTTGACATGTCAATGTGGACATAATGCATACAGAACACTCTCTCTCTCTCTCTCTCTCTCTCTCTCTCTCTCTCTCTCTGTCTCTCTCTGCCCCCCTTCTCTCCCTCTTTCTTTCTCTCTCTCTCTCTCTCTGCCTGTCTGTCTCTCATTACATTTCTGTCTCTCTCCTTATCATTCTTCCTCCGTCTCTCTCTCTCTCTCTCTCTCTCTCTGTGGGGGTTGAAGGTTGGTGAGGAGTCGTAACTGGCCTCAGACACACACTCAGACATCCCTTTATGTCATCGGCTGTTCGAGTGACAACTTTCTCTCGAGCTGCAGGCATCCGATTCACCTCAGTCTAATTCCTGATTCACAATCAATATATGAAAAAGTCAACTGATCATCCTTGGCCAGTACTGCAAAACAGACATTGAAGAAAAAGTCAAAAATTCTCTTACTGAAATTATTAATTGAATAATTAAATACATGAATAATATAATGATCAACCGATCTAACTGTTCATCTGGTGGCTTGTTTGTTTTTGTAGTTGTTGTTTTCATGGCAGGTCATTTTTAATACCGATGTTAACATGGCCGTAAAACCCTGTGAACATGATGAAACTGAATTATTTCTTATGGTAATTCAGTAGCAGTATTCAACAGAGCTCCAAATATGTCCCACCAAAAGGAGTCCTTTGGTATTTAATGCATTTGAAAGCTCTGTATATCTTGCTGTCCTTGAGCTATGGACTACAGGAAACCTGTCTCACTTCCAAACCCGTAGGCAGAAGAAGAACAGTATAATGTTTATAGCTCCTCTCCTCTGAAGTGTATAATGCAGTACGTGTTGTGTTTTGCCCTGCACACCCCATCACTTTGTGTGGAAATGGTTTTATGTGCTGGCTGTCCAGTCTTTGACAGAGTAGTCACTTAAAAAAAAAAAAGAAAAGAAAAAAGAAAGAGAGGGTGGTTAAGATTGACAAGGGCCTCACTTGCATTTGTGAAGCAGTCCATGCTTTTTTGATGTTTTATGGTGGTGGGGGTGGGGGTGGGGGTGGGGGATGAGGGGGGGAGGGGGGGGGGGGGTCTTGCATTGTTGTGAGCACCTCACTGTGACAGCAGGACTGTGTTTTGAAATACAGCTGGGGAGATCCACAGAGAGGAGCAAATGGAGATTTACCATGTGCTCCTGGTCCCAAGACGGCCACACTGTCACTCTCGCTGAAAGAGAACCGTCTCCGCCCGCAAAGTGCCAGACATGTAGGAGAATAACATGAGGTAGAAGCCAGTGATGTCATAAAGAACCGTACGCACATGGGAACCCGTGATGTCATAAAGGAAACTGCAGGAACTTAACACTACTGGCTCAAAATGCAAAGAGTATAAAAAGTATCTCTTGAGGGCCGGTGATGTCATAAAGGAAGGAATGGAATCTTGTGTTGGAGGTGTATGCTGATGATGTCATAAAAGCAGAATCTTACACTGGAACTCAAAGAATGAGTGGCTCCTTAGAATTCCGCTGAGACTAAAGCTCGCATTGTGGCAGTTTCTTCCGCTGATAATCGTAGGATGTCTTCTCCTACGATCATGACGCTCCTTGGCATGTATTCCTCTACGACAGTCCACCGAAGGGAATTTCATCGCTTCTTCAGCCATCCGGCGCTCTCGCAAGGTTACCACGGAGACTACGTTCTTTAGCTTTCCTCGACCTTCCTCCGCCCAAGGCAACCGACGATCAAACGCAGGGCGGATGAAGAGCAGCGTTTGAGAGCGTGTGGTCACATGGCTCTGGGCTTGACTGAAGCTGATGTCATTTCACTCCACATATCACTGTGCACAGACTGGACTGAGAGTACTGACGATGCTAAAGCTCCTTGACTGAGTTGCCGGGGACTTCACTGCCGCATTCACCGCTTCATTGCTCTACCTTTGGGTCAGGGAGTAGAATTTGTGTGCTAAGTTGTTTTGAGCTCAAAATTATTCCTTGCCAAAAAAAAAAAAAAAAAAGGCCCACTTGTTTTAACCTTCAACATAAGAGAAAATGACTAATCCTTGGACCAGAGGGTATTGCAGGAGGGGAAAGTGCTATTCATTTATCCTACCCGCTTTTTTCCTACCGAATCTCTAAATCTTTAGGCCATGGCTCCCCCCAAAATTAGCAGAGGATGGTTTCGATCCATCGACCTCTGGGTTATGGGCCCAGCACGCTTCCGCTGCGCCACTCTGCTTACACGAAGGGTGCGCCGAAACCGAACCAGGGACCTTTAGATCTTCAGTCTAACGCTCTCCCAACTGAGCTATTTCGGCTACAGTGTAATATGAACAAAACTCTCCCTTGTGTGTACAAGATAATTGTGTGTTTTCTCAACTAATCTGTCCTTCATAACATGGTAAAGGCCTCACTCTTAGACAATGTAGCCAATCACTAACAGGGACTATCACCACGGCAACTTGGGCAATACCAACACCTGACGTTTATTGCATCAACCCAGAGGAAAATGCGGTAACTCCCACCCCCAGAGTGCTAAAGGTATTATTAACCCTATGAAACACCCATGACAAGAATGTCAGTCATTCAGAAACACCTAAGCGTTCGTCTGAACCTGACAAGTGAATTGCGGGACCAAAACTAGCACAAGTAACATTACCTGTCTCCTAAAGAAGGTCATACAATATTTTCTCGAGCACCATTTGAGCATCATGTCTTCATTTTGAACAGTAATCTCAAGCCCGTGCAACCGAAAAGACCACATCCAGCTGCTTAGTTTAAAGATCCCTTCTATTCTCGACATTGTGACACAGCGAATACACGGTCAACCTGTACAACCGATATGACCTCAATAGACTGGAAAAAACGTAACTACTTCAACGAGATGAAATAATCAGATAGTGAACATCGCAGTGATTTCTGTTGGATACACAGGAAGTGGGGTCCCAGAGAAGAGTCAGTGGGACAGTTGTGGATGAAAAAACTGACGATGGCGTTTTTACACGAGGCCCAGAGAACCTTCTGTCACTCTGCCCATGTCGCTTAGGCTCAACCTCAAAACTGTCGGAGGAAAAAGCCTCTCCAAGCCTTCTGGTTTTGGGGGGCGGAGAGGGAATTCCGAGCAATTAAAAAGAGTTTCAGACCACCAGAAGCATTAAAAATGGATCTGGAAACTAGCAAATGGAACATCTCCGTTCATTGGGGGAATCAGGGATGCTCTTTAAGAGGGCTGGAGAAAGCTGATCGGAAGAGACCTCTCTCCAGTGTACGCAACGCTCAGAGGACAGGGCCGGCAGGAACTCAAAGAGTATGTTACGGATTTGAAATGACTGTAAGAGACACTTTCTATATATATCCTCGTTGTGTTTTATAAGACTTCTATCCTTATTTAGCCTATACGTGCACCCAGAGCCTTCATTCGGAGATACAGTTTTAGAATATATATTTTTCAAAAT
>NC_044495.1:58725404-59002904 GCF_902362185.1 Chanos chanos | reverse complement strand
TAAACGAGGAGATTAACCTAAACGCTAGTGTCCAAAATGAAATGATCTTTCGGAACATTTTGATGAAAGAAGCCAAAATACGACTAGAATGTCTCTTTTTGTTTTTTTTTTTATTTATAGAGTATTGCAAAAAAAAAAAGAAAAAAAAAAAGAAAAGGTGAGTTAATGGGGCTGACAGCTGTCAGAGCATACAGTACACTCTAAAGTACAGTATGAAGAAAAGACTGTATGACTGACCCACACGGCTTTGAACTGTCATGACTCAAATTAATAGTAATGATAAAAATCCATCACAGTGAATTTAATATAAACATTATCATAACAGCCTCCAAAATCTATGCTAATTCTATCAACATAATTAATTTAATCAATCTGAGAGTGAGGGCTTGTTTGAATAATTGATATTAACTCTTAACCATTAAATATTCATATTCACTCTCACAACCTCCCTGAATGACAATACAAAAGCGTTTTGTCCAAATGGGTTTTGGTTATATGTGTATATATGAGTGTGCGTGTGTGTTAGTGTTGAGCGTGTGTGTGTGGGTGTGTGTGTGAGCGTTAGGCATGTGTGTGTTAGGCGTGTGTGTGTGTGTGTGTGTGTGTGTGAGAGTGTTAGGCATATGTGTGTGCATGCGTGCGTGTGTGTGTCAGGCGTACGTGTGTTAGGTGTGTGTGTGTGTGTTAGTGTTGGGCAGGCGTGTGTGTGTGTTAGGCGTATGTGTGTTAGGTGTGTGTGTGTGTGTGTGTCAGAGGTGACTGGCTGACCTTCATCCCTGCTCTGCTTTCATAGCTGAGTTGATTCTCCGTGCCGGGTCCCTGCCGTGGCCCTGTGTGAGTCGTATATCTCACCGCTCCATGCGAGACTCACACACACTCAGCAACTCTGAGCAAGGCCTCATTAGGTCTAATGTATTTCTCCTCTACAGGCCACTCGCCAATGGATATTTAGAGTGGTGGAGTCACTGACCTTACTGTAGGGCTGCAGTGGGACTGAATGCCCTCCAGCTCACAGAGGTGCTGAGTCCATCTAAGGCAGAGATACACATACAGACACAGAGATACAGAAGACTATAGTAAAGCTAGGCAGGCCAGGTAGATGCAGGGATAGTGTTGGAGGGGTCGTTATGGATGTGTGTGCCGACAAACCAAAGAGCACTCTACGGCAGAACCATACACGATGCATGCACGACCAACACACTCACAGACACAGAAACGAACAAAGAGATAAAGAGAGAGAGAGAGAGAGAGAGAGAGAAAGACAGGCAGGTGCTAGGCCCAAGTAGAGCAGGCCATGATGAACTTGGCACATGAAGCAGTGAGTTGGACAAGGCTGAGAACACACACACACACACACACACACACACACACACACTCAAAGAACACAAAAATACACACACACACACACTCACACACTCAAAGAACACAAGAATACACACACACACACACACATACACTCAGAGCTTCTTTTCTGTCACATCCCTCACAAACATCTACTTGTTGCCAGCTCATTTAACCAGTCATTAAGAGGTTCGTTGGATGTCGGGGCCAACAGAAATCTGAATCCGACCATTCAGGGACGCCGTCATCATTAATGAGCAATCAATACCTATTTCTGCTATTCTTTCCCATGGAATTTCCATCGTTCCCATATTCCAGAGCCAGACAAACTGCTGCAGATAATGGCCGATATTTATCTGCATTTTGCTAATGCTCAGTTCCCCATTACACGCTGTCAACAGCTAAAAACACCTCAGGTGGTCGAAAGTGAAATTTTTTTTTTTTTTTTTTTTTGGCCGTTCTGTTAAATACAGTTTGGAACCACTTGATAATGATTTCTCGCACGAATAATGACTCATAAATTATTTTGATGGAAGCGCAGCCGCGGGATGACAGCAGCGTTGGTCTGATGCCTGTGTCCTGCGATTGTTTTGGTTTACTTTGGTTCTGTTTTTGTAAAAAAGTTTGTTTCCTGTATGATGCAGACGGTACAACATGTTTTTTTTTTTTGTTTTGTTTTTTTTTCTTACAGTCCTGTCGTGATCCGTTAGAATGAGACATTGTTGATGGCCGTCCATCTGTTTCTGCCAGGGCTGTACATATAACAACCACTTGTCATATTTAAGCTGTTTTATTGATTCATCTGCTGAGTTAGTCTTTGATCACAATCCCCCCCCACCCCACCTCACCACCCCCCCACCCCTCACCCATACCCCCCCCCCTATCTTTTCCCTTTTCTTTTTTTTTTTTTTTTTTGGTATGAATACATTTTCATGAATTTATTACCAGGCCCTCTCACTCATGTGGCGGGGTGTTGTTTCTCGCAGTTAATCACTGGGCAGAAAAACCATGCACATATTTGGTGTCCATCTGCCGGGAAGGTGCTGGAAGGTTTTTTTGTTTTTTTTTTTCACACTGATGGACAATAAGAGGGCTGAAAAGCAAGAGGAAGGGACGTCGCCAGTACACCTCTGCAGTGCAACATGCCCACTCACAACCAGATTGCTGACGGACAGACCTGTGATGGTACAAAATGTTCATGGAAGGGGTTTTTTTTTTTTCTTTTTTCTTTTTTTGTTTTAATGTGTGGATTAAGTGGTGTTTGGGGAGGTGGCACAATCTGGCGGAAATAAATTAATTAGCTTTACTTTTTTTATTTTTTTTTTTTTCCTTCTTCTTTCAAAATGGAGCTTCTGATTTCAGAAAGGATGACGAAGCGCATAGACAGAGACTGATGAGCTAAACTGGACAATGACAAGAAAGAAAGAAAGAAAGAAAGAAAGAAAGAAAATCCACACACTTTGATTGTATGAGAACCAGCCTGTTGTTGTCAAAATCTGATTGGTCTACACATGCTCCATTCACACTTGTTGGGCAGCCATTTTGAAAAGTGAACATCATCAATCATCCTCAAACACCGCTAAATGTGATTTTATAAATTCATGTGAAACTACTCACAGAGGATATATATTTAACCATCTTATTACCAATGCTTTGAAATCGGAACTCTCTGACGTGTAATAAACCTGAAGCTCTGAACATAAAGGAAGTTCAAATCAAACGCAGTAATCCCATTCACGTGAAATGCCTTTGGCCTTATGGACCCGTGGGTGTGTCTACCTCGTTTTTCTAACTGAACTCTCTAACGGAAATATTCAGAACCATTTTGACGCAGACTGGTGAATTGTACGTCGAGTTAAAGTTGTTTTTTTTTTTCCCAGCCGGAACGCCAAACCACTCCGTTCTTTCAAAATCCCAAGTATCTCATTAATTATTCACTAAACAGCCATACTGAACTTATCACTTAGAACAGCCAGGGGAGGGGGCGGAGCTGTCACCACGGTGATAGATGCATCGGTGGCGCTGGACCCCCCTCAGCATGCACTCTCGGGCTGTTAGCGGACTCCAACATTCAAGTTTGATGGAGTGAGAAAAAAAAAAGAAGAAAAAGATAAAAAAAAAAACAAAAAAAAACAGCATGGAAGAAAGAGTCAAGAGACCGGGGAGACCACGGCTGCGGTGAGAATTGGATGATGAAAATCGTGACAGGAAGTGTCACTTGTCCCAAACTAACCCCCGGCTCCGAGGAGGAAGTCTTTATAGAGAAATGAATAGTTCACGTCATCACTCAGATGGCAACACAATATGAATCCGTGAGAACAATTCAGAGAAGCAACATGCCAGTTTTCTTTTTCCTTTTCTTTCTTTTTTTTTTTTTTTTTTTGTTTCGTTTGTGGGCAGTAGTAGTCGTAGCCAAACGCTGAAAAGAATGAGGCCAACGGTTCGTTTGGACAGGCGTCGCGTTACAAATCTGCAAAAAAAAAAAAGAAAATGCTCTCAGAGAATACATTCAGGCACCTGATTATTAAATCTCACAAAATGAGACTCTCTGGTTCCCGTGAAGGAAGCGCTATGAAAACAAAAAATGCTGAAGTCCGATGCAGTGATGTGACATATTAGCACCTCCTGTCCTCATGTGTTTTCACATAAAGAGGGAGAGAGCGAGAGAGAGAGAGAGAGAGAGAGAGAGAAAACAAGAGAGTGAGAGAGAACAAGATAGAGGGAGAAAGAGAGAGAACAAGAGAACAAGAGAGAGAGAGACAGAGAAAGAGAAGGAGAGAGAGAGCATACACACAAAGACAGAAAGAGACAGAGAAAGAGAGAGAGTGAGAGAGAGAGAGAGAGAGAGAGAGCATACACACAAAGACAGAAAGAGACAGAGAAAGAGAGAGAGTGAGAGAGAGAGAGATTGGCTGGTTCTACTAAATAAAACTGCAGAGCATTCAGAGCCTGATATGCTTTGCATGGCTTGAACAAAAATGCGAAAAGACAGAAAAAAAAAAACCCTGCATGTCACTAATTACACAATTTGTATCTTTGATGTCCAATAGTCATTAAAGATTCAATTGAGTCTGGAGGAAAATTAATAGCTCGTTAATCAGCATGGGTTAATTAGCTAATAACATGTTAATTAAATCTGGTATTTAAAGTTCTGAGACGTGTAATGTGTACTCTAGCGTTTACTCCCGGTTTTTAGCGCCTGGGGAAATATGTCTGAGCGCATTCTTTGAACATGCGAGTGTGAAGTGTTACTATTACATGCAGACTGTTGATGCAAATTCATAAATTCTTCTCTTCTGAGAATTTTTCCCTTCTTTCTTTCTTTCTTTCTTTCTTTCTTTCTTTCTTTCTTTCTTTTTTTTTGGAATCTCAAATGTTGATCCTGGAAAATATTTCTAATGCAGCAATGCGAACCATAAAACGGCGTGCACATGGAAATTGCATGATTTGCAAGGGAAATATTTCATATCAAAACCACAGTGTTCAAAATCTGAGTTTGAGTATGATTATTATCTACCTATGATCTATGTCGGGTTTTTTTGTTTGTATGGGTTTTTTTTTTTTTCGTTTTTCTCATCATTCTGACACTGCACGTTTTGCCTCTGAGGGATCTTTCTTCTGACTTATGACATGTTTGTCATGTGTGGGCGGGTCTAAGAAGAAGGCGTTCACCACAAATGTCAATCAGTCAGTTTGGATGCTTCTGATTGGATCCGTTTAACAAAAACACTAACTCCACATGTAACTGCACTAAGTTCTTCTTATGAAAGAACCGCTTGGGAACTGAAAGAGAATTCCACACAATTGGTAGGACGTATAGAAACCTATAGGACAGTTTTTTGGGGGGGGGGCGGGGGGGATTAACCCTTTAATAAGTGTATTCTTCACATTAATTGTAGGTCATTTTCCTGAGACACACGGTCTTAAAGCGATCCCGTACCACGGAGCGGGCGACTCGGTTCCTGGTTGTGGCGGCGGTCTCGGTAAAGGGACTAACGCAGTGGTAATAGATGACGTTTGGCCGGGCTCTGCGGATGGGGCTCTTACCGGCCCATATGTTTCCCGCTCCTTTACGCCCAGGGATGGAAATACAAAGCGCTAAACTGGATGGGAAATGGCAGAAAGCCAATAGGAAAACGAGTCTTTAGCTCCAGATTGGTGAGTTATTCTGACCGCGCGCGCGTGTGTGTGCGACCGTCGCTGGTCCTTAATGTAAAATCAATAGGCCCCGTAGGAATAAAACGCTTGACCCTGTACATTCCTTTTCCTTCCTTCCTTCCCTCTCTCTCTCTCTCTCTCTCTCTCTCTCTCTCTCTGTCTCTTTCTTGTCTCTGTAGTAATGACTCTATACGTTACAGGGCATTTTTTATGTTACCCATAGTTGGAAACACAGCAGAACTAAATGTGTGAGTTTATCATTGTGTTCAATGCCTTAGTATTGTCTTTCACTATAATTCAGGGCAACAAACACAATATGAGGGTTAAGGTCAGTGTATTGCATGGCTATTACACTGTCTTAACACAATAGTTACAGATCACATTGTATCAAAGGCTATCCATTTAATGAACCTCACATGAATCTAAAACTGAATTATTTTTTATTTCATTACTGTGTTTCACTGTTTTAAAAAATGCTAGGCGTTAGTTCAGGTGGGAACAGGTTGTCCGTTACAGTAATAAGAGTCTTTGGTGTCTGTGTGACGGGAGTGAATTTGACTGGTTTCTCACCAGTTCAACGCAAGCCACAGCTCTCAGTCACATAACATCATTCCGCCCGCCCCAAAAAACGACAGTTTTTCCGAAGTCCCGTTGGTTTTTTCCCGTCGTTCCCATCGCATACTTCACCTTTAAAGGCGGCCCGCCACAGATCAATACTTTTGATGGAAAGCAATAATCGGGCCTATTAAGTGACAAAGGTTTACTCGGTAACAGCTGGGCTGGCGGGAGACTGGAGCTTGTCTGACTAATGAATCGTGAAACAATCAGGCAGCAGCCATTTGTGTTTTAGATCTGTAAATATGGCAGGGTACAAGTGCCAGACCATCCTCAGCTCTCCAGCTGGGGCCACAGATGGTCTGGATTCAGAGCAACACAGGAGCCGTTATCTGCTGCGGGCCCACACCGCACCTCTGCCGCCTCCGAGTGACAACTTCACTTTCGCACAAACTTATCCGTTTGCCCCCGCGTCGGGGCGCCGAGCGTTCTTAAAAAGCTGACAGGTCCCCTTTGTGGCTTCCCGAGCCTTGGCACGGGCCAAGAGGAAAGAGAAAAAACAAAAAAAAGAAGAAGTCGAGAGAGTGAGCGAGCGAGCGAGAGAGAGAGAGAGAGAGAGAGAGAGAGAGAGATACGAAGAGCAATGTGATCTTGCTATTTAAAGACATGATCACCTAATTAACCTTGTGGGGCAATGAGTAATTCTGACACGTAGCCCACAAGAACTGGAAGAGGGCGTGCCATAAATCTCATTAAGTAGCTCTTTCCCCGCTTACGAACCTCTCGTAACCGCGCACGCACACGCACGCACACACACACACACACACACACACACCGACGGGTTGCCTTTTAGGGGCGAAAAAGGCTGAAAAATATGTACACTGCTTATCAGTTCAATTGGGAGAAAGAGGCTTGTAATGTGCAGTCACCCACTGACAGCTGAATAAATACAGCGACATTCAGATCGACAAATAAGAAACTCCCCTCAAAGGCCCCTTTTGTCATTTATCTGCACGAGTGATTGAAACGGAGACAGAATGTGTTTAATCGGAATAGCGAGCGAGACGTCCTTGAGGATAGAAGCCGTGAAAAGAAAAAAAGAGAGAGAGAGAGAGAGAAAGAGAGAGAGAGAGTGAGAGAGAGAGAGAGTGAGAGAGTGAGTGAGTGAGAGAGAGAGAAAGAGAGAAAGAGGGAGAGAGAAAGAGAGAGTGAGTGAGAGAGAGAGAAAGAGGGGGAGAGAGAGAGAAAGAGGGAGAGAGGGAGGGAGAGAGAGAGAGAGAGAGAGAGAGAAAGAGGGAGAGAGGGAGAGAGTGAGAGTGGGAGAGAGAGAGAGAGAGAGAGAGAGAGAGAGAGAGATGAAGGGTTTATTTAATCTATTTTCAAGGTAAGTGATCACCTGCCACCTTAACTCTCCTCTTTAAGGCGTCAGTTTTTTTTTTCTTTTTTCTTTTCTTTTCTTTTTTTTTCTCGAGTGAAAGAGCAGTGAAGTGTCTTTGACGTTCCCCCATTATGAAGATATTGATCATCATCTTTACACTCATCGTCTCAGTCTCTCGTCTTTTTCTTTTTTTTTTTTTTTTTTACATAGTACTGCATTCATTTCACGAGTCTTTCATGTAAGGGCAGGACAGGTTTACACTGAGTTAGATACACTAGTTAAGACTGAAGACTGGACGTGACACAGTGGATCAGACACAGAGAAGAACAGGTCGTTACTGGACTTATATTTCCGGATGGTTTGTATGCGTACGTGTACGTGTTCGTGTACGTGTACGTGTACGTGAGTTTGTTTTTTTTTAAATAAAATTCACTTTAGCCAAACATGTGTTTTTTGGAGTTCATTAGAAATTAAACTCATTGTTGTGAAAAGATATTTTCAGACTTTATTATTTTTTTTTATGGCTATAAAACTCATTGTAGTGAAATTAGGTTTTTCAGAGGGTAACATATTTCACTCTCTTATTAGGCATTCCTGTGTTCAGCTTGTCTTTAAGGTAATGACAACAAGCACTCTGAATATGAAACTCAAATAAATAAACAAATAAATAAATACATACATACTGTATTGTACATACGTACTGTACATATATACAAACATGCATACATACATACATACCTACATGCATGCATACACACATACATACATACATACACAATGTACATGCATGCATACATACTGTACATACATACATACATACATGCACACCTACATGCATATATAAAACCACTCAATGCTCTGTGAACTGATTCGTACCTCAGTCGTATCTCAGCTGTTTTAGGGAGCAAACTCAGTGGATGTTCTTAATAATATGGAAAAATAGGTATTACACACACACACACACACACACACACACACACCCTCCCTGCGGTGCCTAAGCATCAGGTGAGGCCAGCGGGTGGATATTTATTGGGATCTAAATGAATGTGACCAGGTCAGGCCGATCTCTCTGTCCACATCAGTAATAACCACCACTTCAGCAGACCTGCCGTCCTTGTCTCTCCAAAAACCAATGAATACGAACCTGGCCGCTGGAACTTTTCGCAACGTTAACTGTCATGACCTAGGCTGGCACAGGGAAATAGCTTAACTAAGCTGTCAGATCTAATAAAGCCAATAAAAGGATCAGATAAATGTTTATTACATTGTGGGAAAAGATCATTTCTATAAAGAAATTGAGGATGACCTCTCCGGATAATTCTCGGCTGCCTTTTTTTTCTTTTCTTTTTTTTTTTTAAGCTCTGTATAAATCACGGTTCTTTGTTCAGAGCTGATGTGCTGGAACCTTTCTAGCCGTTAGCTGTTGAGTGTAAAAACATCCACTTCTCTCCATTTTATCCCAGTCAGTGACAATCCCCAGACCTGCACACAGACACACACACACATAAATTCTCACGCTCTCTCTCTCTCACACACACACACACACACACACACACACATTTGCACACACGCATAAACATTTGTTGAAACCATGACTGCCGTTTTCTTAGCTCTGCTTTCATCAGACTGAAAATATGACATATTTATGACTCCAGGATACCAGCAGACTCTGGGTTTTCATGTGTTGTTGGAGAATATTCTCTTAAGTGACACTACCAACAGCACTGCAATATCTACACACACACACACACAGGCACGCACACACTCAGACATGCACACACACACACACACACACACACACACACACACACACAGGCATGCAATGATCATGTTTTCTTTTTCTAGGCTTCAGTAGACTCATGTGCTAATGTGGTTTCCACTGTACAGTAAAACATCTGACACAGAGTACATGTAGAAAAGACAGGATCAGGCAGAGAGGAGTGTATGAGGGCAGGTGGGGGTGGGGGGGGGGGGCGCACAAGAGAGAGAGAGAGAGAGAAGGGGGGATTAAGCAGAGAAAAGTCTATGTAAGACAGAGAGGGGAAATAAGAGAGAGAGAGAGAGAGAGAGAGAGAGAGTGGGAAGGAGAGGGAGGGAGAGAAAGAGAGAGGGAGGGAGAGAGAGAGAGAGAGAGAGAGAGAGGGAGGGAGGGAGGGAGAGAAAGAGAGAGGGAGAGAGACAGTGGGGGGGGGAGCAGGCTGAGAAGAGTCTATGTAAGAAAAGGCGAGAGATAATAAAGAAAGAACAGGGAAGAGAGAGGGAGAGAGAGAGAGAGAGAGAGAGAGAGAGAGACAGAAAGAGGGGGGCCATTAGATGTGTGCAGTGGCCTGTGAGATGTTGTATCATTTTAATTAGTGTGCGACGGAAGGACAGGGTGATGTGTGATGTGAGTGGGAGAGGGTTGACTGTGTGTAGTCATACCTCACAGCAAGACGTCTTCTCAAAGCCCCTCTGTCAAGCTTGGCTTGCTCTCGCAGAGAGAGGTGGGCAGCTCTCACGCCAGAAAGGTGATTTTCGATATTCAAAAGAAAATTAAGCTCGGTTTCAATCATCTCTCGCCCCGGCACTAGGTGCTAGCGAGCCTTTTTTTTTGGGGGGGGGGGGGGGGGGGGGGGGAATTCAGCTCCTTTTGTCCTCTCAATTTCACATGACATGAAGAAAAACAGATCGTTTTCTTAACCGTGTCCCAACTAGAGTCAGAGGAGTTACAGGAATATGAATACCAATAATTAACATTTTAAATAATTATTGCAAATTACACCATACTCCACACATCTTGGCACACAGCCAACCTCTACAGATGAGGAGGGTTGGGGAGAGAGAGACAGACCGGCAGAGAGACAGAGAAAGAGAGAGACACAGAGACAGACAGAAAAAAACAGAGAGAGAATTAAAGAGAGAGAAAGAGAGACTGTCTATCTGTAGTTATTTCAGGGACTGATTGAATAAGTTATTGGTAGAATACATTCACAAGCCTAATTAATACAAGATTAAAAAGCTACGGGGTTCACCATAATTTCTTCTAAATTTTCCAATTATCTCTGATATTTTAAGATTCTAGCGCTACGAGAATTGGCTATCTTAGTCTTTTTTTTTTTTCTTACTGTTGCCCTCAGAAAAAAAAAATAAGTGGAAGAAAAGCCCTTATCTTAATTCACAGCAGATGAAAGTGTGTTTTGGTTCCTTGGTGGTTTTAATTATTGCCCTTCTCTCAATGGGCTTTCTCAGATTTTTTTTTTTTTTTTTAATTTTATTGACTTTCTCTATAAATTTTACAAAGTACAAAAACTACCATTTTCTAATCTAGCGTAAGTGTTAGCTATGATAAATTTTTACTGATATATAAATCGTTACTGCCCCGTTCAGCGCGCTCTTAGAATCTTGGATTCCGTGCTGGAACATCTAAGTGTTCTAGAACCGTTTAAAACTTGACAAAGACGACTGACAGCCTGGCCTGGCCATTGGGTTCTGTGTGGATAACATCAAGCGGATCATCTCAAACGGATCTTGTGTGTGTGTGGACCTAAGGTGTTACCTTTTTTTTTTTTTTTTTTTGTTACGCCTCTGTTTGGTGAGGTGCAGTCAAAAATCTCTGCTGACCATCTTTTTTTTTTTTTTTTTTTTTTAACCATTTTTTGCATTAACACCAACTTTTCATCTCAAACGGAACTTATTGGTAACGACATAAAAGAAAAAAGGGAGGGGGAGGGGGGATCATATAATCTTAGCACTTAAAATACGGGAACGCCTCGCTAATAGGATTGGGGGTGATGGGTGACGGGGATGGGTACATAAAGACTTACCGAAAAATGGAATGAGGTATGAACGGCCATAAGCACAAAGAAAACGATTCCCTTTGGAAATGGTATATTTGTGAAGATAATTTCTCCGTCCACGCCGACGTGAACCGTCTCTGCACACATGACCTGCCGCCATTAGCTCTCGCACGCTTGAACTCTCCTTGAACTAAGATTCAGCATCACGCCAGAAAGGAGATAACCATCTTTTCCTGCATCTGCTTATCCCTACCCGCAATTTACCGCCTAATACGGTAATTAAGCGGTGATCTACGGCCGAACCCCGCTCCTTTAGCCGGAGTGGAGTCGGAATCAGCACATTCCCAGATAGACCTCCAGTACCTGCCCATAGCCCAACATTGTTCCTTTTGGGGGTTTTTTCCTGTTTGTTTGTTTGTTTGTTTTATGAACTGATTCATCTGAAAAGTAATTAACCCCCCCCCCCCTCCCCCCGCCCGGTTTTCAGAAATCGTCATATTTTTTTAAGCGTGCTTATCTAATCGTCTGGAAAAGATGATGTCAGAGACACCGTGCATGCTTGTGAAATGTGTCACATTTTAGGATAATGTGTTTTTGGAATCATTTCGGTCAAAGAGTGAGAACTCAGAGGGTCAGCAATTCCATACAATGCACTACCCGAGATGTCCTGTTGCTTACCCGTTCACCTGCATGGTTCAGAGTCCAACATCTTTATTCGTCGACATTTATTGTAATACAGTCATTATAACTATATTATACATTTTATAACAGTCTATTACTGTTTAGGACTTAGAAATTGAGTATATTCTAAAATGTTTTTTTTCTTTTTTTTTTCAAATGAAAGGAACAAAAAGAGTTGAGTGAAAAGCAAATAAGTGATGGAGTGGAAGAGACAGACAGAGAGAGAGGGAGAGAGAGAGAGAGAGAGAAAGAGAGAGAGAGAGAGAAAGAGGGGGAGAGAGAGAGAGAGGGAGAGAGAGAGAGAAAGAGGGAGAGAGAGAGAGAGAGAGGGAGAGGGAGAGGGAGAGAGAGAGAGAGAGGGAGAGAGAGAGAGAGAGCGAGTCAGCCAGAGCGAGAAAGAGACATCCAGACAGTCAGAACTTCACCAGGAGATGAAAAAACAGATGGCCACCCCCAGCAAGACATTACCAGACGAGCTCAGAAAACATCTTGGGCCTCAGCAGCCAGTGGCATCGCAGTCTGCAGTCCCAGCTCACAGCAGAGCAACAGAAACACACAGTCGCTTTGGCAACACACAGGGCTTTTGTCTTGCATCCTCCACTTTGCAATAAATGCAACGCTCCCTGCGCGCAGTCATTTTTATTTCTATGAAAAATATATATTTTCGGGGGGGTATTTATTGAAATTAAATGGACTTCATTTGCTGGTTCTGTAAACATAAGTAATAAAAATAGATTTGATTGTTTATTAGTGTTATTGCAGCCATGTGATAATGGACTCAGAAGGATGTAATGGAAAATTTATTTTCATGCGAACTTATTTTCAAAAACCATTTTTATTCTGTTTGGGAATGTTGATATTCCTTTAAGCGCTCCGTGGTGGCCGCGTGTGCTTCTGTGATTCAGGGAAGGTTGTCGTAGTTTTGTTTTTTTCACTGTGCTCTCGTTGACCTACAGTAACAAAGCTGACGTCAGGGGGTCATCCAGTCATATCGCGAACTGCGACCCTGAGCAGGGGTCAGCAGAGGTCAGCGCATCACACGGCACCTGAGATGATGTCATCGTTTACCAGGATTGCACACTGTTTACAACATGCGAGAGAACAAAACAAACTGACAAATTCAAAAGTCTTTTGGATGGCTTTGTCCTTTGGTGTTCCATCCTTTGTTCAGTTCAAAGCTTTGTTTATCTATGTACCTGCTCCGTAAATGTGGATGTCTGCATAGACTGCTGATTCCATTTAATTCAAATAAAAGCAAAACACAGAAGTAACTTGTATTCTTTGGAAACAGATTTAGAGATAGCTTCAATACGTCTTCCACTTATGTCCACAAACTACACAAGAGTAACAAAAGTCAGAACTAGAGAGGACTGGTCCAATGGTTCTGTCGCTCCCAGGAATACGGTCTATTGGATGGACCATCAAATCTATGTAATATGTAATATGTAGTATTAATGTAATATTATTGCCACATTTCTGTCTGTGCTTTTACATATATGTTTTCATATAGTAAAATGAATGTAATTAGGGCAGGAAGTTTTTTCATATCTGTTTCAGTATCATTTCAGTCCACTGTTCATCTATAAAACTGATCCAAAGAGGATAGTAATCTAATCAAACAATCATGCACCAGTCTGCATGGCAATTTCATGGCTCACACGTTTCCCGTCGCAATTCTTATCTGACATATAAATGCAATGCCATACTTCTAAATATTGTTTTGATTTTTTGTTTTTTTTATTTTAAAAGAGTTGCAGGCTTGCGTGATGGCAGTTTCAGCCTTTTTAATTAGACCAGCGAAGCAATGACAGGTTGTTCTGAATCCAGTTTTTTTTTTTATGAGTGGAAACTCGTATCTCCTGGGGGCACCTATGAAACTCAGTGTCAGCACTAACACAAAGGACCTTGATTTAACATTTCACCCAAACTACAGTCCAACGCTTGGACTGGCCCGTTCTGGCAAACTGTTTCTCTCCGCAGAATGATGGTCATTTCCTCGGGCGGTTCTTGACCATCTGAGACACACACACACACACACACACACATACACACACATACACACATGGGCACGCACACACGTTACGTTTATACACACTTACACAGGCAAAGCTCATCCAAGGTTTTATTAACACTTATTATATGAAATGAAGCTCATATCTTCTTCTTTATTATCACAATTATAAATGACGGAACTCTGGGCTTTCAGAAAATGACGAGTTTTATGATATTGAATGATGACCAAAAGAGATGGGATTCTTTTATTACCCTTTGTGATGCTGAGATTCATCATTAAACAACAAATATGTCATAATGCACATACAGCAAGGTCAGGATGACTAAACACACACGCGCACACGCACACACACACACACACACACACACACAGACACATACAAACTTTTTTTTTTCCGTGTCCTTTTACAGCTCAAGGGTCTAAAAGATAGGCATTCTTCTTCCTTAAACACCCCCACGTTTCTGGTTTTGTTTTTTTGGTTTTTTTTACTTTTTTTTTTTCCCTCGTCTCCCAGTCTCTCTCTTTCTTTCCCTTTTCTCACAAACACAACTGTTCAAGCTTCTTGCCTGCCAGGGAGTCAAGATGGCGGCTCAGCCCTGCAGCCAATCAGACAGCTTGGCAGGCACCAGAGAGCATGGGCCAGATGATCCACTCTCTCACTTCCTTCATCTGCTCCTCTGGAAGCTTTTGGACGCGCTTGAATTTCTCAGAGCTTCACGGTCCACTAGACTGGAGTGAACTAGGAAGGGGGGGGGGGGGGGGGGGTGAGGAGCCGGAGCAGTGGAGGGGAAGGAGGGGGGGGCGGCAGGGAGAGAGAGAGAGGGTAAAAAGCCCCTGTAGTGATGTAGGCTTGAGAAATCTGTTACTTGACAACCCTGTTATACCAGATCAGGGCTTCGGCGTACAGAGCAGAAATAACCACCCCCCCACCAAAAAAAATCTAGTGAATGAGTGGAGTTGGTACTCTCTTTTACTCTAGAATGTTTGGCACAGGCCTCTGCATATTTGTGAAAGTAGATCTCACTCTTTGCTTTTTTTTTGTTCTCCCTTTGTTTTTTGGGTTTTTTTTTTTTTTTTGTTTCTTTTTCTTTTGTTTTTTTTTTTTCCTCTCTGTCTGGCGTTTCGAGGAGAGGGTGTAGCAGCCAGACACCCTTGTCATCCCTCATATTCCCTCATTTCCGTCCTTATCATTGTGCCGCAGCTGTTGCGGCTAATGCTAATCGCCCGTCAAATCTCGGGGAGAGATGCTGAGTTTGAACGGCTTCATCGTTATTGGTGCAAATGTCTACCTCGCAAAAAAAAAAAAAAAAAAAAAAAAAAGAAACATTTTCCAAGAGTCTGGGATGACTGTAATCAAAGATCAGAGACCAGACCGCCGTGTTTGTGTCATCAGAGCTAGCGGCTGGTAGCGACGGTCGCAAATTCGGAAAATTATCAGCTGAGAGTGTTTGCTCCCTACCTGGAAGAAAAATTACTCTGGTTGTTGGGAGGTGCAAGTAGATGATGATGAACTGTTTTGAGCTGCAATTACGCCGACAGGAGAGGAGAGAGGGAGAGGAGAGAGAGAGAGAGAGCGAGAGAGAGAGAGAGAGAGAGAGAGAGAACAGCAGTTTAGACAACAAATTTGGGCGTCTGATGCTGCAGCTGCTGCTTAGCTTAGCGCAGTAATTGATAGACTCTGCCAGTCAGCGTAGGGATCAGAATTAAAACTTAAATTACCATCATTAGGGCCTCTAATTACTGCATTGAATGCACGTCAGTGTTTTTGTTTGTTATTATGAAACGATTCTGCCGTCATCTCATTCGTTTAGGAAATCTCCACGCGGGCGTCGCCGGAGGAGTCGAGAAGATTTCCTTCAGAGCCAAATCCGGTCAGGAGTCTACCTGGAAGACGAATCCAAAACGACTCCAAAATCATTCTGTGGTGTTGTTCCTGTGAGCTATCACAGTGTAACGAACATTACACTGTTTTGTCATGTGTGTGTCTGATTTCATTGTAATAAATATGTGTGTACGTAACCTCCACATATACACACACTTAAGCATTTGCAACATTACGCATGCATCATACCCTAAGTTACATACAAATTTACCATTCTTTGTGTCATTTCTGGTTAACATGTACTGTATTTCCATATTGATTGGCTGCTGACAGTAAGTGGCCAGTACTCGCTTTATGGTCCATATTAGCAATGACTTATTTAAATATCTCATATTTAATAGTTGGGTCGTGATGACACTTTACGAACAGCATATGACGTCGGTGATATTTTAGTTCACACAGATGATAAACATCTGTTGTTTATTGTTGGAAAAAGAGTGAGCGTTCTGAGGTTAAATGTCAGTCATAATCAGCTGAGAGAGAGAGAGGAGAGCAGGGCTGAAGTCTGGGTGTAGAGGAGGGGCCTATGTATCCTTGCCTTTAGCAGTTTGTCTCATTAGGAGGTCATAGAAAACCCATACACACAAAGGTATAAAAAAAAAAAAAAAAAAAAAGAAACCTGCTGAGTGGGCAAATGCAGTAATGCTTCTGTGGAGATTGACAGGGGTTCTTTCTGTTGGGGCAGTCTTTGCCCTTGACTTAACCAGCACCCCACAAGCGTGCACACACACACACACACAACACACAGTCAGACAGACACACACAGACACACAGATACACACACACACACACACACTGACACAGAAACAGACACACAAGCAAAGAGAAAAGGAAGAGAGAGAGAAAGAAAGGGGGGACATAGACCCTCCTGTTTTTTTCTGTGTTTTTTTTTTCCCCCTCAACACTTAAACTCAACCTCGCTGCAGTCAGGAGGTCTAAATCATGTAATAATTTTTAGCCTGAATCGTAATAATTGTTTGAACGCGCATTTGTGGGAGGCTGGGAAATCAGAAGGTTAACAGACAAGCAACGGTTGCAGGATCACATTTATCAGTTTCTATTTACCTCTCCTTGGGAGGTGGCAGGTTTACAGTAAATACCTTCTGTCCGCCTAATTTCCTAATGATGAAGATAATGATGGAGAGTCGCGGAGTCATTAGCACAGACAGCCTCGCTGTACTGCTCTGTCAGCCATATCTCTCCCAGGCCTGCAATGAGAAGTGATGGAGCCCAGCTGTTCCACACACACACACACCCCACCAAACGGACGCACTGCCAAAAAATCCAAAGGGTGGCTGGCCAGGACTCCCAACAAAAGACACGGACGGAGTCCGCTGACCGAACGGTTTTACCCCCGACGCTCTTTCGGTTCGGCGTTTTCTCTCGTTCAACTGTTCAACTCGCTCTTTCGTCCCTTCCCGCGTCTCCCTTTCGCGTTTTTATTCTTTCTCTTTCATCTTCAGCGTAAAAATACCTTCGTCTACGAACCTAAATCCCTTTTTGTTTCGCAGGAAATTCTGGTAACGCGTCAAACATTCAGCGCTGAGCAAAAAATGCAGTCGTCGCGGTATCTTCCTGACATACGCTAATACACAGTTCCAGCCTTAAGTGAGTCACATCAGACCATGAAACGAGCTCTAATTGAAAAGCAGCCCTCTCCTAGGTTTCAATGTCAGCCCTCATAAAGCCCTCAGTCACATTAATTGATGACAGGACACACACACACAAGGCCTGTCTCTCCACAGCTCTGATGGCAAAAACCTCTGTGAGAGAACAGGCCGCCTCCTGTAATCTTCAGCATGTTCGCAGAGATTTAAAAACAGATGCGTCTGATCACACATGTTAGACCGTATCCTCGGCAACTGATAAAGAATCTCGTCTTGCTTCCCGAATCATGTGTTACTAGTATGTTTACATATACATCCATTCATTTAGAAGACACTTTTATCCAAAGTGACTTCCGAGACAGGCAGAATAAAAATCAATGCTAGTACCTCAACGTGGAATGATAACACGTTCAGGCTTTGCATCAACAAGGGGGTTTGTCTCTTCTCCTTTCTTTTTTTTTTTTCCTTGGGGTACGAGACGTGTCACTCTGGGACGCCGCGATAAGAAAATTCACCGGCAAAGTTTGCTGTTGGGCAAAGTGACTGCTGACACCGTGGAGTTGTCACGACGATGCCCTTTCCCTCCATCAAACAACCTCGCACCTGAGGGACGCCGCGGACCCGTGACTGACGCCTCGCCTGATCTCGTGTAAACACCTTCACTTTTTCAGTCCCCGCAGCTGTGTGTATCGGTGGCCTGCACGGACGAATCTCCCTCCTCGCGCCTCGATCAGCCCCGCCAGTCCGCCACGCGTTCCGTGTGACACCGCCCGACCTGTCAGCTCCATAACGTGATCCGCAGTGACTGAGCATCTTTGGAAACATCTTGCCACGGGGGCCGGAGACACCTGCAGACGCTCAGATCCTCAACAGCTAACCTAGCTCCCTGACGCACGGGGTGGCCAAGTCTGCTGGACAAGCCATGGATATAGGGAATATAGCTAGCAAGACCGAAACATTGCAATATTGTCACAGTAAAGATTTGTGTGTGTGTGTGTGTTTTTTTTTAAATATTATATGGGCATCTCTGCCCAGTACACTTCTCTTCCCAGCACTGATCCAGTGGGAAGGGTGTTTGACAACCAGTTCTTAATCCAACGCTCGTGGCGTCTCTCTCGGAAGACACGCCGATGGCCATTCTCGGCCGTCGTTTGCCAGGAGAGAAGCTGGTGCGTTCCTTTGTCCGGTCCAGCCGTCGACACGCTTGGATCTGCCCATTCCCAAAACGTTCCCTGTTTGAGTTTGACGGATCGTGGAGTCAGTCACTCAGGGATAAAAGATCGCTGCTCATCTTTTATTTGTTTACCCTGCTGTGTGTGTGTGTGTGTGTGTGTGTGTGTGTGTGTGTGTGTGTGTGTGTGGCACTTTCAGAGAAAATAAAAGAGATTTGATGAAGCGGATTTAACGGAACACATTGCTTGAGGGAAACAAAAAGTCGTCAGCAGAGGAAAAAGAAATACCCGGCATCGGAGGCGTCGTTCGGGTGAGGTATTTCAGAGGCCGCAACTTGCTCGGAAATAAGCAGCCTAACCCGTGATACTCCAACTTAATTGGTTGTTTACTTTAGCCTGTTTACTTTATGCACACAACCACTCTTACTTTTGATTTAATGTGCGTTTTTAGTGTCTTACGGAAACATGCATCTTACTTTAATCAGGGCTGTGCATATTACTGCCCTCACCTCGTCCACTCAATCTTATTTAAAGCCATTCTGCCAAACATTAGCAACAGCAAAAATATAATCAGTTTTTCGACATTAATACATTTTTGTAGATGGTGACTGATTTGAAAAAGGTACATCCCTATCATTGCTTAGTAGGCTAAAGGACGTTACAGTTCTGAGGAGATGGCTGAAAACTGGGATTCTGTAAACATACATTACAGCTAAAGAAAAAAAAAAAATGAACACACAGTGCCAGTGTGAAGTGAGAGACAACTATCTTGGCAGCGTTTTAGCTCAAGATCTCTTTCCGCGTTATGAGCCTAGCTGCGGCTCATATGTGTTTGCAAGGAACATTTCCCAATTGTTAAATCGAACAACATCCAATTGTTCGCATGAGGACGTGCCCGGCTCGGCGAACGCCGACGACATCGCTCGATCGGCGTTGTTGGCTTCCCCGATTCGAAATGATCCGACGAACACGGCGCCACAGATTGAGAGGAATGCTCGGGGTGTGGGAGGTACGTCCCATTTCTTTAGCGTGGGATTCAAATCCAGGTCACACAAGACCGCCTTTTTCCACGGCGGGAAAACTTTTGGTTTCAGTGTCATTGTTGTTGGGCTGCCTGGGGGTAGATTTTGCTGGCATTGCTCCACCGAGGGTTGGTGGGATATGGTTGGCGAGAGAAACACTACTTTCCAGCTGACTTAGCCTGTATCATGGCCAATGAGGATCAACACCCAACACCTCGTTCCTGTTGTTACTTTAGCTTAGTGGCAAGTAGAATTACAGTGCTGTGAGAAGACATGTACATTAGATGAAAAAAGCTTGAAAATAAAGAGAGAAACTACTAAAACATAGAAGCTGACAATGTGGCGCTAATGATCCACATACTGACGATCTTCTAAATTACCTGTATAAATTGCCTGAAGCTAGGCTTGTGCACGCGCGTGCGTGTGTGTGTGTGTTAGTTTGAGAGATTGTACAAAGATCATCGGCAAGGTGTAGGAGCCACAGGTTCCACGGATTAAGTCTGGAGTTTTCTCTTGACCTTTTCACCAAATGCCAACGACACTGGAGGTGTACAAGCATAATTAGCTGGCACCGTTACGCTGCCATATCATTTAAACGGGCCAATTGCGCGCCAAACGACGGCCGTTCATTAGCGAAGTTTAAGATGTTTGGGGCATAGGCTAATGACCAGAGCCACTGAGGTCTAAATAATGCTATGTTTTTGTTTTTTTTGTACGTCTGCAACTGTTGCTCGTTTTCAAAGACGGCGTTAATGAGTAGATGCCGACGCCGGCCTAGTTAGCCGAGCGTCATCACAAGACGAAAAACAAAAACAAAAAACAAAACAAAACAAAAACAAAAACAAAAAAAAACGAAACAAAACAAATGTCTCTTCAGGCTAATGTAGCTTACAATTCACGGTGACATTTACCACTATGTCTGTGCTGAATTCAACAAATGACAAAGGCAGAGGCCCAAAACTCAAATCAGTCCCAATTAAGCAAAGGCATCAAACGGGCAAAATCCTGGCAGGAGATTTTACGGACAGTGCTTTAAGAAAAGGTCAGAGCACAGCGTAAAAAAGGCGCAGTCAGAGAACTGATTAGGAATAATGAGCACATTGGGTAGACTGAATTAACTGCATTTACACAAACAGCCAACCCCCCCCCCCGCCCCCCCCCCCCAAAGTCAAAACAAAGTGAAAAAGACTTTTAGTTGTGTACAGAAGACTAAAAAAAAAAAAGAGGCGTGTAAATTTGGGCTAAAATGGGTGAACATTACACCTGTGAGGGACATGACGTTAAAACTTATATTTGGATTAAATAACCTTTCACAAGCATAAAGGCATTTTCAATTTCACATATCTCTTAAATTTTCTTAAAAAAAAAAAAAAGAAGTATTATTGCTTCAACACTTGAGATTCAAAAAATGTTTTCGCTTTTTTTTTTTTTTTTGTCAGACAAAGCCCTATGATTGGCTACAATTCTCTTTCCAATAAGCCCTTTAAATTATGACACGTTGTCAGAGGCGTCTGCAGCGTAAGCTCGGCATCTACGTTTTGACTGAAAAAAAAAAAAAAATCCAGGGTAACCTTTAAACAGCAACAGTTTCTAGACCTTTTGTCCTCAGTCTGCTGCTGTCCTCCCCCTTAACGAGCGTTTGGTTAAAAGTGTGTGCTTACGGAGCGTCTCCAGCGAGACCCTGTCCTCCAGTGGCGCTGATGGAGGTTGTGGGTGGAGAAGAGGAGCAGAAATTGTGTGTGACAGCAGTAAAATGAGGCTAACAATCCCTCTAATGAGAATGTGTTCAGACTCCCTGCTCCCCTCCACCCACCGAGAGAGAGAGAGAGAGAGAGACAGAGAGAGAGAGAGAGAAAGAGAGAGAGAGAGAGAGAGAAAGAGAGAGAGACTGTGTTTGCGGCCCATCCCCTCCACTGCCATACTCTGAGTAATAACGTTGGCCACTTGCGTTATTATGTGCTGTTCCTGAGCCTGGTGTTTCGGTATAAGAGTGTGAGACTGGGGTTACACATAAGCAGGATGATTATAGGTCAGAAGCAACGGAGAGATACTGAGTAGCTTGAGAGGGCCTTGTTTCCTAGAGGAGTATTGTTTGTTTTTTAGTGGCTGTTTCGTGGCACGCGCGTGCGCCCGCATGTATGTGCGCACACGTCTGTTACAGCCAGGTCTTTCAAGAATTCGCTGAATCACACACAAATGTTTGCATGTGAAAGCTGACGCACACACACACACACACACACACACACACACACACACATATGCACATACACACATGAATACACACGGCCACTGCTGTCCTTAGGGGCTATATGACAGTCCTGAACAGATTCTCATAAACTGAGAGCAACACAGGTCTAAATAATTTAGGACTAAATGTGGCAGAGAAGGCAATAGCTGGTCACTGATGGACACTGATGGAAGCGTGTAGTCTCATGCTTTTTTATTACGCTGCAGGAGGCTGCAGCTGGAGCCCTGTAAAACTCCTTAGCCCAAACTCAACCTGAGCCAAAATGGCAGCCGTAGCCCAAGCTCGAGCCGAGCCAAGATGGCAGCCTCATCAGGAACTCTAATAGCATTTGATTGTTGTTAGGGAGCCTTTCATTTCATTCTTTTTCCATTTCAAACTGGCGTCGGTCGCCAGGCCAAAAAAACAGAGAGGAACCGCGTCTCTTGGGGGGGACATCTCTCTAAGCCACGAGGTGACAACGTGTGTTTATGGGAGATGTTTGACTACACAGAGGTGAAAACATGACAGAATTGCACGAACGGTCACGTATGTCTCTCTGTATGTGTGTACGTCTGAGCATGTACGCGTACGCGCGCGCGCGCGTGTGTGTGTGTGTGTGTGTGTGTACCGAGGTCCAAGTGCGTGCGACGAGGCGAACGTGTTCCACGAGGACGACGGGGATGGAGGAGACACCTTTTGATTTTGGATTGGCCCGTTCCTGGCAGCCCGGCCGGCCATAAGGTGGGGTGGTGCCTAAGGATAATGGCAACAGAAGGCAGAGGAGGCTGACAGCTGGCAAACGCTGCCCCAATATGTTTCCATGAAAGAGGCGAGGAAATTTCAGAAGACACGACGGCTGAGTGACACGCTCCGCAGCGAGGAGAAGATTAAAAATAAAATTAGTTAACATCTTGCCCGTTTCACCCTGTGATGCACATTTTCAGTGCCGGGATCTGATTGCTGAAGCCATTTACATTAACCGCAAAGAAAAAAAAAAAAAAAACCCCACAAAACGTACGGTTAATTAGTAGAAAATCACGTGACATCTTGTGAAAGCTCATTCAGGAAACCCAGATGTGTTTTAGAATTCTTTGACTCACACTCTCAATACTTCCTCCTTCTGCTTGGCAAAGTCGCTACCGCCCCCCACCCCCCCCCCATCCCCCCGATTCAACCCACCCCCCCACCCACCGCTACCAACTCCCCTCCCCATTTTTATTATTATTATTATTATTTTCAGCGCCGAGCATATTGCAAATCTGAAATGCAAATGCTTCACTTTTTTACCTCCAATCATGGTGGCACTAATGAGGTGTAAAATATGTACATTAATGATAGAGAGTTATTTTGTTCTAGGCGAAAGCTAATTGCTACTAATCACAGCCTACATCCATCTGGTTAAGCTTGACAACAAACCACTTCATTCTGTTGGCCCATTACGCTACTTCTAAATCACAGAGAGAAAGAGGAGAGAGAGAGAGAGAGAGAGAGAGAGAGAGGAAAAAAAAGACAGCCCACGTATTGAACTGACTTCGTCTTTCAGACATTGTCTTCTGCAGCAGAAGAAAAGACGCAACGAAGAGAGAGAGAGAGAGAAAAAAAAAACGTTTAGAAACCAGAGCAGTTTCTTCTAAAGATGTCTCTTAAAAATGCTTTAGGTCCTGAAACTATTATTCACAATCTACAGATCAGTGTCTTCACCATCAGTCATGTGGAAATACGAGTTCACTTAGTTGTCATGTACATTAAAGGTTGGATAGGTAATTGTACAATGAAAATGATATATTTTCTTTTTTTTTTTCTGGTCATATGGACACGCCAGGGTTTCTAAATGTCATTATGTGGACGCATTAGCTACAGGTTACTCTAAGGGTAGACAGCAAATGTGTGATTATACATGTATGACTGACATTAATATATTAAGTAGCTTTTGATTCATGGTGTGTGAACAGGCTGGGAACAGTCATCCGCATGTGCTGAAATATTGTCTCCAGCTCAAACCCGGGTTTGATTTATCACATGTGAACGAAAGCCCATTTGAGATCTGCTGCATTAAGGGCAGACGCTTGCCACTTTAGGGCTCAGGCCCGATCCTTCGCGCTCTCTCTGAATAACGCGGGCGATAAACCGTGCGCGAGGACTCCCCGACTCCGCTCATGTGCATCAGTTAATCACAGTAAACTGGGTTCGGCGGGAAGTCTCGGGCGTCGGGACGAAGACTCCATTCTCCGCTTGAATCGGGGGGGGTAGGCTGAGGTGTTTTAGAGCGCACTCGACAACGGTCCAGGCGAAAGCCTCGGCTTCCGAAGCGACACTTGTAACGTGTTTTTCTCTTTTTTTTTTTTTTTGCTTTGGAACCAGCAGGCTTGCTCTTCACATGTCTCCACACTCAGTTTGGTAAGAGCTTCGGCGGTCTGAGGCGCTGGATGTGGTCAGAGAGGAGCAGATGGATCAGAGACGTGTTTGAGTTCAGTGAATCGTGCGTAGGCTGTTGAGGACTGTCTGCTCTGCGCCCCCCACCCCACCCACCCCCACCACTTTTTTTTTCTCTTGCCGAGGATAAACACAACGTAGACAGAAGTGTGCGTCTTTTCAGGGCAAATAGAAATTAATTAATTGAAAAGATACAATATGGCCAATGTGATTTACTCTTTTTTGAAGAATCCCAGACTTTATTATTGTTTATTCTGTATCCATCTATCCATCAATGCAACTATGTATGTATGTATGTATGTATCTATCTATCTATCTATCTGTCTGTCTATCGAACCAGCTAAGGGATTTTATTTTATAGAATTAGTGAGATGTACCCACTAATAAATGACTTTGTTTCTTCCTCTTCTTCTTCTTCCTCTTCCTTGCAATTAAATTTGCTTTCGGTTGACATTCTGTGTGATTACATGTGTAGTAACCTGCAGGAGGGGGGCCAGAACGGGGGGGGGTTTGAGTTCCTCTCTCTGTGACGTTCTCCCTCCTCACATATGTTCGCATGTGTTTTTTCTGCGATAAAGGAGGGGGGGAAACGTTCACATTGAATTTGCGTGAATCTCTGTGTGACCGCACACACCATATATTTTCTGACAAATGGGATGAACTAAGCTAAGACCACCACTCTCCGGAGTTCCACATCTGTTTGGTCTTATTAATATGCATAGTGCCTCAAGCCACACATTTCCCAGCTACCCCGAGACTGAGAGCAAGCCTGGCTACCCAGTGCTGACAGATTATACCCCCCTCCCCCCCAAAGCTCTCCCGCACACCCCCTGACTGTGTAGTCTAGGCCAGTGGGGAACCGCTATCGGCAACAGCTGTCCTTTAGCATCGGGTATGCTAACTTCCTTGTTGACAAAAACAAACTGGGAACATTTATGTCAACACGAATTCATTCCAAACAGTCCCTAATATCTTATAACTTTTTTTTTTCTTTTTTTTTTCTTTTGAGCCCAAATCCCTCCAGGCCTACCGTTCATATCAGCAACGAGGCAGTGGCTGTAATGCTCGCGCTAATAAACGACTCCCCCCCCCCCCTCCTCCATTTTGAAAAACCTTCGTGTCAACATCCCTCTTGAACTTGAGCGGCACGCAGAGTGGGAAACAATGCAGAGGAGCCAGAGGGAGAGAGAACGAAAACAAATATGTTAATTTATACATCCGAGATGAGAGGGGCTGGTGGGGGGGGGGGGGGGGGGGGGGGGGGGGGGGGGGATTACCGCGAGCCCGTGAAGTGTCATCTCCCGGTGTCGCAAAGCAGCCTGGGAGACCAGAGTGCTTTTAACGGCCATTTCGATGCCGTCTTCAGTCGCCGAGAGCCCCGGCCCCCTGGCGCTGGAGTGGCCGCCCCGGGCTGTCGAGGGCTGAGCGTTCGGAGCGACCTGTGTGACCGACAGCTATCGCAACACAAAAGTACTTGTCTGAAGTTCAACAGCCTCTTTAAAACCCGAGGCCGGCGAAAAGATGGCGATAATTGCGGTAACGGCGAGGACGGGCTCTCATAAACCACGGCAGACGTTCGCGGTGTATACCGAACCTTGTCTCATGTAGGTCAGTCTTGAAGGTTTTTAGCGAAGGCCCATGCATATTCATGCATCGGCGTGTTTGGGGCGTCTGGCTCTCTCAGTTCAGGAGTCTGTGGTGAATTACTCGTGGGCTTTTTCCAGAAACATATGCAAATGCAAATTGAGATTACGGCTGGTTACCACAAAGGTCCCTGTAGCGCTCTCCCTCTAAAACAAAAAATAACGATGCGTGATGCCAAACGACCGATGAGCTCGCCGTGGACGCATTAATTTAAAAAAAAAAAGAAAGAAAGGAAGAAAAAAGGTGCAGAGAGAACGACATATGTTATGCATTTGGAGAGAAACTTGCACATGAGTGTGAAGCACATCAACACTTCATTACATTGTAACGTATGACGTTGTAACATTGTAACATTCATAATGTAACACGTGTAACATTGTTGAGTCACTGGTGTACCATTTATTAGTGCTTCACTGATAACACAACGTTGAGAAGACTCCACTAAAAAAAGAAAAAAAAAGAGAAGGCCCAGCTCTCTTTCTTTTCAGACTGGATTCTCCCATGGTTTAAAATGGCCTCGCAAAGCATGAGAGTTTTGTGTGGGCATATTGTCCGTGGATGTTTGTTTTTCTGGACGGTCTTATTCTCTGTCATCTCCTTCTGGACACAGACAAGCACTTGGCATGTGTCTTCAGCTAGGACTCACACAGCGTACGCTCCACTGTCACTCACGAGTTTTTTGGTTTTTTGTTTATGCCTGAACATCAATCCCTCTCTCTCTCTCTCTCTCTCTCTCTCTCTCTCTCTCTCTCCCCCACTTCCCTCTGATCTCCCTGACGACCGTCTCCTTGGAACTTGCGCTCTGGACGTCTGATGTACATCGCTGGTAATCAGATAAGTTGGTTAGCATCTCCCTGCTTCCTTGCAAAACAGCAGCTCCACTGAACTGAAAGCCAGAATGCAACTGTCAAATTGCGAGCCAAAGGAGGAGTCGCGGCTCTGAACAGTAAACAAAGGGAGAAAGATGTTTTGCATGACAGAAAAAGACAGGGTTCTTTCAGGCGAGGCCAGGCGAAAGGAAAAAAAAAACGGTTCTGTTGTCTGTTTGAACTTTTTGGCCAATTAAATTGGCAGAGTAGAGAACTTATTTTAATATGCATGACAAAGTGTCAGATTAGGAAAGAGGGGGGGGGGAGAAAAAAACAGCTAATTATGTGGTCAACAGTCTGCCATTATGCTATTGTACCTTCTTTTTAATTTGCACATAAAACCGTTCCTTTATGACGGCGACGCGCGTTTTGATCTTGCGGTCAAAACCTGAAGCTTTCATGTGTATTGTTTTAATGAGACTGCCGCGTGTTTGGCGTCATTGCGCGGCCAAAGAGCACTCAGCCATTGTGCCACAGTCACTCTCGGCCTTATTTGTCAATCTTTCATAATGAGCAAACAGCTTATTTTGACTCTTTGACTCCGGGACATAATTGAGTAATCATTGTTATTTGCCACCCTATAGCTACGTTAGCTTGTGCGCGTAAAAAAAAAAAAAAAGGAAGTTAATGCCGTTACTCTGAGATATAGCTTGGAGCACGTTTTGCAAAGTTTACCACTTATTAGTGGATATTCTGAGTCAAATGAGCAAAAATACACACACACGCACACACACACACACAAAGTACTGCTAATTATACAGTGCAATTTATTTAAAATGTGAAAAGTCCATGTAGAATCTGCTGCAGACAGACAATTGTGAAGGCCTCATTTGGCGATAAAATGTCAGGGGCTTGAAACACAAACTGTCGCTTTCAATAAACGACAGGGGGGAAAAGGAGTCACGTCCAAGCTAAGCGTAACACATATAGAGTGACCGGTGTCCCAGATGTGGAGGACGCGTTTCGTGTTTGCAGCTGAACACGCTAGAAGCGCCGTTCTACTCTTCAAGCTTTTCAACATTGTTCCATTTGTGTGTAAAATGTGTTAGTCAGAAAAAGCAATCCACAGTCCAAACAATGATCATTTCTGCTTGAATAAACCCGAGCTGCATTTTTTTTTTTTTTTAAATATATAGACTTGAAGATCATGAAGAGTGATCAGTTCAGAGTGCTTTTTGTACACTGTTTGATGTTTGTGTTCTTATAAACTTTCCAGATTTTGGTAATCCAATAGCGACTCTTTACTGAACGTTAAACAAACCCAGCTCAGGTATCGGCTGTCCTCTTCTTCTTCTTCTTCTTCTCCTTAACGTTGTAATCACAGAGTCCTTCTTTCCTGGACCAGTCACAAAAAAAAAAGTCCTCTCTCTCTCCATTTGTCCACTCCCCCCCCCCCCACATAAATACCGTCAGAGGATATGCAGAGCTTGCCAAAAACGCTGCTCATCCAAAGTCATTTGCAGCAAACTCCATTAACATCATCAGTCGTGGAGATGAGTCTGCAGTGAAGGGCTGCAGTACTGGCTCTCTCTCTCTCTCTCTCTCTCTGCCTCTCTCATAATGACATTCTGCTGTGGCTGGCCCCACTCCCACACACATAGCTCACTCTAAACAGTCTCCCTGACACCACAACACAACACACACCAACCACCACCAGGGCTGAGTGAAGCCGCATCCACAGGACAAAAGAAAAGAGTGGAGTTGTGTACGGACATGTACGATACTGCACTGTTGTGTGGGAAGAGATTTGGTATTTGATATTGTGATTTTATTTATGTCGTGTTTGTGGTGTGTGTGTGTGTGTGTGTGTGTGTGTGTGTGTGTTTGGGGTGGTTTAAGGCTCAAGGCCCTCTCTGAACGGAGTTGTAATGGAGAAAGACATCTCTCTGGAGTACTGAGTGCGTGAAGTGAGAGAGAGAGAGAGAGAGAGAGAGAGCTGGTTTCTTCCCAGACAGCTCAAAAAAAAAAAAAAAAAAAAAAAAGGAAAGAAAGAAAGAAAGAAAAAAAAAACAACTTCATAAGCATCAGACTGTCAGTGTTGGAGAAGATTAAGGTTGATTTGCCATGAAGAGAAGAGTATGTGAAGGCTTAGAGCCAGTAACGCTGAAAAGTCTGTGAGCTGGAGTCAGGCCCTGCTGAGATCAAACAGCGTACAGACAGAGTGAGTCTGTCCCCTCCATTACATCAACCCCCACCCCACCCCAACCCCTTCAACCCCAGCCCCCACCCCTCCTCAGACCCGTTTGGCACTGGGAGAAGAGAGAGAGAAAGAGAGAGGGAGAGAGAGAGATATCTAATGATTCTTGGGGAACTGACCACTGCAGTGGAAGTCAAAACTTCCACTGATGCAGTGATACTGAGTATTCTGTTGGCTCCAGTGTGAGGTTCCTCTGCTCTCTCCCTATGACGTCATCTTCATCTTTTCCCTCCCAGACCAGTTTCTCACACTGAGAGCTGTCGCCGAGCAAACGCATTTTAAACGTTTGCCAACTATGCACAACGCTGAAGCTAACTCTTAGTTAAAAGTAGCAAGAATTACCATAAACCACCACAAACGAACCACACAAATGTATGGTAATCAAAATTCAAAATGTCTTGAAGATGTTTGGTAAAAAAAACAAAACAAAAAAACAACAACAACAAACATACAAGAAAAAAAACCAAAAAAACAAGCAAGCCAATAAAAAACCCTTGAAGCTACAGTTTGCAGCATTTTGGTTTTTAGCTAACGTTGATCAGTTCGGCTAAGGAATCCTGATTCCACATGACGCATACATCTGATACATCTGTTCCTCTGTGAATAAGCTAAGGCGTTAACAGAGACTGCACGTGATTGGTCGTCTCATTGGCCCATACATTCCACGAGCAACACGTCCCGTACACATACAAATAAAACAAGAGTCAAGGTCCACTGCTGTGACTCTGGCCACGACCGTGACCGCCAGTTTTGTCTCGGTCGTGAATCTAAGACGGGGGCCTGAGGAGTTTCGCCGCAGCTAACACCGGAGGAAGGATTACTGAAGGTGACTTAGGCAGAGGCTTATCTGGAGGAACGTTTGAACAAACAAGAAGGCAAAACTCTTCTCCGTCGCTGACAAGCGGTGATGGCGACCAGGTGGGCTGTGTTATCCTAGCAGTCTGGAACTCCTGTGAGTTATTTGCTGATAGATATAAACAGCTGTTATTCTTGGTAATGGAAGGCAATTAGAAACATCTGCACACTTGGCTGTGAGCAATGCTTCCATATCCGTCCCGTTCCCAGGTGCCATAGGGAAATAATTACATCATCAGGACAGCTTTGGGGTTCCAGGACTGGTACTGATCTGTGAAGAACACAGACACCGAAGCCCCTCCCATACAGGAAGGAGTTCTGCAGAAAATGCAGAAAAAAACTCAGCCAAAAAAACCCCAAAACTCATTATTCCTTTTATTCCTTTTAACTTACCGAGAAAGAACTGATCGCTATAGATCAGATAACGCAGTTCTACATAGACTACATAACATCACATTGAAGGAAGTGATGAAATAAAGAATATTAGTATGTGCGTTTGATATGTGTGTAATGTACCAGGCTCGTGTCTAATGGCATTTTACATACAGTGTAATGACATCAGTGATACCATTTAAGGCCTTTTGCAGTAAGAGTACACACTTACACTGTGAGTGTTGCCGTCTTCCTCCCAGGTGTGCCCCACCCTCCTCTGTCCTCTTCATCCTTCCCTGTCAGCCTCCTCAGCCTCCCCCCCCCCCCCATCCTGCTTCTGCTGTCATTATTTTGTCTTTTTGTTACTGTGTTTTCTTTTGCATTGTTATTGTGTTACTTGTAATTGACCGCTGGGTCAGCACCTACTGCACACCTGACTGGCCAAGAAGGGATCTCCTCTTTGGGGTCCTTCTCAAGATTTCTTTTCCCCCTGTTACACCTGGGTTTTTTGGGGAGTTTTTTTTTTCTTGCCCGCCATGAGGATTAAGTCAGGAGGCGCCGTCCTGTTTTGTTCGTTGTGGGCATGTCAAGCCCTTTGAGACCGTAAACAGCAATACTGGGCTCTAGATAAACTTGAAACTTGAAAACTTGAAACCACATATGAGGTCAAATATAGTTGTCTTTACCCCCCCCCCCCCCCCTCCAGTTAATGTCTTTGAGCCGGTCGCTACGCTGTCAGTCAGTGTGTGAGCTGTGCTCTCCTAATCATCTTGTGCTCCGTGCTGTTGACCTTCTGTGTCTCCCTCCCCTCAGACACCCCCCCCCCCCCAGGACTCACTGACAATGAGGCCCCCGCCGGGCGGAGGCCGGGAATCTGTCCATCCGAAGCGTGACTGTGACTCCATCCGCATATCCCCCCCCCCACTGCGAGCTCACGCCAGCTGTAAATACCAGCAGTCTGCAGCCGCGGAAAAATCCGGAAGGCGCTGGTCTGGGGCCGACACGGCAACGCCACGGCTGAGTGGACGTCGACACGGTTGCCTCGGTCATGCCGAAACGTCTGCTCGGCTCAGACGGCGGGATTTTATCCCACGCTGAGTGAAGGGAACGGTGGGAACGATGGGGGATAGGATAGTCTGGCGTTCCACAGACCAGTGTAACAACAGCAAACGGCGGAGAACAATCACACGAATGAAAGTGTTAAACGCGATCCATATCGAACTTATTCGCTGCAATTAGAGCTTAAAATCAACACGTGTCAGTGTTTTGAATTGTTGATCGAGAGCAACGGTTAAGCAAAATCAATCAACTGGTTAAAAAAAAAAAAAAATGCTGACGGCCACCAATATCCGCAACCACGTAACCCACCGGCCTTGTGACATATGTCGAGAGTATAACAACAACAACAACAACAACAACAACAAACAACAACAACAACAACAACGCCGCTGATGACGCTGATCGTACAAACTCTTCTCCTCGCCTCCTCTAACATGCCTGTGGACAGGAGATAAAAAACAGCTGTAGCACCTAACATTTTGTTTATGCCTGTGCTCTGTCCGGTCTGCCTCATCCCCCCCGGCAACCAGCAGAAAATGACCGTCAGGACGGATGAGGCGGCGTTACCGCTGACGGCCACCGCCGGGGAACGGGAACGCTGATGCGGGATGGCACACCTGTCATGGAACGCCCGCGAGCGGCGAGTCAGATACGCCCCGCCTCGTGTCACGCGTGCCCGAGCGAGGAGGGAAAGACGAACGTTAGGACTCGGCGGTGACCCAAACTCGACTGGAGAGTCGACCGCGTCAGCGTTTTTTTTTTTTCCGCTCTCTCTCTCTCTCGCTTTCTTTTTTTTTTTCTTCTTCTTTTCACTCTGAGCTGCTGGTCTGACTCAATCAAATGGCCGTAAAAATCGGTATACTGACACGAGCAGGTTGAATATGGAGCCGCTGGAAAACCCTGCCGCTGCTGCTGTTTTGTCACACAAAGGATCACGGCCTTTTCTCCTCATTCATTTTCTGTACATGAGCTTTCCTCAAGACAGCCGAGGTTATTCCAAAATGCAGTTTTTGACTGGATAACTGGTACCGTGAAGAATGTCGTTCTGGATTGTGGGTGTTTGTGAAGTCAGATACTGTAGTGAGAGATCTGGGCAGGGGCCAGTAAGTAAAGAGAATCACACAGATGTGATTACAGTTGATTTAGTAGACCCTTGGGTTTGATAAGGGATCCATAGAGTCCCATTGGCTACTCCTCACCGTGTTTCAACCAGTTCAAACTGTAGCATTTTTAACGGTTACAATCGCTTTCTACAGCCCTTTGCGTGTTGGTCTCTTTAAGCACTGAGTGAAATGGACCGTCAGACCAGCTGTTTATAAAATTCCTGTAAAACACGCCAGACGTGTCAAACTATGCATGATGATTGATGTCACTGAAAAATTTAATCGCTGTACAGATGTCAGATACATGTCAGATACATGCGTGTATATTGTGTTCCCTCAGAAATTTATAAATGAAGTTATAAGGCCAGGATTGACACTGTGTACATGTGTTTAAGCATGTGTGTTTGTGTGTGTATGTGCATGTGCATATGCATATGTGTGTGTGCGTGTGCACACGCACATGCGCGTGTGTGTGAGTATATGCATCTGTGTGTGTGTGTCTGAGTGTACACTGTGTCCTCTCCAAAGCTTCTTGTTCACCTCACAGGCCAGAGAAGTTAAATAAAAAAGCAAAATGAGACTAAAATTCATTCACTTGTGATCCTCAGATTTACACACACACACACACACACAAAATGATTTTATTTTAATTCACAAGCAATGATGAAATTACATTCCAATCTATTTATACTTGTGTTCTCTGCCCCCCCATCACCCCCACCCCTAACCCCCCACTGTACCAAACATAATTCACTGGTGCATTTCACAATTCCCAGAGGGTGTAACATCTGACTCTATGAAAAACAGTAATAAAAATTATTAAAATATGGGGACGAAATACAATGCAATGCACAAAAGAAGCGCTGACTCGCAGATGGTGGGTTCAGCCTTTTAGTAATGAAATCTGCTTTTGTGTTATTTAAAAAATTACAATAACCTTTTCCTTAATCCCTTGACTTTAGGCCCGGTACACCTGAACCCGCCGCATCCCAATCCTCGCCACATGATAACGCACCAGGATTATGCTCTCAGATATGCTTTTTAAAGAAATAGGTTAGATAAGCATATCTGTTTAATTTCATTCTCTACGAATGCTGGATTACATCGTCATAGTTGATTGTCAAGTAATTGCATTGCCCGGGAACAAGACACATGCAAACATCTGTACGACGGTTTATCGGGCTGTCTGGCCGTCTGGCCTTCTGGGGCAAGAGGCATGTGTCAGCTAGGACATATGTGAACGGTACATATTAGAAATGTACAAGGGCTTAGAGACGATATTATCGTGTACCGTAGTTCAGTGTAGAACTATTCTTCCAAAAATTTAGGTTAGTGTGTTTTCTTTTTTTTTTTTTTTTTTAAATTAAACCTTTGTGATTCCCAAAGAACAGATTACTCTCTTAAGTACGAACAAAACAAGATTTTGCGCTGATGCTTTTGTTGTTGTTGTTGTTTGTTAATGTCGAGACAGGGAGATACAAATGAAACCAAGACAATATGTTGAAACTGAATGGTGACTACTGTTGGTTCTGGCCTCGGCCAACCCCCCCCCCCCTCCCCACACACACACACACACACACTCCCCCTCCCCCCCCCCAAACGAGACGGCGATCTCCTTGTGTCCCCTCCCCCTACTTCCTTCACCTCGCGTGCTGGGAAAAATATTGCAGCACCTGCATGTTGTGGTGACTTCCCCCAAACTAGGCAGATGGTCCTTGCCCCCCCCCAACCCCCCCCCCCCCCCTCCCCAGCCCTCTCTTCCCCCAGCCCCCAAAATACTGTGGCAGGCACCTGGGTCTTCGGGGAGAATTGCCATGCCATGCCCCTCTGCCACGGCTCACAAACAGGCCCTCAAAACCCCACTCAGCGGCGTTCCACCCTTCACAACCGATCTCCGGCAAGTAGACACGAGGGCCGAGATGTTTTTCCGAAGGAAGATGCTCTCTTTCCCCGGGCGTGATGGGAAAATATGCCCTGTAACCGAGAACATGTGTGTGAGAAGCTGGGCGTAACTATGGGCCAAACATAACACAGAGCAAAAAAAAAAAAAAAACCCACACAACTCCTTATGGCGAATGTAGCCTTACTCATTTCTGATTTAATTACGATGCTCTCTCTCTCTCTCTCTCTCTCTCCCCTGAACACTACGAGGGACAGTTATGGTAAAAATTAAAAAAAGATGACGCGAGTTACAGCCCATATCCGAGACGCGCGGAACCCCTGAGCCACGCAGCCGAGGCTAAATATGAAGAGGTTCATCTAGACATCCACTTCACTGTTCATATCTACCCTGTCAAAGTGAGCAGTGGGAACGTCCAGCAGTTTCAGTCCTTAATTAACGTCCCAGCTGCCTTAACGCGATGTGCTGTAACCGACAGAGGGAAATATCAGGGTGCCCAGATGCATTTTGTGTAAGCAAACAAAAATAGCTGCAGTGAGAAGTGTGTTAGGAAGAGCCTCCTCTCTGGGGTCTTAGAGAGCCCTGAAGATACATCTAACAGAGACAGAGAGAAAGAGAGAGAGAGGGAGAGAGAGAAGGGAGGGAGGGAGGAAGAGAGAGAGAGATAGAAAGCTAGAGTTGCAAAAAAACCCCAAAAAAAACCTCTTCACTAAAACAAATCAAATCCTGACACACAGATGGACTTTGCCTCTCAAAGGAGAGGGGAAACAGATTTTAGCGTCAGGCCCGGCCCTGCCATCGCTTGTCGTGTTACGGACACCACGCAGGCACAGGCCACTAAGTAATACTGCGTCATTCAAGGACACACGCTTTATATTTCATCGCTGACGTTTCTTCAGTTATAACGGTTAGTGTATGTCCTTAATCAGATTCAACGGAACCGCTGGTATAAGACTCAGCATTTCTGCTGAGGCCTACCTGTCTCGACTCCAGGTACCTGAATATGCTAGAAGTGATGTAATCACTAGAATTAGCGTCTTCCTTTTTGTCCCTGGCTGCAACGGCACATTCGGGAATAAACGTACCCATTACATAACTCAGAGAAAATACTTTTATTACAGCCACTAGTATCCAGTTAAGTGTCAACGCATACAGGCCTCTGTAAAGTTACCACAGTTTTTCCCCTCCAACTTTTCTCCAGCATCAGCACCTACTGCATTAGCATATCCAGTTTAAAAGCTGTAATAGCTTTCATTTATTCAAGAAATAAAATATGATGGGGGGGGAGTGAATGAAAATCCTTGTGTAGCACAGGGCCGAGTCAAGGAAAGAGCATCTTCAATCACCCACAGAAAAAGATCCCCTGTCCTTCCATCCTCATTTCGCCGCTACAGGAAGATACATTCTCTCCTGTTCCGCCGACAGCCCCCCCCCCCCGAGAAAGCCCAAGGCCTGGACCTCAGCTGTCATCCGCCATAAATCCCGCGGGTGTTTTAATTTTCTGACGGCACCCTTTTGATACCGCGGTTATTAAGGATAGTTTTACGACCCGCTGGACTCGTCCGAGCAGATGTTACATGGGGCCTGCATGCTCCGCGCAAAAGTTACACAGAGCGTCAACTTCAACTCTGAAACTCATTTCTACTTTGTTGTTTATAGCACAGAACGTGTTTGTATGTCGTCCGTGTATTGTTTTTTGACGTCTTCTTTAGAGTGCTTAAACTGACATTGGCATCTTTATCATCAGCCCCATCATCATCATCATCATCATCATCATCATCATCATCATCACCAGTCTTCAGTCTGCTTGTCTTGGTTCGTCTCCTCGAGCGCAGAGGAGACAAACGTTGACTGCCACATTTTCACAATAACTAAAGACCTAGACCTTCCACAGGATATGGTTACCTGATGCCAACATAACAATTTTAAAAGTCACACCTGAATTCCCACAACGCATTGCGCGGCGGACCCCCCCGTAAACGTGGCATGTGCGCTGGCCGCCGTCCACCTCGCTCTCAGGGCCAGAGGCGACGGACCGCGTCCGAAAATAACAAGGCAGAACCTGCAGCCCCCGTCGTAGCGAGCGCCCGCTAAGTCATGGCTGTGAGCAAAGTGAAAAGGACAAGACCTAGCACAGGCTAAAATGACTAAAACCGTTACGGTCTGAATGTAGAGAGCTCCGCTCGCACTCAACTCTCTCTCTCTCTTTTGTTTTTCACATTCCAGTGAAAAATGATTAAAAGTTGTTCTCTGTAACATTCTGATTTCTGCACTGCTTACTTCTGTTATCAGTCGCTGAGATCTGAAGATAGACAGTTGATGTACGTCTAAAAGTTGAATGCCGGTAAGTAAGTTTGAAAATATTTACATTTGATGAATTTGTTCATTGTTCAGATGTACGTATCCACATTGACTTAAAAAAGTGTCAGTTTAGTTGGTAAGTAACGTAAGTAAGGAGGCGGTTCGTGCTGACACAATATTCCAAAGGGGAGTGACCAAAAATTGCAAGGCAAGTTCACTTCCAGTGCCAGGCATAAGGCTAAAGTACAGCTCCATGCAATATTATTCAGTGAATACAGTAAGTGAAAGAAAAAAAAAGTTGTTCCATCACGTGCCTAGTTCATATTAAGCACAAACAATAAAAATGATAACGCTAAAAACTATTTTATGCAGCTTCTGAGAAAGCCAAACCAGTGCATAAGGCCCAAAATATTTTCCAGGAAAATTATTTTCCAACACCGAAAAACATGTTTCTCAAGCAAAGATAGATTCTTGTCAAATTCTCATGTGACATGCCAGATCCTCTTAGCTCCAGTTTAATCTCTGGTATCTTCTGACAGTCAATATGAGAGAAATAAAAACGTCCCCAAAGCAACTACATATTAAATATATTCATATTTGTTTTATTTATATAAGTTCCTCTGAAGTGTCATAATCCTTATATGATCCACGTCAAACACAAAATATATTTTTCTTCATGTCGTATTTTTTTTTTTTTCTCCTCCCATTGTAACCTTCTGGAATGTTCTTTCGTTTGAGAAGTAATGAGTTTGTTTCATCCTAATCTTATTCTGCAGTGCTGTTTAGAATGGATTAAGACCAATGCCGCATACATCCAATCATGATGATATACCGGTTTAGATTCTATTTTCGGACCGCTGTTTTCCGCCGAAAGCAAATTTGAAAGATGTTGTTGTTGCTGCTGAGGAAGCGGGCATGGTTCGAAACATCGACGTTTTTATTTGGGGGTCTTTCGTTGATCCTGGAACTGCCCTGTACCACATCATCAGTTACGAATTTCTTTAAAGGAGGAGAGTCTTAAGATACCTGGCTCTGTCACTCATTATGGAAGTAAAGTGAGGTCACAAAAGAAAAGCCTTATGGGAAAAAAAACCCACGTATTTATAATAAATGATGCCATTAAACATGCGCAATACAGCCGTACATATATACACAAGTGGATGTTATTACAAAGACTCAAATAAAAATCAATGCATTCTTTCTTTTTCTTTCTTTCTCTCTCCCTTTCCTCATCGGAGGTGGGTAAAGGTTAAAAGATTTTGATCACACAGGCAAAGTTGCTGTGTTTAAGCATGTTAATCTGGTCATATTTAGATTACATATAAGCCATCTGACCCATAAATAATGGGACACGCGCTCTCCTAATCTCTGCGTTTTGTGGTAACTGAGACTTGGTTTAGCAGATTGGAGCTTTGGGGGGGGGGGGGGTGGGGTTATTTTATGAATTTGAAGGGGCTGTTTTGGGGTTAGAAAGACCACAGTGAAGTATCACATTTGATTTTACTAAGTGCACGATAAAGAATTGAATCTAAGAGAATTATATATATAAAAAAAAAATCCGTTCCCCCAAGCTATACTTAGTGTGGAAAATGATTATGTTTGAGTTTGTTTCATGGATTGTTTTTATTTTGCACCAGGCAAAGTATTCAGGCTGCTAACTTTAATTTCTTGTCTGCCGTCATCGATTTAGAATGTTTGTAAAGGTTTTTTGTTTTTTTTTTCATCTCTAATTCAAATTAGATTATTTGTTCTTTATCTTTCATGTGCAGTAAAGAAAGAAGGAAAGAAAAAAGAAAGAGAGAAAGAGAGAGAAAGAAAGAAAACTTGCTTATTTATTTTGTGTTTTAATGGTTTTAGCGCTCCAGGCTGACTAAAATAAACTGCTTTACAGTGACTGGTGGTTAATCATATTTGGTCAGTTTACTGGTTTGTAACCAGTAAAAAGAAGCATATGCAGAGAGAGGAAACTGGGTGACAGTGTGATGTACCTGGGGCTGAGGAGGGGGGGGGGGGCGCTGTCTTGCAGGGGGGGGGTCCTACAAGGTCATTTCTTGTCTTCTTACCACCTAATCTGATAACAGCAAGACATATTGCAAAAAGATCTGAAGAAATCATACATATTCTCATCTGACTGATAATACTTGAGGTAGACAGATGTTTGTTGGGCCTTAATATTTTTTTGGTTGTTGTTGTTGTAAAAAAAAAAAAAAAAAGGGCATCAATAAACAGAAAAACACATGGTGTGTTGCAACAGGAGGGTTCTCCTGAAGGGCCCTGTGACTAACGTTGAAAAGGAGATTAGGCCAGACAGGGAACGCCACGGGCTCGGAGGCAAGTTTATGCCCTTGTTAATCAAAAGAGTGAAATATGTAACTCTCAGTTGCTCTGTTAAGAGGAGAACTTAAGCGTAATCAGATGAGCTGTATCTGGGGGTAGCATTACGCGCGTAGCATATGGCTCTGGAAGCATTTTTGGATATTCAGACCGAGCGAGTGGTATTAACAACACAGAGACGAGAACGACTTCATCTGAAATGGTCTCGTATAAGCTGGGATATTGTGTACAACTGTTTATTTGGGTTAACTTTCTCTTATTCACAGAGTGGGCTTTTAAACACCAGGTATACATACAAAAGACATGGCATTATGAGGACATAAGGACATTATGGAAAGAATAAAGGATAAAATGCTATACTTAGCTGTGCAGATGTCTTTCAATCTAGACAGAGCTACACCACATTAATACTGCTTTTAGTCCAACGCATATGAGCATTAATGTGAGGAAATATTAATGTGTATAAAGACAATGAGAATTATGGGTATTCAGCAGTTAAGGCCACTGACAGTCCATCATATGGACAGTTACCACGAGACATGTTGTCAAGTCTGCAAATCCGTGTGAGGTGCCTGCTGAACACTTTAAAACCCTCACTTTGCAAAACCGGAGAATCATCCCGGTTTTATCCTGACTCCCAGTTTTTATCCCACCCATAAGCATACATCACATGGGTTTTATATATATATATATATATATATATATATACACACACACACAGACCCAGTGCCTCCACTCCCCCATGTAATTACACGTATTCAGATTTTAAAATTTTACTTAATAATAATAATAATAATAATAACAATAATAATAATGATGATAATAATAATAACAATAATAATTATTATTATTGTTGTTGTTGTTGTTTAGTTAGTCAATAATTATCATTATGGTTATTAATGGTAGTCACAGATCATTATTTACTCATAACAGAGGTCATATGCAGAATCCTCTCAAATAATCTGACCCAGTAATTGTCATGTGCTGGTACAGCTGCATTGTAAAATCAATGACAGGAATAGACTAGGGTGTCTCAGTGGGCTGAGATCACCATCATCTTTAATGTCTCCATTGCATATCCTTGTGTGTGTGTGTGTGTGTGTGTGTGTGTGTGAAGATCCGATACTGTAAACTGTAAACAAAAAACGGCGGTAAACATCGGCGACTTCATCGCAGAGGTTAATGATTGATGGTACTCGTTCTCGCTTTATGTGGGGGCGAGAAAGCCAGTCTCATTCCATTTGTAACAGTTATGACATAAACATCAATCTGTCTCTACCGCTGCCTAAACGACGGCCTAACCTTTACAACTCTGTTAAAGAAAGATATATAACTTCAATATAAAGAAAAGATCTTGAATAATGAAATCTGGTTAATGCGTTCTCTCTTTACTGGACCCACGGACGGTTCTTTTATGTCCAGTCAAAAGGTGTGAGCACCCCCCCCCCCCCTCCAAAAAAACAAAAACAAAAAAAACCCCACAGCCCTTAGAAACGCTTTAACTGTGAAGAGACACGTTAAGATAATCTGTGAATTTTAAACGAATTCAAAAAATCGCCGGGAACAACAACAGATTGAGAACCATAAAAAGTCGTGTAAAGCTTTTATTACCTTGTGAGATTCCCAGCATAATGGAAGTATTTTACAATGCCTTCCCATTTATGGACCTCTATCCGCCATAAATTATATTATGCAAAAAAACATCATCATCTCTGGCATTAACAGCCCCTGTGTTAAACAGGTTCTTGGACTAGAGAGGGAAGAATTGACTTGCTATGTGTACCCTGGAACAAAATTCAATCTGCTAGCATATTTAATGTCACACTTTTTATTATCTCGCAAGCATATGCTGAAACGGCCACAAAAACGATGAAGCCGCTGTTGGGCAGAGAGATCGTCACTCTTTTTCATCTTGATTTTAATAACATCACTGGGTATAAGGTTAGTGACCGTTGTCAAGGGCTAGCTGAAACTGTGCAAGCTAGCAGCAACCATGTTAGCCTGCAGCTACCGTGAATATGCAAAGCTCTGTTTTTTTTTTTTCTTTCTTTCTTTTTTTTTGTTCCAGGGCTTTCACTGTATGAAACAGAAATTGTTTGGAAACATTTTGCCTCACAGGGTTGTCATCAGACAGAGGCAAACAAAGCTGAGGTCTGCAGGAATGTTTGACGGTGCTATCTCAGTTTAGCATATGCCAGAATCTATTTTCCCTGGCCCCCCGTGTTTCGCTCGGTGGCCTTTTTTCTACAGCTGAGACAAAAAAAAAAAAAAAAGCCGCAGAAAACTACGTTCTGACAAGTGCCATGGCAACTGTCGGTCTGACCAGATGTGCCCCAGCACAAAGAATGAGGGGAGAGAAATGTAAATATGACATTAAAGGAAAATGGATGAGCGTACGTGAGTGAATAGCGAGGGAAACACAGTAAGGCCCGCGTGACTAAGACTCGGGGTGTTTGCAGAGTGAGTCTAACAACGTCAAAGCAACACTGGGCAATTCTGTCTGTTTATAAATGCCTGTATATATCTATGTCTACATCTGTGTCTACACACACACATACACACATATATATATTCATCTATATTCATCTATATTCATCTAACTGAAGTTTACAAAAGTTAAAAGTTACATTGTAAAAAAAGAAACAGAGAAAGTTAAGAAGGTAAACGTGCAATAAAGAGATAAAGAAACAAAAGGGTTTTTTTAGCCGTTCCCAGAAATTTAATTTACTCAGGAAAAAAAAACCCATTTGGAAGTAAGTTGCCTTATCGATTTCTTTGTTTGTTTGTTTGTTGTTAGTTAGTTCCAGTGTATTTTATAAAAAGGTGGAGGTCCCCAGATTCAGTGAGGTTGAAGAATAGATGTGAACTTGTGATCTGGGAAAATATGGGCACTTTTAATACGCAGACACAGAACCAGGCAGAATCACACAAAAGCGACAGAACCAAACAGTGCAAACAGCTTTACCACACTGTGATACGACCCACACCGAACCAAAGGTTATCATGAATGGAGTAAAGCATACAAAATAGAGTAGAAAATATCAATATCCTTAATACAGAGACTCTGAGAGGCTTAGTGATGGATAAGGAGTTGAACAGAGAGGGGGGGGGGGGGGGGGGGGGGGGGGGGGTCAGGTGGGAGTGGTCAAGGGGCCAGGACTTTGACACAGGAAGCGTTGACGGACATATTTCCCCCTTGCTCTGTGTCGCGGTCGGATCATCACACATGATTACGGGAGGATCAGCATGATCGGCTGTCGCTGATTTCACCGACATCTGTCCGCGACGTCCGCGAGCCGCGGGCACGGGTCTGCCAAGACGAGATCTGAATTGCACGCACATATTTTCCAGGACAATAAGAAAAGCATTTTGTCTTACCTAATATCCCAGAACTCAGTCAACCTTACCATCTGTTCAGAGAAGGAATCAGACATTGTTCTTAAGGATGGAGAAAGCAATGATCCCCTTCTGGTCATAAGTCTTAAGTTAACAGCCATGAACATGAACACAACTCTATTAATTCATAGCAAAAGCACACATCTAAATGCAGCAGTGGTAAACAAGACAACTCATACTTTGACATCAACATAACAGATTTCCTGATGCTGTTCCCTACACTTGAGTTGTATCCTGTTATATTAATATATACAATATTTGAAAAATTGTACTCGTAACGATATTAAGCAACTACTGAGCAATGCTAAAATCTCTAAACTAATGCTAACTAGCATCTTTGTCTCTCTTTTTAGCAACGGTTGGCAATCTTACAATGAGAGTCTACCCTTCCTCAAACAAGTGTACCTTGCCACACTGAAGACTTCCCAGGCTCCAGCAGACAGAATCCCTGTTCCAAGATGTAATTGCATAGTTCATAACGCCCAGACCGGGATTAAGGATTTCATTATGGGGTTTTTTTTTCTTCAAGAGTGCGCTGCTTGTATACAATTACCTTTAAATCCGGCTAAGAGGTTCCGTTCATTTCTTCAATATGGAGCGGTGGAATACTTTGATTTGACCTTCATTTCAGAGACTTAGAAATGATCTCTAAGCTTTATCCTTTCTTCATTTTATCGGAGAGATTCCAATGAAATGTTTAAACATATGGCCTCGAATTACAGGCAATAACTCGGTAACGTAAGTCACCGAGGGCAGCGTACCAGCTTGCATCGTTTTTCTTCCTCGCTCTGTTTTCTTCTCTCTTTTTTTTCCCTCCTTTTTTTTTATGATGTTGTACATCCGTGATTAAATGTCAGCCGTTCACAAGCTCATGTTTGGCTCCTTGGAGATTTCCTTTTAACGAGGCTTAAAGCAAAGGGAAATGGACGAGTTCTCTTTAGTGTGGTGAATGCAAAATGAAATGCTTTAATAGATGACCAAAAAAAACCCTCGGTAGCATGACTATGCATTGATTCTACTGCAATACTAGTCATATCTTCATATAGATGACATATTTGAACAAATGTGATCCTTCCACCGGCTTTCACAATTCAAATGCACTGCCTACATTAATGAATTTCTGTTTCATTGATGACCTAATGAGCTACTTTTCAATAATCAGCTATCAATAACTTTCCTCCCGAGGCAAAACCAAAGCAAAGCAAAACAAAAAGAAAATAAAACGAAGAAGTTTTTTTTTTTAAAAAAAAGGACTGTTCTAACAAAAGCCTGACAGACTTTGAAATAAAACCAAAAAATGGACTTAATCATGTACTAAATTTCAGCAAAATTGTTTGACACCAGCCAATGCCCATATACAACTCCCGCTGCCGCGTTTATTGGGTGTTTATCAAAAAATACGACAAAGTCTCTTGTTTTAATGAGAGGACACTGAGAGGCTAGCATGTAAACCGCAGGCTTTTAATATTTATTTATTCATTTCGTTGGTAGCTATCCCTGTTGGTATGCTCTTAAAATGATGGAGCTCCTGTTTAACACTACTGGGTTTTTTTTTTTTTTTTTATGACAGGCTAGAGTGTGGCCTGTGACTGAACAGCGTGGTGCTTATTTGTGTTTTAATGGACGTGTGAACCAATTAATGGTGTCGTAAATAGGCTACAGTAAACTGTGTGCCCAGGCTAATGGGCACGACATCACCGCGTCATTATGCCAGCTGGTTTTTCACGGAGCGTGTGCGTGTTTGTCTTCGTACGGCCTGCCACGCTCGCCGTTTACACTGGCCAAGTTTCTCACCAGTTGGCTTCGACGTTTCTTACGACTTCAACTATTTCTTGAATTGCGTTGGAAAAAAAAAACACAAATAAAATAATGCTCTTGAGATATCTTCAAAAAACAACAACAAAAAAAATACCATTCTGTTGTTTTCTGGTCTGCTCCAGGGAGTTAATGCATGGTGTGTGATCCACCTGTTGCCAGAGCCTTTTGAGAATGTTTAATGTTCAATCCAATAATTACAGACAAAAATGTCTGTCACGGTTTTACAGAGAGGTCAATGCCAAGATTTAAAGCAAAAGTTAATATGAGCGTTCGGTTGACTCCAAAAGGCGAGGTCTGTTTTCAAACGAACGCGTTTGCATCCTGAATCCGACACATTGTATTAGACAATCAAATTCCCTTGGACCACTCAGTTTCTAAAAGAAGAAGATACCCGAATCCAAAATTAGGTGATTATAGAGGTATTGAATCAAACGTGCAAAGAAAGATGCGTTCCTCTGAAGATGAAGTGGAAACCTCCATGTCATCCCTCTATGTTCCCTTCCTCTCCACACCTTCTCTCATTCCATACAGGACAGGATCAGTTCTGTGGCCCAGCGTGAAGGACAACCTCACTCCATCTGAAGGTCACTGGGTCCTTCAGCACCGAGGCATGATGGGTAGTCACGGTGCCTGCCAGCTAGTCAGCCATGGCCTCATCACTGATTATATCTCCCACCCTGAATGAGAGAGAGAGAGTGTGTGTGTGAGAGAGAGAGAGAGAGCGAGAGAGAAAATGAACGAACTCAAACGGACCCCCACTGCTCGGTAACTGCTACCAAATGTTGCCTTCGTCAGAGGTGTTGACCCCTGCGTGGGCCTGGTCCCAAGGCCCGTCACTGCGGAGCGGGTGGATGGGAAGACAGCTGTCTCCTGTCAGAGCACTCCAGCCGAAGATCACCCACCACCTCGCGAACAAAAGAACCTGCCGGAGAACGCGTGGGATTAAAGTCCTTGACGTTCTACCAGGAGGGAGCCCTGGTAGAATGGTTCTCTGACATGCATTAGAGGAATTAGAAAGCCTAGCTTCTTCTCTCCTCCAAAAATAATGCTCTTTATTCTAGGAGTTTTTCCCCCCTTTTTTTGAAGATTAGGACTCATTAGAGAGAGTGAGCTTCAATTTGAATTTTCACGTGGGACTGGTTTAAATCCATTTTTTTTAATGATATAATAACGAGAATGAGAATATCCAGAGGTCTGAACAAAGACAGCTGTGAAATGGTATTTTTGAAGCATTCTTTGGACTTGAATGAAGTGACATCAAACAAACCTGTCTTTCGAAGGGGGATCAAGGACGTCTTTTTAATGTTCTCAATAAAGCAACGGTTCGGTTTCTTAAACAGAATTAGAAATCGTGTCAGAGTATATATACAGTTCCTCCTGGTCAAGCCCTAGGACTTAGGGCTGCGTAACATTGCTTGTAATGGGAAAGAGGCCCGCATAATTAATTTGTATATTCCAACGTGACAGATGTTTGATTTTGGCCGTTAAAGTAATTAATAGGGGGATCAGAGGAAGGCAGATTGTTTAAAGATTATTTATGAAGACTCCCTCTCGGGCCTCGCGCGGAGGAGACGTCTGGGGAGCTCTGCCTCTTCGTCATTCCGCCGTCTTCACCTGCTCCTGCTACACAGCTGTTTGTCAGCGCCAGTCGACTCCAAACATTCGTTTAATCACCCCACTCCCACCCCCCACCCTCCCTTCCATGAGGGACCTGCCCCTCACGTCTGCCCAGAGGAGAGTGAGACAGAAAAAAAAAAAGAAAAAAGAAAGAAAGAATAAGGGGGAAAAAAAGTATAAGAATTGCAGCAATGCTCAACGGTGGGGTATTACACAGAGCTTAAGGGTTTAAATACGCATTACAAGTCCCTTCTCTTTTGTCTGATGTGGAGGAGCACAGCTGCTTACTGGAAAAAGACTGGCTCAGCTATTCAGAGAAATGCCAGACAGCTGTTGACACGTACCTTGTACAACCTTGTGTGGGGAGGACCGCAGGTGGAGCGAGAGTGAGGTTGGAAGTGTGAAGGGGACTCCACTCATTAAGCCCCGCCCATCCATTCCGTGGCGCAAGGCTTTCACCAATCAAAAGAGAGCAGAGTCGCTGCCCTGCTAGCTACAGTATCACCGTGTCAGTTTATTGGCCACTTTAGGCCTAATGCCACGATATGTTCGTTGCCAGAAGGAAAAATCCTTTATCTTTGTTACAGATCAAGATGCCTCGACTGAGGTGTCGGTTTTGTGGTTTGTTTTTTTTTTTTTTCTACTCCTGCTTCATGTTTAATTTTTTTAGGGTTAGGGGTTCTACAATCACACAGATTATGACTGAATTTTGTTTATTTGCTTATTGTGTTTATTAATGTTTCTCCTCATTATCTACTATTGATTAAACTGATTGCTTTAGTAATTGTTGATTACAGTTTTTCTAGAATTTCTTGATTGGGAAGAGGAGGGAGAAAGTGTGTGTGTGCATGTGTGAAAGAGAAGAGGAGAAATAGAGAGAGAGAGAACGAGAGAGAGAGAGTGAAAGAGAGAGAGAGAGAGAGAGAGAGAGAGAAATACGATAGAAAAATAATCAGATTCAGACAAATATTTTACAGCAGTGGAGTTGTCACAATTTATGCCTCAATCTGGCGCCCAAACTTGATCCCCCCCCCCCATCATTCTGCTTTCTGTGTGTGCGTGTGTGTGTGTGTGTGTGTGTGTGTGTGTGTGTGTGTGTGTGTGCATGGCAGATAATAGCAACGTGTAATGGATGCCAAACAGTGAGGACAGGCCATGAATGTAATTCCCTCAATGTGGGAATAAATCACTCACTGAGGGGTTTTACTGGAAAGTTCTGTGGGTATTCAAATCTGTGGCGTTTGATTGAAGCAATCAGAGAGGACGGTGGGTCCGTAATTCGGCAGAAGGTTAGAGCAGGTGACCCACTGAGATGTGATCTTGTTTATGGGAGGAAATTGCAGCAAGATTACTCTCTAGGGTCTTATTAGTGCCACTGATTAAAAACAAAGCTTTGATATCTGACGCAGGAAACAGTGCCTGGAGTTTCCTGTCGTTGTTTTAAACGTAACAACAACACGTTTATGTATATTTTTGGTTATGAACTGCCAGGGGTCGTGTTTCAGGGGACACTTAGCCCCGTGTGGAGTGTGTGAGGACTCACATTAATTCAAAGCATAACTTCCTCTTAGGATTAAAGGTATCAGGCAGTATCAGAGTGATAATCGACACACACACACACACATACACACACACTCACACACACACAGGCAGAGAGTTAAGGATTAGGTGCCCACTGATCCTTGTAAATGTATGTTCTTCAGAAAAGAAGTCCTGCTGCTGAAAATCACTTTGTCCTGGCTTCTCAAGGTGTCTCACTGTTGGAGAGAGAGTGAGTGTGTGTGTGTGTGCAAAAGAGAGAGATGCCCTAGTTTTACTAGTGTTCTGACACACTGACATATAAACACGCACACACACACACACACACACACAATCATGCCTGCATACTCCTATTCTCAACAACGCATACACATGTTTACACACACAAACTTACACTCAGTCTAAAAACACACACTCCTACACTAGACCCCCCCCCGCACACACACACACACACACACACACACACATTCAAACACACAAACCTACATTCAGGCTAAAAACACACATTACTACGCTAGACCCCGTACCCCCTCCCAAACACACAAGGTACATGTATGTATAGCATGTACATACATGACACACCAGAATACCCAATGTTCTTTTTCATCCAATCCCCTTCTTCTGTTTCTTATTCATGCAATACTTCATTTCTGTCATAGCGTTTATGAGGTGAACATTAAAAAAAAGGAAAACACGTTATTCTAACAGCCGTTCTACACCGTAAGAACACGGACAGGGTCTCCTCAGGTTTCCGGAACGCAGACTCAGGGATCACGTGATCGGATCACGCGTTCCGTCCTCTTCAGACTTCGTAACGGTCATTATAATCATTCTTTTCTTTACGTGACTGCGAAGACACAAACTGTATGTGATGAAGAGGTGATGCCTTTGAGATGGACACAGTCATAAATAACTGTTTGCATTTTACTGAGCAGATATGCTCTCCGTTTAAGTGTGACTCGGCAGACAAAAAGAGAGATTAAACCTAATGAAGAACGTGATCATAAAACGATTCATTTGCATATTAATTAACAACACGGAACACGTTTATTCAGTATTTTTTCTCAATATACGTGCTATGGACAGAGAGCAGGCAAACGTCAGTAATGTCCCGACTCCCCAGTATCACACAAAGAGGTTTTGATCAAATAAAGAGGAGCCCCCCCCCCCCCCCCCCCCCCCCAGGTCAATTTAACTGACCATACAATACTTTTCTGGAAGTGTAGACATTACACAAACATAGACACTATACAGAAAATTTGCCAGTTTTTGAAATTTTTACTTGACTTTTTACACTCTTGCTCAGACAGGCTTTGGCCCAGGGAGCTGCATTCACTACATATAGACGAGCAACTCAGCAAAGAAAATTGGTATCACTGAACAACAACAAAAACAACAACAACAAAAAACACTTTTCCTTTTCGTGACTGATCCGTACAACGTTGAAATACACATCAGGGTCAAAAGCTGTATTATTCCAGCGCGACGTGTGAACGCTGAAACGGCCGCGCGTTTTATTTAAAGTTTCGCCATAACGCACGTCCTCAGTCTCATTCGCTCTTTTTTCCGTTCTCATCCTTTCACTTTTTCTCTTTTATTTTTTTTTTTAAATCGTTTATAATGCGAAACAATCCATCTGACCGGGCCGTGGCGGCTTCACGTCGCCGTATCAAACGCAACTCGCTCCGCTACGCTACACCCAGCTCCGGTTCACTCTCTCCAAACCAATATGTAATTACACTCAACAACCATATTTTTAATCCTAAAGGTTATTACGGGTTTAAGTCAGGGCCATTGTCTGAGCTCACAATAGCTTTTTTTTTTCACTTTCCTCTATGTAAGCAGCGTAACCCATATATATTCTTAAATGGGTAGATAAAGATCTCTCTTTTTTTTTTTTTTTTAAAGCTCTCCGGTAATGGGAGTGCTTGGGGTTTTTTTTCCTCCTCTTGCGGTAATCCACGGTTCTGTATTTGGGTTGGTGCAAACAGGGGGGAGCTTATCTCTTATCACTAAGAACAGTAATTACTCAATGTCTCTCATCACCAATGACATATTTCTGAACCCATTTCAGTCACATTATGAAAGGGAAAAAAAAAGGGAATATGGGTATGGAACTGTAATTACGCCATATTCAATTTTTTTTTTCTTTTTACCCCTGAAGGATTAAAGTATTGAGTATGTGTAATTATAAATGCTGCACATTTGAGATGGCTGTATCTCTGATTAAACTTGACCTATCCTCCGGACATCGTGCTTTGAAATTCAGTGAATACTTAACTTAATTGGTACTTGTATTTTTTTTTTTTTTTTTTCCGTTGTTCATTTGCAGTGTGTGCATGCGTGTGCAGATTCAGGGGGGTTGACGTAATACCAACCAGACTTTGACAGAGAGACCTTTTCTATCTGACTCTGTGTGTGTGTGTGTGTGTGCGCGCATGTGTGTGTGTGTGTGTGTGCGTCCGCGCGTGTTCGCGTTTGTCTGTGTGAAGTTGAGCAGTTAGGCTCTTTGTCCTTTTCTGTCACAGTCAACCACCAAAAAATCATCAAGTTCTGTTTTCAATGTTAATGTATTCTCTCTCTTATTTGACTTTTTAATAGGCTTTTACCTAATTATCATGGTGTGGTCCTGAGAATTGGACCAGGAGAGGAGACACAAAAGGAGGTCATCTTCCGAGGTGTTGGCAAGCGGCCTGCCGCCCCGTGCGCTGCTACGGCGACCGTCGCCGGGGCGATGATAAATTTTCCCCTTGAACATGATGTCAATATGTTGATGTGCCTGCCTTTATTAAGACACCATCCAACTGATAACAAGTCCTGCTGTGTGTTACCCACATAAATAATGAGAAAAGAGACCCAGAAAACGGCAGGTGGCTTTTGGCACAAAGAAATAATCATACTTGATGTGGAAAATAAAGTTAAAACAGCCATCTGTTCGCAGCAGGGGCAAGAGGGGGGAAAAAACCCGCTAACATATTGTCACTAACATTATGAAATACACAGTTAATAATTTAGTCATGGCCTTCCGACTCTGGCCAATTGTTCAAAGGAGGATGAGAAGGATGTAAGGTGCGTCGTCGAGACTTAAAATAACCTCAGCTTTTTTTTTGTTTTTGTTGTTGTTGTTTTTGGGGTTTTTTTTCTCCCCGCCATGTGTCGTTCTGCCAAAACGCAGTTAGAGGTTTGATGAAAGGAGTCACACTCAGGTCCACATTATGGCTTTGTAAACCATCTCTGATGGACGATTAACCAATAGAAAAACAACAGATGGAGTGTCTGTCCAATCAGAATCGATGCTGCTCTCAAACCCAGCGTGGCATCCAATTTAATGGATGAGAAGCGGCGATGGAGACTTCCGGGGGGAAACTCTCTTGAGTTCTCCAATAAAAGCGAGCGCCCATGAAGACATTCACACCCATGACAAACTCGTAAGTACCTTCTCCCGTGTTTACTTAGCGGGGGAGAGAAAACATCCTGTCCGACAGGTGAGGTGTTAACCTGTCATGCTCGGTAATGATAATTCACAAGCTCCTCTACGCACTGTTCAGTCGGTAAGGGAGTGCAAACATCAGGTGTAACAGGTAACGTGTTAGAATGTGTGTGCTAATGAAGAATGAAAGGGCGTCATGTCGACTACAGGCTTTCGGCAGAACTTAGAATCCATATTTCAACACCAGGCCTACATTACGCCTGCTGTGTAGGCACTAATTTATACATTGTCGCTACCGCTGTTATAAACTGCGTATTCACCAGTGAGTTGGTACATTTCACATGGAACGAAAAGATGTTGTTTGTTGAAGATGTTGTGTGTATAACAAAGGGTCCAGGCTGCGTGAACAGGGATCTACACCAGCACTGCGGCTTCATCAGTATGTACACAGCACATTCACGAGCGCTGACTTTCAGAGTGAAGTTTCCTGGGGTTTCAGAGTGTTTGGTGAGTTATTTGGTGGGTTTTGTCTTTTAACTCCTATAGTGTTGGAGTTAGTCGTGAGAAGGTGTCGTTTTCCAGCACCCTCATAATTGCATTTACTCTGTTGAGTGTTGATTTATGTTACTGTGTTAATTTATTGATGTATATACTCTCATTTAAGTCTGCAAAATGCAAATTTTCCTGTGCAATACATGGCGAAGACTAAAAAAAACAAACACTTTTATTTGTTGACATCCATTATACACACACACTCACTCCATCTGTGTGTGTATGTGTGTGTAACCCAGTTAATGTCACTCCAACAGATTTGCTCTCCATCAACAGTATTTACATTTATGTCCAAGGGGAAATAAAACTTTGACATCACAGCCCAGGGACACCTAGAATTTAGGGACATTTTATGGCCTAGGACACGTATACGTCACCATCTGTGTCACGTGACCACATGGCCACGCCGACTGATCAGAAAGTGTGTGCGCTATGGTATTGAGCAGTATCAACCAAAACAAATGAAAAGATTACTATGTCCAAATACATATTACAATCAATGGTTTACACCGACAAAAAAAGAGTTAACTCTACAGACACAGAATTTGCTGTAGTGCAAGCATACAGGTATTAGAGACTAACTATACCGTCAAAAGTGGTTTGACATGAAGACTGTATTATGGATAGGGAAATTGAAATCTGGGCTCTTTAAAATACACAAAGAGATTCAGTGTTTCTTGAACCTTCCAGTGATGTGTCTAAATAGGCACGAGAATTCACCATTAACATGAAAATGATGTCGACAGACTGACAGTGCGGTGTGTTTAATCCACAGGCCCAGTTCTGTAGGGCAGAGTGCTGTGAAACAACAACCTGTCACTGAGGTTGTTTTCTTATAAACCAGTCAAACTAACCCCCATATCACCATCAGCATCTCCTTCATTCTCATCGCCGCGCAAAACATTCCGGAACATTCCAGAAGAAAAACCCGCTGACGTTACACGCGCCGAAGTTCCTCGACCCATCACGTTCAATTGCCTCGGGACAGAAACAGTCACTTGAGATGGCTGCAGAGCCCCTAAAACCTTTAATCCAATTGAACACTTCCTCCAGTTTCATGTTTCAATTAAGGGCGACATGTTCGAACCAGATGCGGAGGTAGAGGCTGAAGCCCCGTAAAGTTGCTGTGCCTGAAACGAGCGACGGGCTCTTCCGCGAGACATGTCCCCTAATAAAACTGTTACAAATTCCTCCGGTCCTTGGAGGGTTCTGTAAAACCCGAAAGGAAACACTCCTCTGCCCAGGAGCACGAAAACCATTACAGCTTGTAGTGGAAGATTTAATAGGTGTCATAATTTATCATGTAAACCGAAAAGTGTTTCTTAATTAAGTGTGTGCGTTAATGAATTTTTTAATTTGATCCCTGTAAGTACTTTGCTATGCTAATTGCAATATTCCACACATTAGTTATCGGCTATTGCCCTTGGCTATTTGCAGCAGTCTAAGGGGGGACTTTTTTTTTTTTTTTTTTTTTTACTCTTTCTCATCTAAACTTCATTATCTTGTTTAAATCTAAGGACGGAGGTGTATTCGAAAAGTGGATGAGGAATTGAAGAACTCAGTCTATAGCACTAGAGAGCACTTTTAGAGAAAGAGCACACCTGTAAAATGAGAGATAAGAATAAGAGACCTTATAAAAGTAATCTAAAACATCAATATCTGACTCGACGTGTCAGTGTTTTACTAGTTTTTTTTTTTTTTAAATTTTCTCATGTACTGTTTTATGTTTTTGAAGGTCACTTCGTCACTCAGCAGTTCTTTAGTTCTTTACTGTGTGTTGATTTTTTCTTTCACACCGTTGCTGAAAGTTAAAGCATATTCCTGCCAGAAAAGCGTTGAACAACAAATCCAAGAGGCTTCGGCGTTACTTTAACTGTGAGATCATGAAAATACAGGAGCTATTCCAATCCCAAATCCCAATCACCTAAACACTGGAACTATTTTAATACAACCCTACATCAAAAATAATCTCAAAATTGAACAGAAAGTCAGCAACAGCCGTTTGAATACCTAATATTCAACTGATACCAACTTTTTAAGAAACACAGGGAATCTGAAACTACATTTACAGTTTTGCATGCGTGAGACAGCGTGCAGTAAAACTGGTAACATAAGTCTCCCCCCTCACAATCATAAAAGCCATGAGATCTCACGATGACAGCTTGAATGGTAAAGCCCTATATGTTTGGTGTCATGACATTTGTACAGAGAGTTTGACATAATGAAACAACCAGCTCTCACACACACGGAAACCGGCATGTACTTACCACTTGACCGTGTCAGGAACGTAAATAAATAAATAAATATCAGGGGCTGTTACCCGATAATTCCCGAGAAGCATCTGCAGAGAAATGTATTTAATATTCCGCAGGGAATCCTGGCCGCAGACATTACAGAGAAAGATTATCCCTCCTAGATTAAATTAAATGCGGGCCAGAGTATTTAGCTCAGCCATTGTTGTCATTAATACAAAAGACATTGTATTTGGTACATGATAGTCAACTGAGGAGGGGAGGTGGGGGGTTGGAGGGGGGGGGGGGGGGGGGGCGGGGGGGGTGTTAGCTGTTGTCATCTGCAGACTCCTGCTGAAATATAATTTTATTCTATGTTATAATCCCGTAACAGCAGGCCAGCATTATAGTTTTTAACTACACTTAACGGCACCAAAAATATGCATTTTTGGAATTAAAGTAAATCTTCTATTAAGTTAAAAGCAGAAGGTACAGTACACTTCAGCGCTGAAAAGCCATTTGTCTGCTTTCACTTCAGCCGGAGATCATGCATAATTATCACAATGGCATGGCATTTCTTTCTTTATTTATTTAAAAAATAAAGCTTTTGTAATTGGAACATTTTTAATTTGCTCTTATTGGAATGCTTTTTTAAAAAAAAACAAAAAAAAAACAGACTGTATAACAGAGTTCGTTGGATGGTTTTGAAGGTGCAGTTCATTTTGATCTTTTGCTTGATAAACACAGTTTTGTGAACAGGCTCTTAGAATAAAGCTGAATCTTCTTTTCAGTCAACAGAACCGATCAACCAACCAACCAACCAATCAATCAATCAAACAGTAACACGTTACCTGCAGAATTAACCATATGAACCACTGTTGCATTGCAAGGTTTTGGGTCTGCACACAGCGGCTTAACAGACACCCCAGAATATGGCTGAGGACAGAGCTCTGCATTCAAGACACTTTCGAATTCCTGACGGCTATCCTATGCAATCACATCTAATTCCTAGCATTCTCACCTCAGAGTTTGAGTTAACTTAAACATAACTTCTCTTTAAGACATTACAGTTAAAATAAGCAATGCTTCTATGTCTTCTACAATCACAAAATGCAATCTCTTCTGCAATGACAGAACGTTCTCCAGAAATGTGGTTGAAAGACATATTTCCCATGAGAAACTTCATCATGATGTAGGGGACCACACTGGGTGGTGACATCCATCTCTCGGGTTACCATAAACAGGTTAACTGCTCTCGCTCTCTCTCACATCCATGTTTCCAGCTTCAAATCACCTCTACACAGGCTAGCGTGGTCTACCAAGCTGTTCAAACAACTGGAAGACATCACAAGTTAAACACTCATTATTTTAATTTGATGCTAATCATGTGTTAATGAGACTAATCCTTGCAATGATTCAGGTAATTTGCTTAATGGCTGGCCAGAGTACAGATTACAGCAATCAGTCACGTTTGATAAGACGTCTGTTGCAGGGGAAAATTCTCAGGTAGTAAAGCCGACAGGAGAGCAGGTGATAGCTCATTTGCCCAACAGTGGGGAAAATAGCTTGCCTGCCTACTAATCTAATGTAGCACATTAAAATTGAGGGGATGCGTCCCCAGATTTTCCTCTGCGTTTACTCAATAGCAATCGCTCTTCAGTCTCTCAAAAACTTTAGCTCATAAAGTTAAAACGCCAGCGGCTCTTGGCGCCGTGCGCGAGAAACACTGCACGAAGCTCGTTGCTGAATCATTACGATGTTAACACCATTAAGACGTTGCGTTCCGTCATTACTATGGTTACGAGTCAAATCCTCCCTTGCATTTGTCATAAAGGTTAGCATTTACGTATAGCCACGAACGTCTCCTTAATCGTAGTTTTAACGCAACGACCGCAATGTATCACAAACTTTATTGTACTTTAATCACTACGTCATACAGTTGTAAAGCACCATTTTTCAAACTGCGAACTGTCGTTGTTATTATTTTTTAGCATGTGGCTGCGGGTTGAGAGAGAGTGTCTTAGCAGGTCGTAGACAAGTCATTAAGCATAATGGATGTGTTCGTAGGACAGTGACTCAGTGCAGTGGGTTAGCCAGTCTCCTTTTCCCTAGAGAGCTCACGGAACAAACGGCTCAGTGTTGACAAATGACGGGAAGATAATGGCCCGGGAGCGTTAACAAATATAAATAGGTTTTGCTTGCATTTTAACTGTCATCAAAACAAATGCTCATTAGCTTTTATGGGGGATTGTTTGAATAATGAATATATCTTAATTATGCCATCACCATTGCAAATTTGAAACATTTTGGGCTTCAGACTGATGGTGTTTTGGCTTCCTCTGATTCACGCTTTTGTGGTTTAAAATTTAACAGGCTATTAAAATGTGATTGTTTGGACATAAAGTGTATTGTGAGTTTTGCATATTGCGACTCTAGCGTCTTGTTGTTAATGCGTAGGTATACCCGTCGGTGTTGTGTTATGTGGGTATGAGAAACATTTATGAAATACAATGTTATATATCTCTCAAAAGATCAAAAATAATGGAATGTGCTTTTAGGCCCACTTAGACTATACATCACAAGAGTGTTAAACAGTCTCTGTGATGCAAATACAGTTCTTACTTTCTGCACAACTTAGATGTACGGTATATTTACATATTCGTCACTTATCGGCCAACCAAAAGAACGAAGAGCCGTTATCACGGCACTTGGTGTACGAGCATCGTGAACGGCACCCCCGTGGCTCTGACATGAGGCGAAAGTCATGAACATTTGTCACTTAAAGTATGGGATAACCTAAACCTAACCCATACCGCCCCCCCCCCCCAACTAATCTGGTCTGAAACATGTAAATACCCCTCCCTCAGGGATTTCTTCCCTCTTTGAATCCTACTGTAATTCTGAGGCTCTTGGCCATGCGCTCGGTTTATGCATGTTTTGCACACTGGGTGACAATGGGCTTATGTCTTCTCCTCTCTGCCAACGGAGATTTGCATACACACATTGTCATGGCACACACATCAAACTTGCTCAGAACCGTCGTGTGTCCTCAGACGTGCGGTTCTGTGCTATGGGTTTTCCGTTCTGACTCTTAACCCTGTCTGAACCAATGATCGCTTTTATGTCCAACCATTAGAGAGATGACCAAAAAAAAAAAAGGGTGCTTCAACAAAGAATTTAATTCATATTATTGTCTTAATGCTACAGGACAACAGAGAGCAGTGTCTGTGAAGGATTAAAAATATGGGTGCTCCATTAGATGGATAGCTACAATTTCCTATATTAGATGAGCCACGGTTCTCTATCACAGATCAGTGGTTACATAAGAGGTGGACGTTTAAATGCGGCGGAGTTTCAGTAGAAGAGTGAAGCACCCTCAACTACTTTATACGGTTTAAAAAAAAAAAAAAAAAAGCGCGAATGAGTCAGGAAACTTCTTTTTTTTTTCTTTTCTTTTCTTTCTTTTTTTTTTTGAACAACTTAAGTGTCGCAGACTTTTACATAGCCTTGAAGTCTCCCGGTCCCCTGGTGATGCCACCATTCTTAGGGCAGGTCTAAAGAGAGATGAGCCTTTTAATTGCAGCCGGATCCAATTAAATCTCCAATTCAGCCTCAATTAATTACTTCAGTGATCAGCTGTAAAAGAGGGTGTCTTAGAGCTTTTAACTAGAGAGTGAATCACTCAGAGAAAAAGAGCGGTACAGAAGGCTATTCACGGCTTTTTGGTTTGTAGCGCTGAAAATTTCCTTATCCATCTTACAGACATGGAAACCACCTCATCTACATCAATGGGTTTATGTGAGATTAACTACACTGCTCTTCAGTCACTGAGACTTCTAATCATATTCAAAACGTTATTGACTCATTGGGCAATTAATGTTCTCTCTCTTTCTTTTTGATCATACTAAGCAATGCATCTCCTCAAGAAGGATTAATTATCCAATAATTCACCAATGTAATCTAATTTAAACGTATGAAAAGAACTTCTTCTTCTTCTTCTTCTTCTTCTTCTTCATCCTCCAACAGTGAAATCCTCTAATGATGTTTGTCTGTGCAAGGCCTAGTTCCCATTGACAACCAGCTGTCCTAGCTCCTCAGGGCTGCAGAGGGAGAGGGAGCCCTCTACTGTATGGAGCTGGTAATGCAGCTTCTCTACAGGGCACAACTCTCTCTCTCTCTCTCTCTCTCTCTCTCTCTCTCTCTGTACCCCTGCTCAGCCCAGTTTTCCCTTGAGAAACAATGACATTTGCTTGGTTGTTGCAGGAAGATCCAATGGAATAGCATACATTTATAATCTGTAACATATGCAATCTCCAAGTCATTTTTCCATAAGCTTGAAAAAACCCTAAGAGGATGAAAACGTACCTTCCTTTAAGCTTCTTAAAGCAGGGAACAGATGACCATAAATGGAGCAATTACAATATTGAGGTCAGGAGGTAATGTCTGTATGTATGTTCCCAGTATACACTCTGGAGTCATATCCCCAGAATACATAAGGAGGAGTTTAGAGTCACGGTGGACTTTCTCGGGGGGGGGGGGGGGGGGGGGGGGGGCTGTTTAACATACTGTAATGTCCCTACTGTTTAGGTACTATGGATGGAAAACAGCTTAGAACTCAATTTGTCTCATTGTCTTAATGCCTAACTTAGAGGGCTTTGGATCTCTGCGACGCAATTGGACAGGATGGGATGGGATGTTGTTTCTGTGGATCGTTTTGGTCAGATATCAGCACAAGCATTCTGAGTTTATTTGATTTGTTTTGACCAGTTCAGGCTATATGGTTTTATAGGTGCATTTTCTGTGTTGTTTTTGCACACTGGTTTTGCACAGACTGTTTGCATTGTATGGACCAGTAGTGGTTATCCTCTGCAATCATGTCGACAAACACACGCATGCACACACTTACGTACATACACAACACACACATGCATGCACAGCATGCCCATGCACAATCATACTTAGTCTCTCTCTCTCTCTCTTTGTCTCCATATTCCTGAATGACACACAGCCTGGCCAGTTGAGCATATTCTCTGTTGTGTATCATGCATCAGCACACTGGGTTTATCAGTGTGAAGAGTCTGTTTGAATGATCCTCTTATGAAATCTGAGCGAATCCAAAAGCTTTTCTGAGCTTTTAGCCTCACAGATGTGTTTGTGCCAACGCTTAGGGTGACACAGCAGGGCAAGAACACTGTCTGATAAACTGTTTATTTACTAAACACACCAACGCAAACAAACATCATTTAAAAACTTTCACCCAAAGTGATGATTCCATCATCATCATCATCATCATCATCATCCAAGTCGTTTATGAATAATTTATATCCATCCTCTCCTAACATTGTAAAACCTTTATGTAGAAAAATGAACAAAAAATTATATTCATGAATTCCTTAAAAGGCAGAACGTGGATAGTTATAAAGAAATTAAATTTGGTTTAATATACTTGAGTGCAGACGAACATTTCTGGAGATTGATCGAGGGAGTGTGTACTTAGTGAGGAAAATATCTTTGTGGTGTTCCCAGCCGAAACATTTGATTGAGTGAGAGCGCGCAGAACACAATAGCTGGTCCGTTCTCAGACTCGCTAACGTGTGTGAAATTCAGCGCACAAACCAAATGGACTTTCTTGGCAGTGCTTTGCAGCGAAGCACAAGAGCAGCTTGTTGTCGTGTTAGATTTTCTCTCTCTCTCTCACTCCTGTCAAATCTCATTCATGCATATTTAAGACAAAGAAATATTTTCACATTTCATCTGGGAGACGCTTTATGTATGGCGAATGGATGGGCAGTCCCAAAGCACGAGGAGCAGAGTTGACGCTACACGAAAACGTCGTTGACGAGCCGCTAATAGATCAGACGTAATTTATTTCCCTACGTTTGTGGAGCCGGGGTCAGACAGTTAACCTGCGAGAAATAGTGCGGCCCACGTGAGCCTGGGAAAGAGGTCTCTGATTTAATATGGCAATAGCAGAGGACGTCGGAAGTTTTCTATTATACCCAAAGCACCCCCATAAAGTACACATCACAAGAATTCCTTCCGGAGCCGCAGGATTCTGTTTGTAAAATAAACCAGATCTCGTGTCAGCTTCCTAGAAGTGTTCTTCCGTTAAACACAAAGCTAAAGGATAGATCTTAAGTCTTCGTACCTGCGAAAACATCCTAAATAATCCACATGACTCAATCCTTGATCCCACCCGCCTAAACAGACCCACATGACTCAGTTCTCATTTTTCCTCTCCGTCTGTCTGTAAAGCAGACCTGAGCCAAAAATAGTCGTAAATGGAAACGTTATATAAACGTCTAACGTTCCAATTTATTTAATGAGTCATGCAAAAACCGCACCTTACTTCTTACTCCTTAAAGACTCAAATACAAGTTTGTCAAAATCAATAATCATATAGGGGGGAAACAAAAACAAAAAATAGAGACACAACTTTAAGACCAAAATAATATTTTAGTGCACGAGCAAATGGTTTTAAATAAAACCACATAAAATGGTAAACCACATAAGACGAGGAAAGCTTAAACGCAGAAAATTAAAGATTTCCAGAGTTTTCCAATAAATGTTAACTCATTTTAAATCCTAAACTAGGATGCAAACCAACTACTCTATGCAAAATCTTTCATATACTTCATGAGATCAATGGTTGTTATACCTCCTTGCATGTTGAATTCGCTTAATTTCAGCAGTAATCCAGACATACAAAGTCTTCTGAACAATAAAATAAATGCGATGATTTTCATTAAACTTGCTGAAATACTTTAATTCAGATATCTTTATGAAGTCATTGTTACTGAAGATTTTTTGTTCTGACAGCTCTACTCTAAGCTGTCACCTCCTGAAACATGTACGGCAACGTCTGAATTCAAATGACTAATCGTACTGGACCATTTTTTCAGTTTTTTTTTTTTTTTTTGCTCTGTAGAAAGTGTGTTCAGCTGTTTATTTAACCCAAGTGTGTTTGATACACCGCTTAGGGCTGTCCCATGTGGTCCATGTAGGCTGAACAGATCTATACAACTCTGGCCAAATTTGCTTCTTTTACATGACTTTTATGTTTTACACAACAGCCATGTGTAGACAAACAGAATTCTGATTTAATCCTGAGCCGAACCAAGGTCTTCAGATCGGCCATAACAGGCCCTCACAGGGAGATAGAGAAAGAGAGAGAGAGAGAGAGAGAGAGAGAGAGAGAGAGAAAGAGAGAGCAGAGGAATGATAAGCCTGAGGGGACCGGAGTCCGTTTGTCAGAGAAAGTACTAGAACCTCAACCTGCGTCACTTTGATTCCCTCACACGCGGCGTGATCCCCCTCAGCCCATGGTTAGCCTTGAGCAAGAAGCCTGAGCGGAGAAGACCACAACATCACGCAGCCCCGACAAATGATGGACTCCTCTCTAATTCACTCAAATAAGATCTGTGAGGAGGAGAGGAGAGGAGAGGAGAGGAGAAGAGAGGAGAGAAGGCCTTACAGTAGAGCCTTGCTGAAGTGGAGTGATGAGCTGTGTCACCATTTTTTGTCAGGTGAACTCCCAACATACAACTAACAGTCTGCGTGAATGTTTCTCTCTGAACCCGGGGAAAACTCGCCTCACTGTGTCGTCTAGACAGTCCGCACATTTCAGTACAGAAAACACACTCTTAGTGATGCCAAACATTACATTACATTGTCATGTGTGGAGCTAGTGTTAGTAAATGATTTTTCAGGGGAAACAATATATTCACGTGTCTAAGCAGAACACAAACAGTGAAACAAGATTGTGAATGGACGAATATGTGGTATTTCGCTTAATCTAGACTGCAGGTGGCAGGTTATTAGGCGGAACTGCGTGAGTGCTGGTGTCTTTGTGAGCCGCTATGTCGCTAACTTCAAACTGAATTAAAACGAATACGGTTCACACTGAGATTGTGTCAAAGCGAACCGGCATTTGCGTTCCTGTTTAAAGCACTAGGGGTATCAGCCATTAAAGGTCTTAATAAGTCGTGTAAACATAAGGGACAAACAACACGGCCCCCGAGAGCATCAAGGGAGCGTGTGTGTCAGCGGCCCTCCTCAATCAATTTTTTCATCTCAATATCAGCTGGAGTAATGAGGCAATTAATGTGCTAACACGGCAGAAAGAGGAAGATAGAGAGAGAGAGAGAGGGAGGGAGGGAGGGAGTATGCATGGGGATGAGAGAGGAGGTGGAAGGTGAAAACAGAGAGATGAGAGACAGACGCATGGACAGAGAGAGAGAACAGAGAACGAGGAAGAATCTGAGAGAATCGATCCGTAAACCTTCACGCTAATGGACGTGAGAATCAGTGTTTTTATACCTCAGTTCAAACAGAAATCTTACTGTTAAAAATGCCAAACAGTAGAAAAAAAAATCTTTTATCGTCCACACTCTAATATAACTCCTTATCGTCCTTAACCAACGACGTTTGAAAATCAAAAAACGTTTTCATTTGAACTTCGACATACCCGTAACACGTGAGCCCAGGCTCTAGTTCTCCGCGCCCCCTTCCCAAACCTCCACCGAACGAACGTCCTCCGCGGTAAACTCCCGTCGCTGTTTACAAATTAACACAATTTAGGCCCTGACAGCTCTGATTCCGAGTCCTCAGAGAGAGACTTCTGGATCAGTTAAATATCCAGTCATTCCTGCAGGCCAAGGTGAACGTGTGAGCTAATGGTTCATTTCTGGAATCTCTTAGTGGGGAGAGGGGCTGGTGACTGGGCAAACGGCAGATGTGATGGAACGGGTTCAAATTGTAGCTGATAGATGCAAATTACCGTCTTTGATCGTCTTCCAGTCTTTTATCTGACGCTCAGAGAGGTCTTGATTTTCTTCACTTACGCCGGAATTCGGGATCGTTCCCGAAAGATACGCGTCATGACCGGGAACCGACGAGAGGCTCAAGGAAGTATGTGAATGACCTTTGACTTCAAAACTCAAACACACGACGCGGGAGAATACTCTGAGCATACACACGAAAACAGAAAAAAAATCTCTCTCTCTCGCTCTCTCTCTCTCTTTCTTTCTCTTTATTTCTTTTCAAGTCTCATACTTGTTGAATGAAGACTCCTCACAACATATCTGATTACCAGTAAATATTGGTTCATCATTAATAAATAATAATAGATATGATGAATTTGTTTGACAGCGCAGTCAACATATAACTCGTCACAGTATAACAACAAATACTTACTTACATACAAATTTCCATGGTGTATCACTATAGAGTCTGTTGTCGGAACAAAGCACCATAAATTTAGCCCCATTGTTTGACGAAGAAACAAAGATGGTTTCTTCTCATTTCCAGCTAGTGGAGGAATGCAGTCGTTAGATTGACCTCCCATTCTAATTTCTAACATACCTGGTTAGACCAGTTCACATGGTCTATATGCGTGTCGAGGAGGCTGGTGGTTGTGTCTGGACTGGGGGGGTGGGGTTGTGGGGGGCACGTTAGGGGTCGGGTATGTGTGGTTGCATGTAGGGGGGAAGGTGGTTTTATAAAATGGTGATTATTGTAATTACTCTCGTTACTAATTGTTCTTGTAAAATTAACGTGTTCCCCATAATTACAACTCAACCGCCTCACATCCCCCCCGATCAATAATTCAGCCTCGTTCGTCTCTGAATCCGTCACTGACACTTTACATCGTGAAGAGGACGGGTGGGGGGTGGGGGGGGGGTGGTGGTGTCTGATATCGGTACATGGAGAAGGTTCATGGTGTCTGCTCTCTCCAGAGAGAGCCGCTTTCGGGGAGTTCTCTCAGACACCGCTAGGCCTTTACTCTCAACCTGTCACTAAGAATCAGAGATGAGCTCTCTCTCACACACACATTCCTCCTCCAATCTTAAATAAATGAGCTTGTGTCCCAGAAGGCGAGCCTCGTGCCCTGAGGTCTCTTAAAGTACAGCTTGTCTTCCTCACTCTTACATGTAAGATCAGCCAGAATGGTCCTCAGCTTTCACAGCCTCTCAGGAAGGACAGGATGAATGCTGATTGGTCGAGCAGGACAGGCGGGACCCACCCTCCTGAAGAAAGACTTTTGAAATACAGGTAGAATTCACAACACATGGAAGAGCCATATTCAAACCTTTATGATTATTATTATTATTATTATTATTATTATTATTATTATTATTATACCTGGGATAATATTTTTGCTATTCTCATGCTATTTTCTCTACTGATTTTGAGTAATTGTTGGAACTAGTTCTTGTGTAATTATTGTATAGTATAATGTATTAATTGAATTGTAATTGTGAATTATTGTAAACTGTCCAGTTAATTCACAGGGTTATACATTTGAGGCATGTCTCACAGGTTCTGTGGTCAGCATGGCTATAGCCAAGCATCAAAAACTCAGACGAGACCAGTCTGCTGCAGTGAAGTCATTGCACACCTCCCATCTTGGCTGAATAAATTCCACTCTCTCCCAGAGATTTGGTAAACTGTGTGTCTACATTGTCCGCTTTTCTATATTCTGTATGTTTTTATAGCGTTCCCCTCACCCTGTTCTATAGCCTGTTAGAACATCATGCTCCCCTACAGGCTAAAGAAATGCATTTGGCTTAGCCATACAGAGAAAGAGAAGATATTACACTTGTCTTTTCAACACTGGGGTTTTCACACAGAGTGAGTGTGGGTAGTTGTGAGAGTGAAAGAAAAAGGTCAATGTGTGTGTGTGTGTGTGTGTGTGTGTGTGTGAGAGAGAGAGAGAGAGAGGGAGGGAGGGAGGGAGAGAGAGAGAGAGAGATGGCACGACGGTAGTGGATCCATGGCAGCTGTTTTGTTCAATGTTTCATGTTCTCAGCTCCAGCTGCTCTGAGTGAGAGTGAATATTGTAGCAGCTCCAGCACTCACCACTGGCCCTGTCACATGAGCTGAGTGTCATGGCCAACCTCCCTGACACTGAAGAACAGGACACTGCCCCCCCCCCCCCCAAACACACACACACACACACTCCACTCACTCTCCATACCTCTGTCTATGTCTGTCTGTCTCTCTTTTTCCCTCTCTCTTTCTCTCTGTCACTCCATGTCTCTGTTTCCATCTCTGTTTGTCCATCTCTCTCTCTATCTCTCTCTCCAAGTCCCTCTCTGTCTTTCAATATTTCTGTCCTTCTGTCTGTCCATCTCTCTCTCTCTCTCTTTTTCTCTCTCTCTCTCTCAGGGTCTGCTCTGTTCCTCACTGGGGGTGTGAATGTTGTCACTCAGTCTTGCGGAGTGCGGGGAACAGTGAAAGGTCTGGGTATGTCCAGATTGCTGACGGAGGCTCTTTCTCCCTCGTTGTGAGTGAGTGTTAGCAGGATGTAAAACATGCCCTTTGGCTCCAGCTTAACCCAACACAGAGCCGCGTTAAACTCAGGGCTGAACACGGAGCGCTGTTGAGACAAAGGCGCAGCTGCATTCTTCTTTAACTGGTAATCGTACTGGCGTAACGGCATCTCATCCCATTACCGCATTTGTTTGAAATATTTTAACCATTTCTTATGTGTTACTGTTAGCGCGTCAAATAAACACTGACCACAGCACTCGAGATCTCTTACACTTAGTGTCTAAAAAAAGGTCTCTGTATCATTAGATTATGAAAATCATATCATAAATGTGATTGATCGTTAAAGGCCTGTTTCGCTAGTGATGTTACTTGGCACACACAGAGTCTGGAATCACACAGGGTTTGTGTGGCGTTTGCACGCATACACACACACACACACACACACACACAGAAACGGAGTGAGTGTAATTGAATGTGCTGGGTCCATGTTGGTTCAGCTGCATAAGAGAAAAACAGATGCTGGAACCCTCACAGACGGACCGAATGTCTGATGCTATCCATCAGGAGAGGACACTGGCACTCTCTGTGCCTGTAGAGTCGCCACGGAAACACACCCACAAAGACATCTGCAAGATGGCACGGACACACACCCCCACCGCACAACACACACTGTGCTGTGGTCAGCAGCGTGTTAACGCTGGGGCCGTCGGAGAAACCCGAGCCTTACGCCGAACAACGGGCCGAGACGGATCGCAGCCACGTCAGGAGCGACGTTCCAAAACGTTTTACCCGCTTATGTCGGCGTTTTCGGATGTTTCGCATCGAACGGAAACGATAGCCTACAAGCAATAAAAAAAAAAAAGATTTTTTTTCGGAATAAAAAAAAAAAATAAAAATGACACACTGGAAGACTTTGCTCACGTTACAGATGACATGTGTCTGTGGTGCAATCAGAATTAAAGATGCTTTAGAATATGTTTGGAAATCCTTTTTTTTTTCTTTTCTTTTTGGAAGGAACTAATGGGCGTTGGTTTTCAAGACACCCAGTCAATCCAACTGACTGAATGAAGGTCTCTATATTAGCATTGTGTCTTCTAGACAACAAACAAAAAATGGACAAACAACCACCTGAAGAGGATACCAATACTTCAGTACTGTCAACAGTACTATGTAGACTTATTTTTTGAACACTATGAATGATGTAACGTGATGTAACTTCACACACGCGGTAGAATGCTCGTCGGGTCAAACGCGGCGTCTTCTGTCTCACAGAGAACGCTCGGTGGGAGACACGATATATGGATATGTTCTAAGAGTCCAGTCAAAAGCAAACGGTTTCTCTCTCCATCGACTCAATCTGGCTCGACTAGTGATGTCTGCGAGCGTTCTTTTTTTTTTTTTTTTTCACAGTCAAAACCAAGAACTTGGTGAGCTTAGCACCATCATCACAATCACCACACATAAGCTGGGCCTTTTCTTCCTCCCTCATTCTTCCCTCATTCTTCCCTCATTTTCCGGCTGAGAAAGCCAGACGGCCGCTACGTTCAGAGAACAATTTGTCTTGTGTCGGAATCTCTCTCTCTCTCTCTCTCTCTCTCTCTCTGTTACGTCCCCCATATGGATATTTTCAAGGAGAAAAATTCCTCTCTCTGCCAGATTCCTGTCCGGCAATGTCAAACACTCATTTATCCTTTCTCAGAAGGAACACCTCCCCTCCAACACCCCCACCCCCACGCTGACACCAAAGTATATCAACAGTGACAAAAGTATATTGAATAATTATCTTGAAATTAATACATTATCTCAGACTTAAATAAATGTCAGTGGATCGATATATCTCGGTAAGGGAGGAGAAGAGATATGAAGGGCATTGCTCCGCGTTAATCATTAATTTCTACAGTCATGCAGGCAAATGAAATGGCCATTTCGGTCCTCTGTCATCACCCACCCCGCGGACTTTTTAAACACCTCACTCCTCAGTTTAAAAACGTGTTCTGTTCCCCCCTTCGGCTGAAGGAGAGGAAGCTCGAACTTCACTCTGGGCTTGTTTCTTCTCGGCCACACATTTATGTTTTTGGCACGTTTTTTTTTTAAACTTAAACCAATTTAGAGTCCATAAACGCTCTTTAAATACAGACTACTGATTTCCAGAAGGCGGGAAACTGATCACAAACGTCATTTGGATTTCTCGATGTGCGTTTGGCCCCCGGCCGACGCTTTTTCTCGAGGCGAGACGTACGTCAAGTCCGCGGTCCGTCCTTATCCTTCCATGTCCGTACGTACATCTGAACGTCAGGAGAGATAAACACAGAGTTTCACAAGCTCATTTGGCCCCTAACACACAGAAAAGTGACTCTACATTATTCACAAGTATGAATAAGTCAGGCGAAGTCTTCTTTGAGGAGCATATGTGAGGCCTAAGTACTTTCATTCTAGATTCTAAGCAGCTGTTAGTTGAGACGTCAGAAGAGCGGCAGTGGAGTCGTGACCTTGTACCAAGGATAGCGTTTGTGACCAGAGAAACACAGGAATAAAATATACATGTATAGAAAAAAAAACCCTTCACAATTGAATGAAAGACTATAAATTATGAATTATAAAACCAGTTTTCGAAGAGACAGGCCCTGCCAATGATGGTCTCCGAAGACCAAAACGAACTGTGCGCCTGAACAACGAGAAAGTTTCTCGAACAATAGAGACTTTTTTTTTTTTTTAGTGAAATATGAACACACGGTACGCATCCAACCAACAACAGTAAATTTCAACATCAAATATCCCATCCCTGGTTTTTCACTCTAAAAAAAAAAAAAAGAAAAAGAATTCAGCGTATGCTGATCAAAATCCCGAAATAAGATATTTTGACATAGATATTGCTGTAAACTAGCTCCGCCAAAAGGCAAATGGCAAAGTCATCATAGAGTCATCAAATGGCAAAGGAATCGCCAACCCATCATTCAATAAAAATATTTTCTTGACATCTCTATGGAAGACAGAACTGACGAGCGGATACACTGATAGGCTGTCGCTATTTTGTTTTAATATGATAAATGAGGAAAAGCTCAAGGAAGGCAGCTTGTCCGAGAGCGTGCGACCGAGGTTCCGGAAAGGTCTGGTTGCTCCAGACTCTTCATTCCGGGGAAAACTCCTCGTGAATCCGAGTTAAAAGGCTGTGATAATTAATGAGAAAATTCCCATCACTGGCAAACGTCCATTCGCTCACTGTCTTTTAATGACCCTGACTTATCAGAATGCTTGAGTCAGCACGTTCGATGGGGAGGGGGGGATCTTTCCCTCTTTTCTCCGTCTTGTCCGTGACCGAATTAGGTTCCCGCATTATGTCTGACAAGTCTCATTCTTTTTTTTTTGGTTATTTTTAGCTAAAGAAACAAACATTTCGCTAAAAAAAGTTTTTAAATAACCAGGAATGAATGAGAAAACAGGAGCCAGAGAAACATGTAAAGTCATGTGAAAGTCAATTGCACCTTCTGTACTTGGGTTCCATTATAACAAGTTCCTTGCAATAACAAAGTTGACCTGTGGTTTTGTGGGGGGCAGTAGTGTGAACTAGGGACAGTGGGTTTCACTGTAGCGATCCAAACAGAATTCTCACAGAGGTTCCAGTTTCAAACATGGGATGTAAAGGAGACAGTTAATTATAACCCCAGGTTTTTTTTTGGTCTGGGATTTAATGGATTTGGAAGCGCATCAGTTACAAGTGAACTGGGTTACATGTCTGGATTCTGAGGAGGAATCGACGGAGGAAACTGACATCAGCACACTCATCTGTTTTTCCTTTCTTTTTCTTTTCTTTTAAAAAAAACCCCAAAAAACTAAACCTCAGCGTTAATGTTCCTTTTTTTAACTTGGTATTTCCTTCACAGCAATTTCAGTGTTTTCCCTCCGTGGAAGCTCTTGCTCCATCTCAACCATGACTCCGAAAACATCCCCTTAATTATGGATTAAATCGTATTCTGAAATCTGTCATTTTGTATTGGACTTTAAGCACAAAGTAACGCAAGGAAACATAATAAATGAAACAACATCAAACTTTCCGTGTAGACAAACTGTTGTTAGTCCTGGAAGTCCGAAATGTGTCAATACAGATCATGCAATGTTCCACTCCACCTAGCTTTGTTTTTTCTTTCCTTTTCTTTTTTCTTTTCTTTTCTCTTTTTTTTTTCCCTTACACACTCTGTAACACTTTCCCTCTTGTTTATTCCTCTGAGCGTCAGATGGTGTCCAGTAGATGTGCTGGGACAGCCTTTAACGTGTCACCATGTTCTCTCGGATGAAAAAGGATGAAAAGGGTGACCTTCAAATAATGAGATCCGCCTGCAGGGCCCACTGCCTGTCTCTGAACAACTCAACATCTGCGAGTCTCTCTTTCTCCCTCTCTCTCTCTCTCTCTCTTTCTCTTTCTCACCTGGTGTGCCCCAAGGAGGGGGGCAGACACTACACGCCCCCACCTCCCTCCCCCCCGCCTCCACTCTCACCCTCATCCCCCATCTCAACTCACCCTCCACACGGTAAACAACACCGCGATGGATGAAAACAGTTTCGACTTCTCTCACCCTGCAGGAACGGACAGATGCTTTGTAAAGACCAGGCTCTGCTCAAACTGAACAGCGTTACAGCAGGCTCAATAGGAACCAGAGACGTTTTCTAATACGACAGAGGCACGTTTTTGAGAACTACTTAATTCTGGTGCCGCATTTTTTGTTTCTTCGAAGCCAAAATGATTGATTTCTGAGAGTGGCACAGATTCTGACTGGACTTTGTGTAGTGTAAAAAATACCATCTGTAGAGCGGATAGGTCATCTTCAATACCTTAAGTTCACACACAACACAACAAACAGTTTTTTGGGGGGTTTTTTTCTGGTGCAATTCTGTTGTATCACATGTTATAACTCATTTGTGTTTACAGCTAAACTTAATGAAATCTATCCACAGTGGGGAAATTCGTAAGCCTGAAACAAGAGGCATCATTAGATCTCTGAACCAAACCAAAACAGATTATTCCATCTGGTCACAGAGAAACACACACGATACCAAACAGAGCAACAGAGAGCGTTTGAACACTACAGACCTGAAAGGTTTTACAACAGGGCTCTCCCAACCCCATACATCTCTTCAACATTCACGTTAGCTACAAGTGCCAAGACACTGTAAGAGGGTGTCTCGCCGGCGGGCGTATTTCACTGACTAGCTTGCAGTTTACTGATCAGTTCTCTGGTTGAACTGTGGTTCATAAAAAGAAAATTCATAGCTTCACCATTCACCTCTCCGCAGTCTGCAGTCTATGCGACGACGTAATGTTGATTGATGAGGCGATACCTCAGACTGATCGCCAGCATTCTCTTCAATGAAAATGATTGACTTACAGCGGTTAGACCATTAACGGACTCTCCGATCGTAAAAAGTAAGAGGTAAGGGCTGCTTAAGACCCTTCGCAATTTCAGCTGGGAGGGCCATTCTCATCCCAACGGCAAGTTATTAAAATAAAATAATAAATAAATGAAACAGAGAGGCTAACGTGACTTTACATAACAGAGGTCTGAGGACACTTAAAAAAAGGTTTCCCTTTTTACTGTGGTCTATTGAATAATGTTCTCTCATTTTAACACGTACATCGAAGGGCGTACTGAGGATACAAAGGATATCTAAGATATTTTACTTTATCGTAACTAAGACTGACGTTACGTGAGCTAGTGGGATAGGACAGAGAATCCGAACTTTTAAAATAAGTAAAAGTTCTTTCAAAGGAAGACAATAAGGTGAGCTTTATATTACATGCTTTTTGTGACTGTCTTTATACAGAATACAATTACTTGTGTATCTACTGAGATGCAAATTGGTGCGCTGTATTTCCCATTCGTATGTAAGAGCGATATTATTAATGTATTAATTTAATTATTAACTCCAGATGTAATATTTGTGCTCACTCGGTAATAACAATGCAAAAAACGTGTAAAAAACTTCCAATTATTAGCGTCATAGTCAGACTAGAGGATGGGACAGCCAACAGGTTGCCATGGAGACATCTCAGCGTATGACCAACCCACACAAACAAACGCTAGAAGTCCAGCGTAGAAAAACGTTAATTGTTGCAGTTTACAAGCTACAGTTGCAGTTAACAGTCTACAGTCTTATTCTATACATACCGAAACAAGGAGAGGAACGCAGTACACAGTGCAACACATCCATGTCAGCTTTGTACTGACCAGCCCCAGGCACTAATGCGGTCAAACTGGCTGCAAACTGCAATATAACGGTAATGTATTTAGCATACTGACATTACTTGCTAAATGATGCTAGCATGATGGTGTCATCACAATGCTGTCATGTTGGCACGTTAACCAAACCTTCTCCCCAAAAATCTCCCCTTTGCCATATTTTATTCGATTTTTATCTCAGAAACTTGAAATCAGATGATAGGAGAGCCACAATCATTGTTTTGGTTATTGCTGACGTATTTTTGATTCATTCTACAACTATGCGCCTATATCCAGGTTTGGCTGGTTTGGGCTAACGAGGCTGTAATAATACATTGCTCTCATGTAGTTTTACTGATATTTAATCGAATTCTTTGACTACTCTAAATTGAAATATAAAAGTATATTTTAAAATAACACTCTGTGTCTGGCAGTAGCTATCAAAGTTGTCATGTAAATTCCAAGTTTGATTGAAAAAAAAAGTGAATCTGTGAGATTCGTGTAAACAAACAGACAGACAGACAGACAGATAGATAGATAGATAGATAGACAGAATGTGAATAACATTGACATCATAATTGCAAAACAAACTAACAAAAAAGAAAAACAACACCATTTTGAACATGGATAACAGTGACATAATAATTGTAAGCAATTAATAATAATGATAATAATAATAATAATAATAATAATAATAATAATAAAATAACATTTCCTTTTTTTTGCATAATGTCTTAGAATAAGCCCTTATTACATTCTAACTAGGACACATTTTTCAAATGTAAATAACATTCTAAATCCACGTACATTTGTGATGAGATATTAGCCCAAATAATCTCAGTGTGGACAAAATAATAATAATAATAGTTTTTATACCTATCAAGGTCAACTTCTATAATATGGTTTTCAAAAACACAATGTATTGTTTTATACCAAAAATACCGACAACCTTTGCAAAACATTCTTGTCACGGAGGCTTAATCTCTTTTCCTCCATCCAATCTTTCTCTGATATTAATTCTTATGGGTGCAAAAATATTGGCCAAAATTAATCAGAACCTGAGACATTATTAAGGTAAAGCCTCTTTACTCGGTTGTTTATCATCGTTGTCGTTGTCGTTGTTGTTGTTGTTGTTGTTTTGACTTTGGACACACCTTCATTCTGATCAGGCCGGTTTAAAATCTCCCTGACTCTGACTGTTCTAAGACCTCTGTCAAAAACACGGCCACACCACTACGTATAGCACAGCACATACTCTAAATCACCTCTTACGCTAAATGTGCCATGTTCCAGTCACTGTCGCATCCCAGAAACAGACGCTTCATTTTTTAATTGCCTATTTCTGAGTAAAGTCCTAATCCATTCTCATCCTTTTATTTTGGTTGTTTGTCCAGGGTATAGCTATGACATTGGATGAAGGTGACAGACATGTCGCATTGCTTTTGTTTGTTTGTTTGTTTGTGTTGATGCCCCACGTGCAGGTTGAGAGACCATTTTATTGCTTTCGGGATTAACCCTTGGGGTGGGGGGGTGAGGGGGGGTGTTAGCGCTCGTTTGTCGAAAGCGTCAGCTCGTCACTGCTTGTTGACCCAAATTACGGGATGAGGGAAGGCCTTCATGCACCCTTTACCTTGTGTCTCTCCATTCACTGTGGATCAAGCACTCATAATCCATGGATTTTATACCCAGCAAAACAGCTTGGGCCCATCAGCAAATTGCAATGGCATATGGTATAGGTTTATGATTCATCTGGTACTTGCATAGCAATGAGTACCCGTCATCCGCAGGCAAACACGGAGAAAATATCGTAATGTTAAATGACGCCAGAGCTGGACGGGAGTGGGAGGACGGTGTTTACTGTGAGAGGTTGGAGCAGCTGAGAGACAGAAAGAGAGAGAGAGAGAGAGAGAAAGAGAGAGAGAGAGAAGCTGAAGTCTTTGAGTCCTGCTCCCTGGCTGGAGGCCTGGTTTTATCGCGGTGCTGTCTCCTCTCCTGATCCAGACTGAACTGGACCAGTCTGATGAAGGGCAGCCTTAGCACTGAGCTTTACGTGGGTATGAGGGAGTAATGTTAGGTTTCAGTTACACAGACTTATAACTGATCACAGCAAAAACAGATATGCTTCAAAGTCATAGGATGTGAGAGATCATAATGTTTTGCTTTTACCGACTGGTTACTGTGGTGAGCACTATGGTAATAATTTCTGTTTGATGTTTGGGAGGAACTGCACTGTAAAATAAAGATCACTCCTCGTGACTGATGGAGTGAAAAAAAAAAAAACATAAACCGGCTCAGAAAGATTACAGATATACTTCCCGACAAGAATATTCCTTTTTGTTGTTTCTCTTCTTATCACTGCCTATATAACATCTTTCTCTTTTAACGACATGCTCTGTCACGTTGCATGCGTGTGCATGCGTGTAGTATGCTATATTAGCCTAATTTACATAACATCTGCTTTTGAATTATAAATCTGTTTGAGGATTCCCACAGCACAGGACTTCTGAGTGCGACAAGAGAACAAACACCCCCGGTCACTGTTCCACCACATGCTCATTAAGTTAACTCCGCTCACCACTGGCAAGGTCATTCTCTGTGCCACTGCAAGCCCCGCCTCCCAAAACACAGCTCTTTCCCCCGGATTGGTTGAAAGGGCTGTCAGCCGGTCGCGGCGCCAGGTTGTGCGGTTAAAAGCTGCCTCCACAATATTTTTGCACTCATGTAGAGTGCTCAGAGTGAACTGACACTCGTATGGTGAGTTTTATCATTAGCAGACGGCTCCTAGCGCCCCCAGCACTGAGGTGAGTATGCAGGCGTCCAAGTCAACACAAGCCTCGCAGTGGTTTTCCTGCGCATATTGGAGAAATTGTTTTTCTGTGTGTGTGTGTGTGTGTGTTTATTTGTGTTTGTGGAAGTGTGTGTATGTGAGTATGAGTGTGTACGTGCGTGTGTGTGCGCATGCACACATGTTCTCCTAAGAGGTGCATCACATGCAGGTTATTTATTCAACAAGTCTGCTATGAAAAAAAAAGTCATTCACACTGTTTGACACCACTGTGCTGATTATGACTGGTACTGCTTTTGGCTCGTGCATAAGATGGACACAAACGATCTCTTCAGTGAATTCATCCTTATCACAAAAAGACTTGATCTTCATTTTTATTTGCAATAAAAAAAAAACATCAATCAAAATTTTCGAAAACTAACGCAAATAAAAGTGAAATTAAGAAATAATGTATTTCAAATATCAGAATGCTCCAGCTGATCGCTCTTTCTGTCGTAGATGCTTAACAGAAATAAAAAAAAAGGGTTAAATTCATTTTACAAACTGTGGTGAAAAAACCCCCCACAGAAACACACACACACACACACATACGCACACACATGAAATCGCATTCTTAACTCCCTAATCCTGCACCTGCATTTCCCAAACGCTTAGCAGAGTAACAGAGAAGCTTCACAATATGAGGGGGATCAGGTTTTATTCACTTTGAAATACTGAACATAAAATGAAGAATCGGGTCTAACAAGCTGGCGTTAGACTCCACTTCCCCGGTAAGCATGTACCAGGGCTGGGCCCCTTTACAGTGGGAAGCACAGCATTGATCCTGCAGTTATTCAAATTTCCATGAGAACTGTGCAAATTGGGATAACCTGGGAGGGCAGACAGGCTTAGCGAGGGAGAACAGCTGCCCAGTGCCGTCTTTTCCATTCCTACCATTAGAGTGAAATCTCTAGGAAGTCGGGGTTTTAGTTTTTATGGCCATTTTAAATGGGGTTTATGCTGACTCGTTATTGTATTTAGAATAATGTGCACATTCCACCGAAAGCACCGCAGCAAGACTGTTGTGGCATAGAGACAGTGTGCCTTTAAGGTATATCGATATAAAGAAAAAGATAGAGAGATGCTTTGTTAAGGGATACAATATGTACACGTAGACGTTTGATATTTTAGTTTTCAGTGGTGATATTGTTAAGGTTCAGGTTCAGGAAAAATGGAGTTACATATGACCCAACCCCACAGCACAGTGTCTATTCAACATAAATACAAATGGTTAGTCTTCTTCTGTAATGTCACTGGGAAACACACATCTATAATCATACATTTCAAAAAAATTCCATTTGTTGCCATGGGGACAGAAATGTTTAGAGAAACAAAAACTTAAAGTGGGACTATCGCACTTCAGTCATTTAAGAAAATATAAAAAACAAATTGTTACTCTCAAGTTTCGACAATAAGGAATCTTTTTTTTTTTTTACTACACACTGAAAATAGTAGGGAGAAGAATTTGAGTCGTTTCCATGACAACATCTTTATGACAAACGCAAACGCAAGCTAGCTTCACAATTTTGCAAAAATGAAAACACATCTGTCGACACACCTCATCAAACCGAATGAGAAATATTTGAATGGAAGTAAGAACACTGTAATCCATCATTCATGGCCTGTGACCCCAAAGCCATTTTTTCACCTCAATCACTTTACCAGTCTGTGCATATAAACCTCTGTCTCTGACTTAGCAAAGGGCAAAAGGTCAACGTCTTGACTTTTAAGAGAAGTCCTTTTTTCCTGCTTGGTCCAGTTGCACGGTAACCTGCTTCATATTTATTTTTGAGAGACGCTGATGGTTAGTTTAGGGGCCGAGGCTTGAAGGAGGGGTTTGGTCACGCATAGCGGGGGCGCAGGGTTCAGCCGGAGAGCAAGGCAAGAGCGGAGGCCTTGGAGGTTCGTTGAGAATGGTGAGGGTGTGTTAACTAGGCTCTTTACTGGGAGTGTGTATGCGTGTGTGTGTGTGAGGGAGGGTGTTGTTTGCAGCGACAGGTGTAAGTTCAGTGTGACGATTGTGCCATTGTACCCGGTGGCTGCCAAGAGGCCAGAGTGGGCACAGGCCAGAGTGATAGAGAATAAATCACTGTGCGTGTGTGTGTGTGTGTGTGTATGAGAGAGACGTTGCATGTCAGTGCTAATTTTAAAATGAGCGCTGCCAAAGGCCCATCAGTGGCAAAGACACTGAGTGCATTTCCTCGCTGTAAAACTCCATGACACACGACACCTCCGTGATCAAAGGGCTTTTAAAGGCGCGCCGTCAGTTTGGGCTGCACGCGGTAAATGAATCACTCTACAGCCAACCTTTAGCATCCGGGCTCCGCGTGCCCCTGACGCCTGTTTTTTTTAAAATGTGTCTATTACTTATCTGTTTCTTTAAAATAATCTTTTGAATTTTAAAAGAAGAAAAAAAAGTGGCTAGAGATCATTTTAGTGCTCATCTTTCAGACGTCAGCCAGTCAGTCATCTATCTGTGTTAATCAGCTCTCGGACCGACAAATAAATTTACCGAGCGAGGCTTGTGCACTCTGAGCACTGTGGTGCAAGGACGTCAATAAAAAAACAGCCTGTCTGACAGAAACGCCCGTTTTTTTAGAAACGGGTAAATAGACAGATAAGCAGAGATTTTGTTAAAGCAGTTTATTAAACTTCGATTTAAAAGCATATGCAAATATGCTTTTAACAGTATCTCACTAACGGCTCCACGGACGTAATCTGAGCGAAAATAATCTTCTTACAAGAATTTACCGGCGGCGGTTCGGTTAACGTTCGGCGCTAGCATCTGAACGCGCGGGAAAATGACCAGACCGGAGCCTTGTCTCACACAAACTGTGCATTTATTTCATTACAAAAAAAAAAAAAAAAAGAACAATAACAACCAAACTGTTGACAGGAGAATGAAGCTACAGTGAAGCTCAAGTGAACAGCGCTGAAATCTGAGAAGGAGCGTGTTGAAGTACTGTACAGAGAGTCTGGCATTGTGACACGCTTTTGGTGCGATGAATACATTTATCCAATCTGTGACAACAGATGAACAAATAAGGGATCTGATCATTCTTACTTTACTATGATCCAGCTGCTAAGTCAAAGTAACACCCTACAGATTCACACTCTCTCTCTGAGAGAGAGGTCACATAGACAACCTTCTCTTTCTCTCCAGAGACAACCCCCCCCCCCCCCCCCCCCTCCAAAAAAAAAAAAATAGATAAAATAGATAGCTTGTGAGCTCATCTTTTTGGCATGGATATATTTAAGTGAACACATGAGGTCTGCGGTCAGATTTTGGCACTGAAATGAGGTTTGAATAAGGGCGTGCTCTCTTAAACGGGAGGGCTCCGTGCAGCTCTTTTGCAGAAAACCTTCCCGTGTCTGGGTTGTGCACGGACAGGCTGTCGACTGACTGCTCACTGGTGTACACATAACATATAGTTACATCAACTGTCTGGATGTATAAATCTACGCGAGGGCCAATTAAACACAGCCTACGGCACCTACTCTGTTCCTGAGGACAACACAGGGCCACGGGGTGGCCACTTAGGGAATGCCGGAATGCCGGCTCCCGGAATAATTTTCAGATTGGAAAATGAAAATGTTAATGTTAATGTGTCTTGTTAAAAAAGTAAAAATAAAGTCAATGTTTAAACAATGTACAAGTGCAACAAGATCGAATATAAGAAGTTAGGCTCACATAGAGTACACTGTGTGTTCAGTGATCAGAGTTCAATCATGTGTTCACAGGTGCCAAACAAACTGAATGTGAATTTAACTTAACACACTAACTTCAAAGTATGAGGGATTTCCACTTGAAATATAAGGTCAAACATTGTTTTTTTTTCTTCCTTTTTTTTTTTTTACACATAAAATTGTGCATATTTTTACAGAACAGTTTTACATCACATTTAGTTACCTTCTTAAAAAAAAAAAGTGAATTCTTTCTTTCAATTGTCCCCACAAAAAATGTAATGTTTCAGAAGGCAAAATTCCCTGTTAGCACAAAACTGGAGAAGTCTGTGACATAATTTTTCATGTGTGAGTTTTCATAATGGTTACTGTTTAATAATCTTTATGTTTTATCAGCCATCTGCATCATGTTTAACAAATGCATCATTCACTTTCACAGAAATAATAAAACTATGGCTTTAACTACGCTCTTTACAAGGCATATCATATTAAATAATTTTAAATTAAAAAATAATCGATCACGTGACTGGTGCAAAACAAAGGACTGGTGGGCGATTTTGTCCAGTTAAAACCACACTGGTTTTTCCAAACACATTCATGTGCCAAACATATGAACAAAACATCCATCCAAAACCCGTCTCTCTCTCTCTCCTCTTTTTTTTTGTTGTTTTTTGGATAATTATAGTTAAAATACCAAATACAATATTAAAAGTAGAGAACAGAAAAAAAATAGAAAAATGCATTTCAATAAAGAATACAACTTTAAAGGTCCAAACAATAATAATAATAATAATAAAAATACAAAAATAAAACAGTTGAAATGGAACATTTTGCAGTAATTTTGGAGATGCTGGTGTTGATGAGGCACTGGTAAATTTCGTGTGATGTGTTTGATAAAACAGAAAGCCGTGTTATGACTGCTATGTCAATATGTCATCAGTGAAGCTTAATAACAGTTCTTTGACTTCTGACATTACATAAAAACAAACAAACTAGCAGAAACACACTAAACCGGTTTCCATATTCTTACTTATCCAAAAGTTGCAATAACCTGATAAAACAACACACCGAAGATTATACAAGAGGTTAAAAATATTTTTGGAATTTTTTTTTATTTTGGTAACACTGATCACTCCGCGCTTGGAGAATTTTTTTTTCTTTTTTTTTTCCCCTTTTTTAATTTTTTCAATTTTTTTTTTTTTTTTTAGCCACCGGAATGATCCGCGTCCCCTCCGACCGTTGTTCTGAAGATAAAGGAGATAAAAAAAAGAGAGAGGGTGGGATAATGAGGAGACTGGGGGGGGGGGACGGGGGGGTGGGGAGGGCTCCATCGTGCCGTGTGGCAGCAGCACTTGCATGCCCACCAAACGTGCGCCTCCTCGCCTCCGCCCGCTCCCCTCAAAACTTGATGGTTGTTGAACTTATTTTTAGTGTCATATGATAAGCTTCCCTGCTTGCACCGAGACATCCCACTGACCCCGCCACTGGTCACTGTCTATACCGCTTCCCGTCAAAGCCGACGCGCTTTGTCAGATTTCCACTCGAATATCCATTTTCTATCTGAAGTAGCGTATCGAAAGTGACTGAATCGTTCGAGCCTTTTTCTTCAGCTGCCGCCCCTCTCCAACCCCCCCCCTACCCAAACACACACACACACACACACACTCCTCCTCCCTGTTATTCACTCATACTAACATCATCCCAAATCTCCGTCAAGACAAGCGTGCGCTTCACAAATCTACAATAAGTATACATTGCTCGCTTTGTGTGTTTGTATGTGTGTGTGTGTGTGTATGTGTGTATGTGTGTAGGGGGGAAGGAGGGGGGGTAAAATGAAGATAATTTCTGGAAATGAACAATATTCATCCGTCCGTCATCCCTTTTGGCTTTGCTTTTGTGCTTTGGTTTGGTTTTTTTGTTTTTTGTTTTTGGACAGGGACTTTCCTCTAAGACCCCTTTAACGTGAAATGATGCTGATGTAGTAATGAGCCATTCAATGTCAGAAAGCAAAAAAAAAGAAAAAAGAAAAAGAAGAGGAAACAAACGGGGGGATGAGTGAAATCCTCACAGGCGGCTGCTTACTGCCCTCTTTAATTATTTTAATTAAACTTTGATATTCTCCCGCCCAGAGAACCGGCGGGGTGAGACGCGGAGAGACCCCCGTGAGATTTGGACGTCGTGCGCGGCCGTGCGCTGTCAGGACCGTTAAGACCGGATCTTAAAAGCCTTACGTGAAAGAGATGCTCACGCGTCGCCATGTTCTACGCGTTGGTAAAACACAAGGCACAACGGGACATGTGAAGGGAAAAAAAAACACACACACACACACCAACCGTCGTGTCAAGGTCTTGAATCGGTTGTCCCTCTCAGCTAGCTATCCGGAGCGGGATGGACGCGGGGCTGTCTCGCGGAGCAATAACGCTCTATTAATTTTTCCTGTCCCGAGCGCAAATGATAGAAAGGTGTCTTCGCAAAACTAAAGGGCAAAGTCTTACTGCTTCCAGTACCTTAAGGGCGTCCTGTCTACAATTTGTCATGCGTACGCGCTTCTCAGTGTTAAAATGACAAGATCTGTGGTCGGAGAAGGAGCCGGAAGGCATTCCAGGATAGCAGACTTGGAAAGGGTTTTTTGTGATGAGACATTGCCAAGAGGCGATGGACTTCTGCACTGGCCCAGACCCCACTGGGATAATCTCCACTTCCACGCCAACGGCAAACAGCCTCTCTCTCTCTCTCTCTCTCTTTCTCTCTCTCTCTCGTTCCACTTTTTCTTTCTTTCTCTTTTTTTTTTTTTTTAAATAGCTTCCGTCTGTGGCCATGAAATGAGATTTTTCTATGGAGGGCAGAATGTGAGCGGAATCTGTCGAGCTTTCGCCGTGCACAAAAAAGCTCCCCGAATCCGGCACAAGAATCAGCCACTTCTTATCATATGTTTCTCTTCACTGAAAGTAAAATACTGCCCAGAAAAATACAGCGTAGTCAAGTCCCTGTTGGAGAGATACGGAGTGCTAGAAAATAATGATCTTTGGGGCATGAAACGGATTGAAAAAAAATAAAAAAGATGATATTTGCGTGTACGAAAGGGTCCCTTTTCTGCACCAAACTGATACACGCTCCATTAACCTTCTCTCTGGATATCATGAGATCTTAAAAAAAAAAAAATCTGTTTTTCTTCTTTCCTCTTCTTTGAAAACAGACAGATTTCATTTTTCAAAAGCTGGAAGACTTTATCATCTATTGATTCGGAACCCGGTTGAAATTGATGCAGCGACCCTAGAGAGAGAAAAAAAAGGGGGAATATGGAAAAATATGGAAAATTATTAATTAGCACAATATTAACATCAAACAAAACACACATTTATAGGATAAATAATATTTGACATGTCATGAATTAATGCTTGATTTTAGAAGAAGCAAGCTTCTCCTAACATTATTTATAAAAATGAAACTATTTTAATTTGTATTTTACATCATTATGTGTAGTTGTATTTTATGAGCTTGCATTAATAGTTATGAGTTTGCATTAATAGTTCAGAGCAAACATACTTAAATGATAAATTATTATTTCTCAGTTCTATAATAAAGTACAACAAAAATACTGTGAATTGAAAATGCTTGTTTTAACACATTATATGTACAATTACAGACATGATCTTAATTGCAACATTGATTTCAAAATTACACAGTATCTCCTAGGTCTGTAGTTCTCACAGCTAAATATGTGTACACAGAGGCTTTTCTTTAATAATTATTATAATTTTACAACCATTTTATTTTATTTTTATTATAATTTTAAAACTAACAATGGAGGATATTCTGAATATTCTGTGATACCTGTTACTCTGAGTCTGGCTCAGAGATCTGTTGTTTTTCTGCTAACCCAGTTTGTTGCTTTGTTAGACATTTGGTCAAAGCCAGCTCTGACTGAATCTGCTCTGTACATAACCCAGAGACAGACACTGTGTGGCCCCTGTAAGCAGCTCTCTAATCACTGCACTCCGGCTCTGAGTCTGCTGGGAGCACTGGGAATACTGACACCAAGAGGGAGCTCTCGCACAGCTTATTAACACTGCGCGCACACACACACACACACACACACAGCTCACTCGGCATGGCCAACACACACACAGACAGTCACACAGCTCTTTCTCCCTGGCCAATACACACACACACACACATACACATACACACATTGTTTCAATCAGCAACACTCTTCTTGTGAGGAGCCAAACCTAACTTCTCTCTCTCTCTCTCTCTCTCCCCTACTCAGTTCTCTGCATGCTTCCATCTCATATTACAACAAAAGTTCAAACAACATTAATCTTATCAGTTCAGAGCAAACAAACCAGACAGCAAATAAGCATAGGACAGGTTTGTAATTTCCTCTCAACCCTTAGCATTGACCTACCACTGATCATCATAATTACTGATCATCAATACAAGCCCAAATACAGGTCTCACTGTCATCGACTAATATATTTATATACAACATTGCATTACACTCAAACTACTTCATAACCGACGATGAATGTATTTACATTAGTTTCATGTTGTTCAGTGATGAACTAACCTGGATAGCATATTTAGTGTTACAGTTACATAACTTACGTAAAAAGTAAACACAAGAGACTTTATGTTCCATGAACTATGATATATAATAAAAACATTTCTTGAGAATACTCAAAAAGTAAAATATGTACAGAGCCTGACTGATGATGTTGCACTTCCCTTGTCTGACAGTAACAGAAAATGAATCAATGCAAACCAGTTACCATGTCACTCTGGACTTTTAGTCCAAAATGTCTGGCAGGTATGTGGGTATTTGATGGACAATTTAAAAATTCTAAATATAGGTTATGATCATTAGGCAGTTAAGTTTTAAGTTTTATAAGGCGAAGCGAGAGGGTTCTAGTCTTTTCTGATTGGAATGTGCATGTCAGCATAGTTCCACAGCGTTGTTTCAGAATGCTGCGGTGATTCTATTTCCATGACAACAATATCTAATGTTTCAGCTCCTCTGATTATTCAGTTTTGTACAGTGTGTTGGCCTTAGCCCGCGCCGTTTGTGTTCAGGCTGTGAGTAATATGGGTTCTTCACAACGACATTTTGTTTTAAAACGCTCACACATCTGGGTTCTTTTCTGACAACAGTGATCATGGGGAAACATGATCAATCAATAAATAAATGTTTACTTAAAAATTTTTTAAAAACATAACTATATTGGAACTCTGCTACATCCAAATAGGAAATATTGGTAGTGCCTGTTTAGATGAGAGTTTATAATGTCCTTAATAGCAGAAAATGTTGTTTTTTTAATGTTGAAACCACTAGTACTACTAAACTATGCACTATTCAGTACTATAGTAACTGAATTAGCATTTTTTTTTTTGCATTCTATTATCTTTCAGATTATACTTCCTACATACTGCACACTTTCTGTTTGTGAAACTCTTTCAGTGACAACGGTTAGCTTTTTCTTTCCTTTTTTTTTTTTTTTTTTTCCAAATGAAAACCAGTCCAGTGATACTAGAAAGATTTGTCCCACTTTCCAGTAGCAGCAAAACGTGTCTGGCACAGAAAAGAAAAGAGAAGACAAAAAAAAAACAAACAAAAAAAAAACCCTGGACCAAACTGAGCAATACCCAGAAAGCTTTGCAGCGTCCCTTCCACTGTAAGCCGTGTGACGTGGACCCTCTGTGCTAGATCTCGCTCTGTCAACAAATAAGGCCGATCAGATGCTGTTTTGGCCGCGGCCAGCAGAGCGGCTGAGTTCACTGGATTTGGTGGGCTTTGAGGTAGCGAGTCAGAAAAGCTGTCCCCCCCGCCCCCCCGCGGGGAGCGGGAGATTCGGAACAGAGAGCTGACCAGGTGCAGCACAATACGGTCTAACCCGTTCCGCAGCCTTCTCTCTGGGCCCCGGCGCTCCGACTTGGCAGGGCGTTTTGGTGGGCACTGCCATGCTGCACCGAGACAGGGCACTGCCCACCTGTGCCGGCACCGGAATAGAAGCACAATAATCTACGTGTCAGTTTAGAGTGTGCGAATAACAGGGCAGTGCTCTAGATCTCTGATTTGAATGTTAGAACTGGAGGTCGGTATCGCGTCACGGCAGAACAGGTGTGGGGTTAGAATGTCTGCCGCTGTTCTGGGCCGTTAGTTTCAAACATGACACGTTAGAGAGAAATGCACAGGTAACTCCATCAGACTGGAGACTGGAGAGGAAGATCAGGGGATGGAGGAAAATGGATGGAGACAAGAAAAGGGGGGGGGGGGGGGGGGGTGTTGTCCTTCTTTCTAATGGAGGCTCTCAAATCATGTTCTTGTACCTCTCCTCTCTAAACCGTTTTTTTTTGTTTGTTTGTTTGTTATCACGGACAACAATTACTGTAACAAGCCAACGTAGCATGTTTTAGATGTCAGTGAACAATGTGTGTGATGGTCTGTGCAACCGGCTTGATAACTGCATTTTTAAATGCACACGCCCCATTTTAGGTCACTGAAAACTTCAGTCCTCATAATTCACAATAATGTCAAACCCTCGTTTGTCTGTGCTTTCATAAACCTTCTTCCTTTAACTGTGTGTCCAAATCATACTGCATCTAACCCAAGTAAACAAAACACAAAATGTGAGCTCCATAAGAATGTTTGTCCCTGCTCTGCATGTCCCTGTTACAAAAGCCATGAACCAGTCTGACAAAAAAAAAAAAAATTGGGTTCAAAAAAGAAAACAGAAAGGTAATAAATAAATAAATAAATAAAGCCAGGGTATATTTATTCACTAATCAAAAAGCCAGAGGGCTGGTGTAAACACGCACATTAAATAAAAAAAGATGTAAATAAACATGAATCTCAGATCGTACAGGGCTTGGCCTCTGTAACCCTTGCACACACGTCACACCTGAGGAGGCCGCTCGTGCACGAGAACAGCACGCTGGAACCGGTCGTTACGGTTTCGGGTTCTACCCTCGGCTCTCCGGCGGTGACCGCAGCGCCGGGGAGATCTCGTGTCCAAGGCATTCTCAGAGAACCTGTCTGGCGCCCTGATTTCGGGCTCCCGTCCAAAGAGAAGGATCCGCGTGTGATCCCCGCACCTCATGGCCCTGCTCCTCGTCCACGGAACAGCTTGATTTTCCCAAACGGTGCCACTCCCCAAGGAGCCGTCTTGCACTTTTAATTCTAACAAACGGGTGAGATCCAGGAACCAGGAGAGAAAACAAAAAAAACAAAAAAACAAAACAAAAAAAACGAAACCTGGACGTTGGCCGGCGTTGTTTCGTGGTCCCCATCAAACCATAACGTGCTGTTATCCAGCATTTCAACATAGGAAATTACATTTAAAGACACAAATTAAAGAGGGAGATTACAGACTGTGCTAAATGCCGTACGCGACCGGACAACTACAGGGGATGCTTTCGACTCAGCAGAACTTATGCTGTTGGTTAAACCGACCACGAGAATGTTTATTGAGTGACCTGAATACTCGGAATTTAAACCTTTGAGAGTTCAAATCCCCAGTGTGGCTATGTTGTTTGGCATTTCATTTTTTTGGGGGGGGGGGGGGGGGGGGGGGGTTCCACCGTAGAAAAGAATTTCATACAAACACAGCCCACGTTTGCGGCTTCTTTCAAATCAAAACCCAACTCGATTTGACCCCGTTGTTTAGAATCCAAAAAAGTTCAAATGCCCGAGTTTTGGTTTATGTTAACCCCTCCCCGAGGTATGAACCGACATGTAAACACGGACCAAAATAAACAATTCAGGCTGTACAGTCCAATGCCTCTATGGCAATGATAGAAAGAAGGCCTTATAAACACTAGAAGGAGGCAAAGATTTGTTGTACTCTTATTTCAGATTAAGCTTTGACTTGTGTGAGCTCAGTGTGTCATAATGCAGTGCAGTGGAGTAAAAACCTCCAGGTTTTTTTTTGTTTCTTCTTCCACATATTGAACGCATTAAACATTCAAAATGGAGCAGGCGTCGCAGCTGCACGCCGGCCAGCATACAGCCGGAATATGAGCAATCCTTCACACCCGCTCCGGACATCCCTCCAACCCCCCCATCCCACCGCCCCCCCACACCAATCTCCCAGCCCCTGGTCTGCATACGGCCCACAATGCATTGCCATCTGGCCTAACGAAGCGTCAGAACCGAGACGCGCCGGCCAAAAACATCTCGCCTGCTGACAACTTGGACGACTCGACTGATCGTAAAAAACAAAAAACAAAAAACAAAAAAAAAACCACAGCGCTAAAGGTATGGGAAACATCTCCTTACCTAACCGAACGGACAGTTTTATAGGACCATAAGAATGGAAGAACTCTACTGGAACAATAGTTTTTGGGTTTTTTTTCCTAAGCTTCAGTGTGTGAATCAGAGCTGGTCACTTTTGGCAGCTTGAACCCTCCAGGAGAGGGTTTTTTTTATCCTTTCGCAAGTCTCTGAGAACCCTCCTCGTCTACCCAGAATTCCCTTTGACAAAAAAAAAAAAAAAAGGTGGAGCGTTGATTTAGACACGCCGGCAGTTCCCGTAATTTAACTTTCTCATTTCTCAATGAGAAAGTCTTTCAGGAGAGCATCGCCGCCATCGAGATTTACGAGGACATAAAAATCCGTCTTCTGCTGACTCAATATTTACTACGGTGAAGGGGGCTTTCAGCAAGTATCTCTGGCACAAATCGAGTCCTCTGAGCAAATAAAGTGGCATATGATCTGCAATCGGGCACCGATGATGCCCGGGCTGACCCGAGACGCCGAGGGAGACGGAGCGGGGTTTTTTTTTAATCTGCAGCGGGCAATAAAGAATGTTATCCTTGCCGGAGATGGCGTTGTGTGTACACAGATTCTTTATCGCGGGCCTCACGTCTTCCGGATGACTGGGAAAGCCAGACTTGAGGGAAAACACCGACAAACTCCGGGCCGCACAAAAATGTCTCTTTTTCTCCTCGCGAGTCGTCCGTCGTCAATTAGCGGCCTGGATCTTATAATTAAAACTTGGACATGCGTCGCATATTTAACGCGGCAAATGTCACTGAATACTGATCCACTGACAACAAAAAATGTCACAATACCAGTCCAGAGTCAACCAACGTGCCCTGGTATCTACCATTCAATCCTACGCTTCAGCCAGAAACTGTCACTCTACATGTGATTCTGCTCGTGAAACAAGGCAAAAACTATTTCTTTGTTTGTTTAACAAAGTTGTGCCCTGGGAGACGTGTAGAACCGTTTTTAAAAAACACACGATCCTCTACCATGTATGTTCTTTACCTAGCGTCTACGTCTTACGCACCAGCTAGAACTGTCAAGGAGAGACACGCCAGAAATCATGGGTTCCACGTACTGTGACCGCGCGTAAAGGACGACAGCTACGAGTGCGTAAGCACCTAGCGGTCCACCAACGAGCAGGCGCCCAGGAAAAGATAGCATTCGAGCCGTAGAATGCTCCGCTAACCTCCCCGAGAGCCTTTAACCCGCTGTGCCACCATCATAGAACTTTTAAAACAGTTTGACTGAATTAGGACCCGAGTCAAGTGCTCTGTCACGCGGGCGCTTAAAGGATTGGCCGTGAGTTTATGATGGGAAATGTATTGGCAGGTGTGATGTGACTGATACCATCTTTAAGAGACTACTTAAAGAAGCTACGGGGAACAAACCTTCCCCAGTGGCAAAGATTCGTCATCTCAACCAAATGTTATGTCGCCGCTTGAAATACCAGTCCTGTTTCTCACTACATAACAACTAACGTTAACATTAACACTAACGTTATGCTAATAACACAACATAATGTCAATGTTTAATGAGAAGAAGTAGCTCAGAAAACCAAAAGGGAAAAAAGAGAGAGAGAGAGAGAGAGAGAGAGAGAGAGAGTTGTGAATAACATCTTGTAAAAATGCAGCTCGATGTTCGACGAGTCAAGCGTTCCAAAGCATTAGTATTCAAATGAATACGGAGAACAGAGAGAAATTCAATTAAACGTACGCATGTGCGCGCAGAGACGCGCGCACACACACACACACACACACACACACACACACAAACTCGACGTACTCAGATTTGTTTCTTTCACATAACGTTAAACGTCGCAGCCTGCTCTCCAGTCAGGGCCACAGTACCCTCATCTGAAGTGAGCATTAGCACTGCGTGCAGATGTTTCCTGCTTGCTTCCTGCTCCTGATCCCCCCCCCCCCTCTCTCTCTCTCTCTCTCTCTCTCTCTTATTTTGTCAAAGTAAGTGTGCATCATTGCCAGCTAAAAGCTCTGAGCACTGTCGCCAGGCCGTTACAGAGAAATGCCAGTCGTTTTGGCCTCGTCGGTTTCACAGAAGGCGCAGACAGGCACAGATGGTACTAATGGATGTGTGGAATCCAACAGAGGACCAGGACCGCTCTGTAGAGGAGCCCTGCTCCAAAATATCTGTGTGGTACGGCCAGCCTGAAGCAGCTCTAGCAAGGTTAGCACCGCAGCGCCTCAATCATAAAGAATTTAAAATGATAAAATAATCATAAAGGGAGGGAGGGGGGCGTGGGCAGGCGGGGGGGTTGAGGGGGGGAGGAGCCATGGTTGGAGAGGAGCCAATGGGATCAGATGGAGGACTGATTGGTCTTGGTTGAATTCTCACCCTGGAGTATTCCAGCCTAACACTAGAGGGGATTCACCCTAGCTTACCACAGTACATTGGCGCTTTTGTGTGTGTGTGTGTGTGTGTGTGTGTGTGTGTGTGTGTGTGCGTTTTAGAAGTACCGTTATGACTTTGTGTTCATATTTAAGGAATAAACCACTTTAAATCAAGGCTTATCTCAGCACTGCCAACAGAATATTCACTTTATGAAAGCAACTCAACAAGCATCCTACTTTCTATAAGACACCTACAGGGGAAATAAACAGACTGACCAGAAAAAGGGCTAATATCACCACGACATTCAGTCGTTTTTCATAAGATGCAGTTATTTTAGCCGACAATAACAGATTACAACAGACCGAATGTTATTACTGTAGATCTCCACCTCCTCACCCATGCATGGTATTACTGACATACAGGACTGACACAGGTGGTAGGGCTAGTGCTACCAGACTCCCGGATACGGTCAAGCGGGATTTTTGTTTTAAACCAGAAACCAAGAACTACAGTGCCCACACTATGAACACTGAAAAAGAACCATGTTGCATTGAAAAAAAAAAAAACACCTTCCGCTGAAATATCTCTGATGCATAAAAGACTAAGGAAATATGTGCTTCAACATACGAAATACAAAAAAAGAAGTCGACTGGTTCTTGTTGGGGTGACCAGAATGATTTTGTTTGCTCGTTGCTGGTTTCCGGTCAGCGGCGGAGCACTGCGTGTGGGTTGGGATTACAGGGAGAGGTAAGAGAGAGCGGTTTTACACGCTGTGACTGAACAGTGGAGTGAACTGCACACGCTGATCAACACGCTCATGTGTTCCCACTTCACTACGACCTGTCTCTTTCCCCACTCTCCCCTCCGTGACCGAGCTCTGCCACACTGTAAATGAGCAGCCCCGACACAGCCAACTGCCTCATCTGTACTCTTCATCTGTGGGCTGTCTCCTCAACCCACCCTCCGACACACACACACACACACACACACACAGATACACACTCACACACAGAGATACACACTCACACACACACACACACAGATACACACTCACACACACACACACAGACACAGATACACACTCACACATACACACAGATACAGATACAGAGAGACACATGTGCGCACATGCGCACACACACACACACACAAACGCACACAAATACACTGATTCAGAGACACACGTGCACACACCCAAACTCACACACACACACACACACACAAGCACATACAGAGATACAGAGAAACATGCACGCACGCGCACACACACACACACACACACACACTCGCCTGCTTTCAGATGCATTTCCAGCCAGAGCCCAGAGCCATGCCGAACACTGAGATGCACCAAAATCATGAATGCACACAAAGCAAGGCCACTCTGTGTTCATACCACAAGCACAAAAAGGCTGTCAAACGTCCTCCTGGCTCATCACTGCACGGAGACCTGCACATGCAGTCAGTGTGACACGGGTTTATTTGTTTATTTGTTTATGTGCGTAGTGCTAGACACTTTCACCTCCGATTTCAATATCTCCTCATATTTCAAATTCCTGATTCACCTTAAGGCTTCTAGACCTAATAGTTACAAAAAGTGTTCTTTTTGTTTTTTTAAATTCTGCTAACTGTGATTGGATGAGTAAAACAGATGAACTGGCACAACAGTAATACACACCGTGGCATGTCTCTGTATATTTTAAAGGAATGTCACCTGCATTAACAACGTGGAAATGGACAGCCCCAACAAATAAATGAGTCTCTCAAAAGCTGCTCTATAAACTGAACGATACATTTTTCAAATAGGTAAAAAAGAAGTGAGAGGTAAACGAGAGACAGCAAAGAGAGACTGGCAGGAAGAAGAGAGAGAGACAGAGAGAGAGAGTGAGCAAGAAAGAGGAAGAGAAAAAGAGAGAGAGAGAGAGAGAGAGAGAGAGAGAATGAACGTGTGTGTGTGTGTTTCTCTCTCCATTGACTGCATGGTTGCTTTTCTCTCCCCACCAGTGTGAGCTGGGACAGGGGTCACATGCGATCTGTGCGTAAGGGGAAATGCTAGCAAGCGACAGGGCCGAACGGTAATTAGTCTGAGCTGTCAGAACAGGGCTTGCCATGTGTGTGTGAGTGTGTGTGTGTGTGACTCACATCCACTTCTACACAGCCACACACACACACACACACACACACACCAGAGCACCCAGTCTCCCATGGGGTAGAATACAGTAGACTCTATGGAGATCCTAATACAGAGAGAAATGGCTTTGGCATCCGTCCCATACGGGGTCAAAGGTCGCCTCTGTAGAGGAAGCCCAGAGTAACTGAATATTAAGCCTATTCAAAGCACCTTCAGATCCGAAATGGATCTCATCGCCAGTTTCACTGGTCCTTTTGTCTTTTGTAGAAAGATGCTGATTTGATCATCTGAACAAGGACTTGGATGTCTGCGTTGTCTGTGTTTGTTTATATTATACTGGTCTTGAGAATGCTGAGAGAAAATGATAATTATTATCATTAATGCTGAGTGTTTTTCCCAATCATGGAATTATTAGAGTAGTTAATTGAAGATGACCTCATCTGTAGATGTTTGCCGTACAATTTCCTTGATTGTGTATTTACAAATACGCAAATTAGGAGAAATCATATCGTCACAAAACAAGCAATGACACTGATTCGTCACTAATTTTTTCATCTAACGGTTTGAGGAGGACTGATGGACACACCAACGGATCCTACCGCTGGATTAACATGCATTTGTGACTGTCATTATGATGTGTCAACACAAGTAAAAATATTCAAATGTTTACAAGAGCAGTAGAAGAAATAATTAAACACACACTTAATCTGTACGCAAAAAAAAAAACCCCACGTACACAATGTAGAGAAGCCAAAAAGTTAAAAAAAAAAAAAAAACCCTGAACGAACGAAAAAAAAAGAAAAAGAAAAAAGATGGCTCTGACTCTCAATTTATGAACCCTGGACTTTTTTATTTTATTTTATTTTATTTTATTTATTTACTTATTTATTTTTACCTCCAAGTAAAATCCATAATTCAGTAGAAAACTGTGAAGAAAGCAGAGCAGAAGTTTTATTTATGTAACCGTACGAGGTATGGGGGTATAAATATAGACATGTGGAGCATCTTGCTGTATTGGGTGAAAAAAAATCCTGTGATAAAGAATCTTGTTTTGTCTGCTGAGGAAAATATGCTTATCAGGTCTCATGGTAATATGTACCGTAAATAACAGAGCTGGAGCCGTGTGGAGCAGCTCCAGGTCACACTAGATTATGTAGACAGAGTGTGTGTGTGTGTGTGTGTGTATGTGTGTGTGTGTGTGTGTTTTCTTCCGACGCTACAACTGTGAGAACTAGGTTAATGTGACCTGAGCCTGCCAGACGCAGACTGGTCAGGGGGACAGTACATGCACACAAACTCACACACACACACACACACACACACACACACATGCACACTTAGGCATAAACACACATGCGCACACACATGCATGCACAAACAAACACACACACACACACACACATACACGCCTGCAGGTACGCATGTACACAGACACACGCCCACACGTTAAAAAGAAAAAAAGAGCCTTTTGGAAGATGTTCAGAGCATGATACAAATTACAAAACAAAACAAAACAAAACACCCCCAAAAAACTACAAAACTAAAAAAGAGTGAGAGAGAGAGAGAGGGAGAGAGAGAGATCAAGAGAGAGTAAAATCATAAAGCAGATGCTGAGGTAAATGAAATACATACAGAAAATGCCTGAGTACTAATGCCTTCGGCCGTATGCACAGCACACATGTGACTCCTAACTCCTGATCCAGACCCTGTGGAATCCACTGAACGAGCCTCTCTCCAGAGGCTTACCTCCCTGCTCCCCCTAAACAAACCTCTCTTTATCCCTAAAATATTTCTCTGGGATCACTCGCATTCACACGGTCTGAGGTTTTCCCCCACATATAAAGTCTTTCACACCCAGAGCTGCCCAGCCGTGTTCTCCCCGTCTGGATGAGACATCCAGTGACCTTTACCTCAGCGTGCGCCGTGACCTCCTGCGGGGTCGTCTGACGGAAGGTTGAGACACCAGCCGTGTAGATGTCTCACCTCCACCTCCAGTGATGTACAAACCTTCGTCTCTAAGACCATCTGCACTCATCCTTCTCTTACCTTCACACACATGCGCGTTCACACAGACACATACACACACACGCTCGCGCGCGCGCACAAACACACACAAGCACGCACAAACACACACATGCATGCACGGGCACACACACATGCATGCACAAACACACACACGCATGCACGCACAAACACACACATGCATGCACATGCACACACACACACACAGACACACAAGCACGCACAAACACACACACGCATGCACACACACGCATGCACACACAAACACACACACGCATGCACGCACACAGACACACACACACACGCGCGCGCACACACACACGCGCATGCGCACACACACACACGTGTAGGTCTTCACTCAATCAGCTACTGGGAATGTGCTACATGGGCACTTCTAAATACAGGAGGAGATGAGAGCGTATTGCTTTACAACAAGGTTACATTAGCACTTAGTTATTAAACTACATTAGCAGTTACTAGTTCAGCTCCCCTGCTGTTACGACAGCAGTATTACAGTCATAGTATAGTATAATAGCATTACAGCACAGTAGCTTACATCCACTGAGGCACGAGAAAAACATGAAGAACAGTTAAGAGCAGGTTATGTTTACTCCTACCCACTCCTTGCATCACATTAACTACGCTTCATGCTAACCCATGCTAACTACTGGCATATTTCATTGTGCTAACTATTAGCACAAGTCATGCTAAGTATCACCCCAGTTTGTGCAAACTACAGGTGCAATTTATGCTCCTGGCGTTTTCGTTCATGCTAATTAGTGTCTTCATTTATGCTAGCTAGTTTTCATGCTGCCTTACGGTAAAGTTTAAATAATTGGAAAAAAAAAAAAAAAAAAAAAAAAAAAAAAACACGATTCATCCTTATGACTAATTGTACAACGCTTCAGTGTATCACCGTGTATGTGTTAAGCCACTGAACTGAACAGCGTTTCCTGAGTACAGTTCCCCAAACCCCTCGGTCAGGTCATCTCCGGTCTGGTTCACAAACTGCAGCGCAGCTTGCGCAAGTCCTGCGATAAATATTTACTCTTGTGATCTGTGTAAACGACAACACCAGCGTCTTGACTGAGAGAGATGGCCTCGTGCGTCAGTTCAAAAGAGAGCTCTCAGAGGAGCATACGCTGACTTGTCCTATCGCGACCGCCGGGATATTTATTTCCCCTGTAAGCATACAGGAATGACAGACAAGATGAAGGCACTCCAGAGCCGAGATACAAACAAATCATCTCGCCACCTCGACTCCAAGTAAAAAAAAAAAAAAAAAAAAAAAAACTTTGGCTGAAACAAAAAACTTCGATGTGTATTGCACAAAAGAAAACTTTTTTTTTTTTTTTTTTCCATACTGACACATTTTTTTTCCTGTTTTTTTTTTTGTTTTGTTTTTTTAAATAACTAAGATGTTCCATTTCAAAGTAAGGCCGTGACATGTCTCTATCCCTGTCTGGAAAAAAAAAGAAGCGGGGGGGGGGGGGGAGGTTTCTGGCAGCTGGAGGAGAGTGGTATCTTCACGTCGAGAGACTTTCGTTCTCAGAGGCCTCAGAAGAGGAGAAGAGAGGAGGAGAAGAGAAGAGGAGAAGAGAAGAGGAGAGGAGAGGAGAAGAGGAGAAGAGAAGAGAAGAGGAGAAGAGGAGAAGAGAAGAGGAGAGGAGAAGAGGAGAAGAGAAGAGGAGAAGAGAAGAGGAGAAGAGAAGAGGAGAGGAGAAGAGGAGAGGAGAAGAGGAGAAGAGAAGAGGAGAAGAGAAGAGGAAAAGAGTTGGAACGTATTGTTATCATGGTGCTTCACACAAGTGTGTTTTCAGTTATGCAGATGTCGTGATAATGGGCTGACTGCTAAGACTAGCCATATTGTGACTGCAAATCTGTCTTTTTCTCTCTCTCTCTCTCTCTCTCTCTCTCTTTCTCTCTCTCTTTGTTTCCCTCTCCTTCTCTCTCTCTTTCCCTCTCTCTCTCTTTCCCTCTTTCTCTCTCTCTCTTTCCCTCTCTCGCTCTCTCTCTTTCTCTCTCTCTCTCTTTCTCTCTCTCTCTCTCTCTCTCTCTCTCTCTGTGTTTCCCTCAAACCAAACAAAGACAGAGCTCACCCAGGTTCTCTCTTTGGCTCTTTCTTCATATGTGACTGGAAAATAAAATAATTCAGCATTTCTGCTGAAGGCAAATGAAAAAAAAGGAGGTTTTTGTGTGTGTGTGTGTGTGTTCATGAGAATGGGCCTGCCTCTGTGTGTGTGTGTGTGTGTGTGTTCATGGGCACGAATCTACCGTGTGCGCGTGAGTGTGTGTGTGTGTGTTCCTGGGCACGAGTCTGCCGTATGTGTGTGTGTGTGTGTGTGTGCCCGTGTGTGCGCGCGTGTGTGTGCACGCATGTTTGTGTGTGTGTTTATGAGCACAAGCCTGCCTGTGAGTGTGTGTGAGTGTGTGTATGTGTTCCTGGGCACGAGTCTGCCATGTGTGTGTGTGTGTGTGTGAGCCTATTAAAAAGCCCTCTGACAGGGAGTAATTATTCTAATGTGACTGGGCCCACGCAGGCTGATCTGGGCTGCTTGGTTTGGGGTGTCAGGAGTGGCTCATTCATGTTGACATGCTCTGGATGCCGGCGAGCCAGCTGTCTCTCTCCCAGGTGGGCTGACCCACGCTGCCGCCAGCCCGTTTCCCCGGCGACCGCGGCACGGGAACGCTCATCTGACAAACGCATCCTCGTTAACCCTTCAGAGAGGAACCGTCGTTAACCCCTGACGTAGCAGAAACATCCAGAGCAGTGGAGCTGCCAGCACCCGCTCTGTCTGACTCGGTGTAATGGCTTTATTTCGGCGGTCTCCTCTGGAGATATGATTAACACACAGATAGAGCAACACCTAAAATGTTTCAAAAATGTTATTTTTACCTCCCTTACTCTCTCGCTCTCTCTCTGTCTGTCTGACTCTTTGTCTCTGTCTCTCTGTCTGCTTCTGCCTGTGAGTTATAAGGAAATGAGTTTTGCCACGATGGCCGTGAAACAAAACCATCCACAGCTCAGTTTCGTTTCACGTGCATGTCCTTTTTCGAACGCACAGCCTGTCGTATCCGTGTACAGAGACAAAATCGACTGTGCTCCACAACACCCGAAAGACGACTTTTTTTTTCCTTTTAGCACATGTGTCAGCTCCTCCACACAAAGCGCTCGGAGAAACCGTGGCATTAAACACATAAGAGACAGAGAACCCTGCCGTCTGTGCGAGTCAGAGCGCTCCAGTCAAACCAGGACTCGCAGACCCTGTTAGCAGGTGACTCTGGAGTCATAAGCAACCGTCTAGTCGCCAACCGTAAGGTAAACGCTCGAAAGAAGCGGAGCTAGAGCAGAAGACACAGGAGCAGAATTTGGAAGGGCCGTCGCTTGAGTAACGTACTGCAGATCTCAGTTGGGTCGTTAATCCACCAGCCGAGGACAACGGGTCGTGAATCACCAGAAGTACAGGACTGAGGCTACGTGGTGTTTTCTTTACCTCCTCTTTTAAAGAATTCAAAAAAAGCTTCCAGTGCAGAAGGAACGCATGCAGCCACATCTCAGCATTTATAAAAAAAAAAAAGAACAACAAAAAATTGCATTTTTGTCTTTTTCTTCTTCTTCAGCGAAAACAACAATTAGCGAAAATTAGCGAAAACAACAGATATTTACCGAGAGGACGGTAAGTGACCAGAACACGGATTCTCCTCTCCCTCTGTTTTTTCCCCCTTTGACTGAGCCAGCGGGGAGGGGAGGGGGGGGGGGGGCGCGGAAAGCGTAAGGCTGAGGTATCACACGTAAACGATTTAAATACCTCTGAAAGCCGCACACAGACTACAAAAATCTAAAATTGGAAGATGCCAGGATAATTTTTTTGCATATGTTCACATTGCAGTTGTGCAGGCTTGGCCTTAAGGTTAGGCCTATGTCTGCAGAGACAGACTTAACATGGATACATGCAGCAGTAAAGGCAAACAGTGCAGTATATCAATCCATTCCCACTGGCAAGTTATATGCAAAGTTGCAAGCGCATGCATACAAATACAAATCTCTGAGCTCATTTCAGACATGCACATTGTTCTGCTAAAACATAATGTAAGCTGACAACAACCTCCGATAAAGACGATTATATATATGTGTGTGTGTGTATTTAGTGTGTGTGTGTGTATATATATATATATATATATATATATATACACACACACACACACACACACACACACACACATACATAGACATATATATATACACACATACACACACACACACACACACACACATACACATACACATATTTATACACAAGGTAATGCTCTGCTTTGTTCGTGTGAAATACTTGTTAATTATATTGCTGCTTTGCATATAGGGATTTTGCAAGAGTTTTCTTAAATTCCCATGAAGGCTGTTTCATGGTCACGTGACACAGTTTTGTAACACAAACGCCCATGATGACCTCATCTCTGTGCTGGTGTAAGCTATCAAAATTTACAACTCACAGGACACACACCCACACATTCCATGGGAGAGTCTTGCTAAAATAAAGGAGTTTGATCAGCTCCAAACTGCATGACAACTTCTAAAAATCATTCAGTTAAACAGAAAATGCAGAGGAATTTCAAAGATGCAAAATAGGTATTTTGCAGAGACCAAGCAGAATCTGTCCTATGTAAGAGACGGGTTAACTTACGATTAAGAGATGAACGTACGATTAGCAGGGAGAGCCGCTCTAACCCTATAGATCTGCCGGCAGCCACAGCCTGACGCACCAGTCAGAAATTCTCTCGCTGCTGATGTCAGCTAACAAGACCAGTAAAGCCAGTGTCCCTGTGGCCTGTATATGGTTCACACACACGCGCACACACACACACACATTGTCCCCTCACTCCCCGGCTTCATTAGCGGTGGTTTGCATCAGGCCATTTGAAGACGTCATATGCCATCAGTAGTCTCATCCTTTCTCACTTTCCTCAGTATAGACAGAGTAACCTTCAGTAACCTGCTGGCCACAGTTCTGCGTCTTAATTAGGCCCACTGTCACTCCTCCACGACTCTACTCGGCTCAATCCGATCAGACAGACAGACAGAGAGAGAGAGACAGAGACAGAGAGAAAGACAGACAGGGAGCCCAGCCTTTTTGTCTTTCTTTTTCTTTTTTTTTTAAACCAGGAGTCCCTTATATTTCTGTGCGGACGGATCACGTGTTCGGAGCTTTCGGAGTTCACAACTTTGGCGTGTTCGCCGAGCAATGCGTGTGAACAGTTCGAGGAGCGGCAGCAGCGTCAGCGTCCTGGACGTTAGCGGGAGCTACGCGACTCAACTGGGAAAGTAAAAGGGCAAAACTGTGAAAGAAAGAAAAGATACAGTCAACACAGCACAGGCCTGAAGAGATAGAAAGAGACAGAAAAAGAGAGAGAGACACAGAGAGAGAGAGAGAGAGACAGAGAGAGAGAGAGAGAGAGAGGGAAAGAGAGAGAGAGACAGAGAGAGAGAGAGAGAGAGAGAGAGGGAAAGAGAGAGAGAGAGAGAGAGTGAAAGAGAGAGAGACACAGAGAGAGAGGGAAAGAGAGAGAGAGACACAGAGAGAGAGGGAAAGAGAGAGAGCGACACACAGACAGGAGTGGTGCAGAAGTGAAAAGAGTTTGGCATTTGGGAAGTGAGAAAGTGAACAGTGGCACTAGCGCGCCAGTCCGCGTCGCCTTTGGCCATCTGATCGCTCAGAACTACAAAGACTAGCAGAGCGCCTCTGCATCTGTGCACACATAGCAGAGAGATTCAGCCTTACTTTACACACGCTTGCACTGAGACCCACAGACACGCGGCCAGAAGAACCGCGAGGACGAGCAAAATTAAACAAACAAAGATCTCTCTCTCTCTCTCGCTCTCTCTCTTTAACTGAGTATTTCTCTCTGTCATCACAAATGCCATTTGTTGTTCTGTCAAAGCGTGATCGGAACTCATTAATAAAACGTGAGGGGTGAAATGACCTTTAATTCATTAAGATTCACATATCATCATTACAGGTTATTAAGTTAGATTATAAACTATTACCATAAACGCCAGAGTCATCCGTTATAATGAAAAATGACTAATTGATAGAGATGGGTCATCTCTTTAGTCTGCTGTGCCCTTAGACGTAAGACAAACGGAATAGAAGTTTCTAGAGGGACAAAGGACAATATCAGCGTCTTTTCCCGGGGGTCCGTCACTCCGGTCCCGCTTAAATAAATAAATTAACAAATACAACGACTTGACTTCTTCCTCATTTTTATCCCACGTACAATGACCGTCACATCTGCTACCTCTTCTCTCAAATCAATTATGAACTATATGCAGTTATTTATTTATGGCAAACTCAAGCATGAGTGATAAAATGTTTAAGCTGCCGAAACAAGCGCAGATACGGGGATGCCAACCTGAACGTCTTAAAAAATACATCTGTCGGGATGAGACGCGGGGCTGCCTGCGAGCTGTAACCAATCCATTTTCTGCCCGGGCAGAGGGAACAGTCGGATCTCTGATACTCTAAGTTCTTCAGGGAGATTTAAGGGCGTCTTTTTAGCGACACCCTGCCAAACACCACAGTGGATGCCATTAAAAAAACCAAGCCCCACCCCCACCCCCCCAACCAACCACCCCCCTCCCCACACACACACACACACACACACACTGAGTACTCAATTCGGGCACAGTCAGGCTTTTACAAGCACAATTAATTACTGTTAAATAAGGCTAAAACTGCTTTTAGTAGCAGTTCAAAATGAAGGGGTCTTCTTAATTTGCATAATAAAGCTAATTAGCATAATTCGGTTGATTACGTCCCCCATGTGGTGATGAAGGAGTTAAAACCATAGCAACTATTAACTAAAAGAGAAATGAGCCCCGTTATTTTAGGTTAATAGTAGTCACTTACTCCTCCTCAGAGAGAGAGAGAGAGAGAGAGAGAGAGAGAGAGAGAGAGAGAGAGACAGAGCTGCTGCCACATGCTTGTGTTACCAGTTCAGTTACACGGCTTCACAGCTGGGAAATGTAACTCATATTCATACAATCACATTCATAAAGACCTGCTTTTTTTGTTTTGTTTTTTGTTTTTGTTTTTGTTTTTTTTTTCGCTTTGTTTTGTTTTTTGTTTCATTTCCCCTGCACAGATTACAAAAAAAAAAAAAAAAAAGCTGGTGTTTCTGTATAGAACTGTTTGTTTTCAAATATACAAATGAATATACAAATGTCAGATGATTGGACAGAATAGCTTCCTATCATCTGATCTCCTTTTCGCTTTCTAACAGTTTAAAATATTTCTTATTGCAGAATAATTTACCGAACATTTCTGCTAGTGCATCAGACGGTTAAGGAATCAGTTTTTTTTTTTTCAAAACCTAAATTAAAATGTACATTCAATTATACTAAAAAATAATTTCTAATTTACAATTTAAAAGAAAATTAAAACAGACACGAGGCGATCTAAACCTTAATCTAAATATATTTACAAAAGCATATTCCTAACGCAACAGAGACTGTCGGTCACATCACTTTAAATATTCAAATTGTAGCGATGAAGTAAGCAGGTTATTACAATACATGACTAATTTTCTCTGTGATTCCTGTGTAGGTCTGTCATAACGGGCTGAGAAACCTAAGAGACAAAGCGGGCCCTTGGAAATGCTGACATTAACAATAATGCAATTTAATTAAAGTCGAGATTCCAGCTTTCGTTCTGCGAACGAGGGGGTTTTGATTTTAATAGGCGATGAAGAATCAGTCGGCACGGTGAAGCGTCCGCGGTGGTCGCCGGTCTGATTTAAAAAAAAAAAAAGGAAAAACAGAAAAGGAGGGGGGGGGGGGGGGGGCGTCTGAGTGGAGGCAGAGACAAGCTAGCCAGACTGACTGAGCCGCGGAAGCCAAATGAGGCCGCGAGGAGATGCCACAAACAGGGGCAGGTACCAGCCACGTCCAGAGAACCAAACAGTTCTGGTTGCAGTGTACAGAAGCAAAGGGATTTCAGCCTTTTAAATTCCACCCCCATCAAGAGTTGTCACAACGCAATGGATTAAAAAAAAACAACAACAAAAAAAACTGACCTCCAACAACATACTGATATACACATGCAAAAAAAGATGTTTTTTTTTTTTTTTTTTTAATGGATTGCATTTTGGTCAAACATCTAAAACCTCCCCCCCTCTCGGTCAGAAAAACATACTTTGAGATACAAAGTCTTCAAAAGCAGATTATAAAAGCGAATTGAGTTCATAAAAAGCTAATGTCTGAATCTAAAAAAACAAACAAACAAATAAATAAATAAATAAAAAGATTTTTTTTTTTTTCTCATGTTACTCATACAATTCGTCTCATCTCTTGTCAATATGCCCCCGTTTATAAGATCTCATTTTCTAAAGCACACGGGGACATCTCGTAAGCTTATATTTTCCCTCTGCTGCTACAGTCTGTAAAACGAGTCCCTCACTTAAATTAATAGGGGGGTTAATGTACAAAAGACAAGGGCCGAAGTCCTGTCTAATTTGCAGTGAACGTTCTTATGGATGGGTTTGCGGATTAAAGACTCTCAGTTGGACCCCTGCAAATCTCACTGGCTCAATTTCACTGACCCCCCCCACCTACCCCCCCCCCCCCACCCCACTTCCCTCTGTCCCTCTCCCTCTCTCTCCTTTCCCTCATGTCAGACACCACTCTCTAAACCAGCGTGCATTCGCGGGGTTCCCCCACCGGTACAATCTAATCCTGTTACCCCCGGTGGGGTCTGGTCGCGTACGGAGCGCCGGCCAGATTAACGCGGCAGACGTTATCGAATTTACAACCAGTCACACCAACATCTGCCCTACTTTCAGCAGGTCCGCATTAAGACAGAAAGAAAGAGAGAGAGAGAGAGAGAGAGAAAAAAAAAACCCTAATCTGGTATCTGGTTCAGTGAAAACGTAGAGGCCGTTTTAAAAAGGGCTCACAAACAGGGCAGAGTTAAAAAGCTGTCACTTCTCCACAACACCCCCCCCCACCACCCCACCGCCCTGCCTCCCCCCCACCCCAACCCCCACTCAGTGGACCTGTCAGCTTTCCACTTACTCCTCGTTAGAGGGAGCAGAGCGGTGCATAGATAGAACTAATGAGGACCAATGAGCATGCGAGACAAGCACCGGTCTGTCACAGCACACCTATTGTTGGGACACTGTGTTCAAATACACACAACGTCCCCACAATGTCAGCTCTCTGTCCGTTGATTAATTAGAGTGGCGGAATGAGCAACTCACAGGCAATTCACACACACACACACACACACACAGAAATGTGTTAAATGTCTGTAGCTCAGTTTGTGTTTTTGTTAGAGGCACCTTTTATTTATTTATTTATTTGTTTGTTTGTTTATTTATTTATTTATTACGAACGGGGGCTTTCTTCTGTTTGGAACGCCTCATTATTCGTGACGCTCTGGTTTAATTCCAATTACCCTGTTAATTAGAAATCTCATGCTCTCTGATCTTTCCACCGCGTTTCAACTTCACACCGTTTGCCAGATTTTCTACTATCCCGAACAAGCCCTTTTAATCTACATTTTCAGCGTCGCGTCTAACACAACAAAGTGTTTAAATGCTCCGGCTAAAAAACTTTAGCTGCAGCCTATTCAAAACGGCACAAACCAGGTCAACACGTCGGACTCGCAACCGATCCGGAGCCCCTGCTCAGGTATGCACACTATCGAACAACGGGCTGTTGAGTTAAAAATCTGGTTCAAACGTTTGAAATTAATATCGTTTACCTTCATCTGTGAATAATAATTACTTTCTGTCAATTCCGAGTCCGACTGCACAGCACGTGGTCCTATAGGATGTGTTTATGAATGCTAGACATTTGCATCACAAAGGGGGAACCAGGCTTCGCGTTCGGGAATAACGTAAAAAGGGTAATCCCCAACATCAGATCAGTACTGTTTTACACGATGTACGGCAACCAAAACACAGACCGTTAGACGACGGCGACGAGCAGGGGCTGCGACCGGGCCCTCCGCTACGCCCGAGGAGCCTGGCGAGTCCGCTTCGTCTGTGAAGTGGACTGTCCAGCACTTAAAAAAGTACCCTGTTCCTCCTTCCCATGCAGCCCTGAGCCAGTCAGTCAGTCATCTACGTGTGATAATCAGATGTGTGTTAAGCAAAGGGTGACTTTAATAGGGTGTAACGTACGCACTGGGTACGGTAAAGTGACGTTGTGCGTGTTGCAGAGAGGACTGGGGGAGGGGGTTTGGCAGGGAGGGTGTGCAGGCAGGCCGCCCATTTGCCTCCACTTCCTCCCCCCCCTCTCCCCCCCCCCCCCCCCCCCCCCCCCCCCCCCCCCCCCCCCCCCCCCCCTCGTCTGCGGATTCACAGCTCTGCAAGTCTGTTCTGTGTCGGTGATTCAGTCTTCCCTGTCTTTAAAAGAGCGGCCGCCATAATCACATCGACTCTGTATCATAATGTGTAGGAGTTCGCCATCAGGACGGAGGAACAGAAGAAGAGGAAAAGAAAGCAAGAAAGAAAAAAAAAGAGTCATTTCCACAATGACAAGAAATCCCTCCACCCCCACCCCCCCCCCCCCCCCACCCCCCCCGCCTCCGTTTGCTTTGCTTGAACTTTTCGAAAGTAAATTGGGCCTTAAAAATCCCTTAAATTCCCGTCTCTGTTCAATCGGTTACGATCGTTACCCAACACAACCCACACAGGTCCCCATAGCATAAGCAAAAAAACAGATCCAACCTCAAATCCACTCTAGAAAGGACTGAAAAAGCTCCCCCAACCCCAACCCCCCCACCCCCGTGTCCTGACTTTCCTTTTGTGCTCACAGCTCCAAGGGGTTAATGTATGTTAATGTATCATTCTAAAATTGCTTGTTAGTGTGTGTGTGTGTGTTTTCTTTTCTTTTCTTTTTTTTTTTTTTTTTGCAGGCTGCTGCTTTGTCAAATAATACAGAGCCCTGCCGAGAGAGTCGGTGTGCCACAGGAAAGCTGCCGTTTAAAAGAGCTCCCTCGTCGTAACCGGGCCGACCCCCCTACCCCCCCTCTTCCCTCCCGCCCCTCTGTCCTCCCTACCTGCTGTCCCCTGCCGGGTTCCGGAAACTTGACGGCAGATGTTGCGGCGCTAAGTTGGCTCTGAAGTGCCTCTCTGGCTCCCCGGTCGCCCCGACAACACAGTCAAACCGCATTAGATCTCTTTATTTGTGCCCGAGGCTAGTTCGCCACTGCAGCTGTGTCCACCCCCATTCTACCTTTGGTGTCGGAACCCCTCAGGCGGTGAATGTGAGAGCAGAGAGCTGCTCGGATAAAAAACTACATCTGCTGACAATCCAGCAGTCTGGCTGCAGGCTGGGAGAGGTGGGGTGGATGGGGAGGGGGGGTTTGATGGAAAGTGTGTTTCTTTTTTTGGGGCGGGATGGGGGGGGTGGGGGACGAGGAGACTCGGGGGTCTCTCCACAGAACAGATGTCTGTGACAACCTGCTTCCTTACACCTGTATGAATCGTCGCAAAGCGCGCCCGGATCTGAGCCCCCCCCCCAACCCCCCCCCCCCCCTTTAAATATTTATGACCCCCGAGGTTTCCTGTCCGCCATCAAAGCGGCCCTTTCTCCAGCGGAGCGAAACGCAGCCAGGCCCACCCAGCCTTTCACGACCGGGACCGGGACCACTGGGGCTTCCCCGGGCTTTGATTGCTCCTGCCTGCTCCGAGAGCACTTGATCAAGGACTTGAAAGTGAAAACTACGGTCTGAGAGAGGCGCACCAGAAGCCCCACGCTAACTGCCGGGACTTCACACGTTCCTCTTGGAGTTGGTCCACTTTTCGGAAAAAAAAAAAAAAAAAAAAACTCCTCGTTTTTCGGTCGGGCAGGGGAGCCGACGAGAGGAGCAAAGCGAAGCTGGAGTATTCTCGGCGAGACGAAAAGTTCCAGTTCAAACGTCTTTTTGATCGTCTCCGCGCGGGTCCCTTTTAAGAGGCGCGGCGTTATGAGCTCGTAAGGCGATCGCAACTGAACACCTGAACGCGCGTCAACAAACGCCTAGAAGGTCATGAACTCCCCCAAACGCTCTCTACACGTCGGGTCACACGCCGGAGCTTTTTTTCTGTTGTTGTTTTTTGGCCAAAAAACACAACAAGAGGAAACCAAAAACAGAGGACGCCCCACAGACGTGGCCTTCCGGCGTAATTTGTAACTAGCAAAACAAACAAAAGGATCTTGCAAAGTCTCTTCAGGATGAATTGTGAAACACTGTTCACAGAAAAGATGACACTAATATGAATCACAAGAGCTTACGTCACAGTTCTTAACTGTTCCCAGAGTGGTGTTAGGGGATCGGAAATGAAAAGATATGAACACGACTAAAATGGCCCTTTCGCTCATACATATCCAGACCATTCAGCCTACGATTCAGTGATAATGCGCTCACTCTCAGAGTTATCGGGGTAACATCTTAATGAAGAAAACTCCCCAACTCACTCCGCACTCACACGTACTCTCCGCGACACGTTTTCGGATTTACCTGCTGTGTACTTCCACGTCAAATTTAAACAGTTGTTTATCCATTCCCGGGTGTCGGACCAGAGCTTTAGCCCAGTCATGTATGCCATATATAGTCACGGCTGTCATTTCCTGCTGAGTCTTTGCAGCTGCTGTCTGTTTGATTCAGTTGTGCTGCAGCAACTGAAGCAAACATCTCTGTAGAGAACCCACTTCCTGTGCTTGGTTTCAAACACTGTTTCTGTGCATGATTTTGCTCACCCAAAAATCAAACCAACAACCATTTACCCAATACGGGACGCTGTGTGGCACTTATTTTCTATAACCAAACACAATGTGTCTTACCTTCTGTATGTGGTGTGTGTGTGTGTGTGTGTGTGTGTGTGTGTGTGTGTGTGTGTGTGGTACACCTCGTTGGCTTACTTTATCCGCGGAGGTAGGCCGCATTAGCGAAACTCGGTCGTACTGTCTCCGCAGAAGAGCCCACAGAGCATCCAAACGTCCCTGAGCAGAAAAAGGGGAAGGTTAGAGCAAGACCTCAGCTGAATTCTATCCAATTTCCTCAACGAGAAATGCAAAACCGCAAAGTTTTAATTCCCCTTAAGAACTCCGAACACATCCTGCGTCACACCAGCAATGAGAAGAGTTGGTTAAAGTAATTTAAGTTGCATCAGCAATTTAAAGATGGAATAAACACCACAGCCGATAGGGTCACTGCAAGGTACAAGCAACTGTAACATAGTAACATGATATATATACACATTTACTTCTATATGTTATGTGATTTATAATGTTATATGTGTCACAAAATGTTACATCTGACACAAGTTCTCGCATAGGCGGTTGACATTACATATGCTGTTACCGGTTGTTACATGTGTAGTGACATGTTACATGCGCTGTTAAACATACATATTAATGCATCATAAGACATGCGGAGTGAAGGTGACATGTCTAGTTACATCTGCGCAGTTACATGTAACATGGTGTAACATGTAGCGATAGACTTGACGTCATTTTGTCGCAAGGTACATTCGAACCTTGGGGCTCACCTTAATGGGAGTGTACCATTTGGTCTCCTGGTTACGGTTGGACCCTGTTCTGGTGGGTGGTTTTTTAATCATCGGCTCCTCCACCTCCTCCTGTATTGTTACCACAGCATTTTTGGCCTTCTCCAACCTTGCCCCTTCCTCTGTGGAACCTTTCTCGCCCCAGCGCACCTGCAGGCCAGACCGGAAGCAATTCGTGAAACCCATAATCTAATGGACCATCTCATTCCCATGTATCTCAACATCTCAACCCACGTGGTTAACCACAAAGACTAAGGCTGACTGAAAACCGAAAGAAAAAAAAAATGCAGCCATGCAAAATCAACAACATTCAAGGATTTTGTCTCACTCTAATCGTCAGTTGATTGGCAGCTGGTTTTCAGAGCGTTAAAAGCTTTACGTTTAGAGGCCGGCGGCTTTTGCGTGTCCGAAGTCCACGGTTATCTTCAGCCATGGTCTTCCAGTTCTTTGAATTCTTACTGTACGTCACACCAACTGACGAAATATTTGCATAAATGCAATACATGGTCACCCCGAGGACTCTTTAGCTCAAATGCACCTTATGAACCCAATGTTCTTTCCTCTCAACTATTTTAATGAAATTCATGGCATCTGTTCCCATGTTTAGTCCTCCAGCACATAAATAAAGAGGGTTGAGTAATTAACAACAGACTCTCCGAGCTGTAGGTTAAGCCACAACAATATAGAACAGCTTCTCTGCATCATTCCTGGGTATTCCCAGGGCCAGATAATTCCCTATGAATAAAACATTTCCCGCACCACAGGTTCCATACACGCTTGTCAGGGTTGTGTTTTAAGTGGAAACAAAGGGACAGGTTGATCTGAGGAACATCTCTCCCCAGGTCCACAGTTAAAGCTTCAGTAATGGAGATGGGCTGTCGTTGGAAATAAAGACTTGTCGAGGTAAAGAAAAAAGAAGTTCTGAGGTTCAGTGCACCTCAGTCTCGCTCTCTCGCTCACGGACTCGTGGGAAAAAGTCGGAGGTGCGGTTCCCCCCTGAGGTTTTCACGCGGTATCACAGCGACGGGACCTTGTCTAGGGAATTTTTTTTCCGGGGGGGGGGGGGGGGAGCGTGTGATAACCCCTCCACTCTTTAAAGGGCGCACCCTCCTAGGGCCTGGGCTGCCACGGTAACCAGGCAGAGTTGAAGGGGAACAAAGAACGATGACAGGTTGGAAGGTCCCGAGATGGACGCGCCGGAATGGCAGGAAGGTTCGGCCCGTCCACGTCAACGTGACTTAACTCAACCCGGGTGACACGGCAGCCGAAACTGTCACGTCAAAGCAGTCAAGCGACTTTCGGACGCGATCCGAAAAGACTTATCCACCAGCTCTATGCAAAACTTCCAAGGATACCAGGACTAACACCACACCACAGCTCTCAGCACGTATCAAACCACGATAGGTCCTGCTTCTACAAAGATCGAATAACAGCACTGAATTAATTTTCCAGACCGTTTTACAAAGCCCATGTCTCTCTTACTTCTCTGGACAACACGAGACAAACATTTCTGAGCCTCAAAAGATTCAGGGACACTGTGGAAAAAAAAAAACAAAAAACAAAACAAGACTAAAAACTCACTAAATTCAATGAAGAACTAACTAACCGTTCAACCAAGATGAAGTAACTATGAATTAGCTGTTTGACCAAGACGAGGTTGTGAGATGTGATGTGCTGGGGGTGGGGGTGAGGGTATCGGTACTTTATAAACCATGCCACGCATGCATTTATGACATCACAATCATGTCACGGCAACAAGATGTGAAACCTTTTGAAAGCTCGGAGATGAGCAACCTCAAGACAGACAGAGACATTCGTGACGGCATCAAAACCCTTGTCTGTCATCGGTGAAACGCAGCCGTCACTCAAAAACGAAAAGGTTCTGATCTTCACCTCCATGCGTTTGATGCCGCCTGCTCCTCTTCCTCCGTAGTAGGACGCATCCACCGTTGGCCACTTCTTCTTGGGCAGAGGGTCAGGTTCCTGCGTGAATTAAAAAGTGCAACATATAGGCCAGTCCAGCAGTGCAGTGGGCACTTACAGAGATGAAATATGTCTGATGATTTCTGAGAAAGTTACGTTGGCTTTTGAAAAACACGCCCATTTTTCCACGGACAGATGTTTACATTAAAGGAGAGGGCAAGTCTTTTATAACTTGTGAAAGTAAAACACTCAAACACCAAAAGGTTAAAGATATGGCTTTGCGTTGCAAGAGAATATACATACAAACATGAACAGTACACAAAATTATTGTTTACAAAATTACCTATTCTCAAATCTGACATGCAGACGATACCAAAACACACGCCTATGGTAAATACGCCTGGTTAAATTCAGTTTAAATGAACTTACAGGTGCCGGAGGAGGGGGGGGTCTCTGAGGTCGGGGAGGATCCTTAATGACCTGCCGGGGGGGAGACAAAAAGTTACCATTTAATTAAAAAAAAAACCAACAAAAAAAAAAAAACGCCCAGCCACTGTGATGATGGCACAGCAAGCTTTTTATATGGTTTGAGCTACTTCTAGCCAATTGCATCAGTGGAAAATAATCTCTCATCCAATGTCGTTTTAGAAGATTTTTTTTTTTTTAAGTTGGAATATCACGTGGGCCTTTTTTTTTTCTTTCCACAGTGTAGGACAACTGTAGTGTATGGACACTGCACAAGATATTTAGGAAATCAATGAAGCCCTGGTCTCTTGTTTCTCATGTGTACTCCCAACGCCAGACTAACATTTGAGCCCTGCGTGTTCCTCTCTCTGGCCGATTACAGACCAGTGCTTGTAAAGCAACACTGTTGGCCCCTGGTGCGAAATGAAGAAAATGGGAAAATCGACTTGTTGACAGGGGAGTCTTTGGGGCGAGCATGGCAGTCCGTTTATCTCTTAATTAATTGGATGAGGTTCAGCGCGCCCAAGCAATCCCTAATCATAAAGTCCTAAGGAGTTAATTAGCTTCAATGATATGCGGAAAAGATGCTCAGACTGGGCTCCAGACCTCGTCTGGGAAAGGAGACTTGTCCCCTGTGCAGGAGAGCAGGACACAAAGACTCACACACACACACACAGAGAGAGAGAAAGAGAGAGAGAGAGAGAGAGAGAGAGAGAGAGAGAGAGAGAGAGAGAAAGACACACAAATATAGACAGATCAACAAACACATGTATGTGCATGTGCACACACAAAGAAAGAGAGAGAGAGAGAGAGGGAGGGAGAGAGAGAGAGAGAGAGCACAAGAAACACTAATACAGGCAGATCAACAAACACATATATGTGCGCGCACACACACACACAATCTGCTGTATGGGCTGATAGGTAAGTGACAGAGTGTGAGGAGAACTACACATATCTGTGCATCTGTTACAACTGAAAGTGAGCGCATTTCTACAAGAACGACTTCACACAAAGACAAGACGTCTTCATCTCTGTGAAGTGTGTTGTACTCATGGAGAGATACTGATCAGAGTCACCACAAATTTCATAATCAAGCTATTTCCTTTCTCACCCCTACACCGCTGGGTTACCAAAGAAAAGTTATTACGGCGGTCAGTTTAGCGTCAACTATTTTACAACGCTTTCAAAAAAGAACCACATAAACGCCTTTTTATCTACTCTCAATTCTACACCGATGCCCAGGACACGTTCTTCACATTTCTGACTATCGTTCATTTCCTCGTTGAAGAAGAGCTCAGAAAACGAAGAGGCAGACCTTGTCCTATTATTCATGGAAGAGATATGCGACCATTACAGGATATGCATTTACCAAATTAGATTTCGGAAAAAAAAATGCCTCCGTAATTATCGCATATCATCAGTCGAACAGCTGTTTCACTCACATTAAAGCACACTGATACCATTACCACACTGTTGTCATTACAATAATGGAAAATCATCAATTATGGTTAATTAATTGACTCTTTGACTCATAACTGACTGTGTGCAAATCCTGTAATGTCTGTCGGTAGGGCTGCGCGTGCGATGATTAACGTAATTTTAGGCAGACCTTTACGCTAAAGGATTAGCTTCTTTATGGAGTAATTAAGCAGCAGATTTAGATTTACCAGACATATTGTCGGATAAATACGGTATTATCCAAATGACGTGCTGGTCTGTGAGGTGCTGAGACAACCTGACAGACAGATGTGGCCCGTGAACGATCGCCCCGAACTCAATTCGGGGATGCTAAAGTGCTTACGGTAATTAAACCCAAAGCTACGGAATACTTAGCCATCTGACATATGACCCAGAGCCAGTAATGCAGACCTTGGAAAAAGAACCAATCGGATACAGCTAGAGCTACATCGCCCATATTACTTAGGTGTAACTGTCCTATTGAAGTTCATAATCCGTTCGTTTCAGTCCCCAAACGGGGGATGTCCGTGTGAAGATTAGCGCCATGGTGGTTAGCTAGCACGTAGCATGTTCGCAAATTAAATTGACGCATTGCCATTACCTCGAAATTAACATACTATGCGAAAAACGTCAACTTAATTATCTAAAAGGTCACTTTACGGGAAAACAAACTATACATAACGGTGATTATCGTCTAAAAGACAACATGCCACTGTAAAACACTGCGAATTTGGCGGGGGGGTTCTAATGTTCACACTGGGAATTCTGTGTAGGTGGCCAGTTTATGCAACTTTCAGATCCTCCACTTTCATCAAAATACTGTATTTGTCCGTGGACCAAAACAGTATTTTTGGTTTTTGGGCATTCTCAGAAAATCTCTATGGCAGACTGTTTCTGCTGGCTTGAGTTAAAAACAAACAAGCTAACAAATTTATGAAAACACTGCACCCCAGCAAGCACTAGTATCTATCTAACAGCAAACACCATATTTGAATGACCTTCAGCATAGCAAAGCTTTGTGTATGAGACAAGGGATGGAGTGCTTGGATGTATGTGTGCACATGCTTGTGTGTGTGTGTGTTTGTGTGCGAGTGCGCGCACGCGTCAGCGTTTCTGATAACTGAAAACTGGCAGCGCTTAGTTTAAATATTAACAATCCACACATGGCCCCTCTCTCCTGGGCTTGTCCCCGATGGAGAGAAGCCTCAGCTCATCCACCAGGACAAACAGGGCACAGGCCCAGCTTGCTGCAGGGGGGTTACATTTTAATGCCTTTGTTGGTTTTCCAAAATATGCTTCCATCTCTTTCTGGATGGCCCTCCACCTGGTTCTCGGAAAGAGAGAGACGTGGCATGAAACAGGCTCTGGAGTCAATGCCGACGGTAGAGCCTCCATTTTGCCAGCATCCAGAAGCACAGGCCATTCATTCAGGGCACACCATCTGTATATGGTAACTTGCTCAAACTAATACAGTTTTCTCACTTTTCTGAGAAAGCGTGAGCTATATACACTGTTTTGCTCTCAGTTCACTGACTTCATGCGAGGTAGAATTCATTGGTCCCTAATTTAAGTAGAATGTCTAGCAGTGGAGCAAAGTACAACATGAACCGAATGAGGCGTTATTTATGTAATATTTTTGAGTCCTGTTCACAGGGCGAAAAGCTACAACAGAAAGAAAGAGAAAGATGTTTAAGCAAGAAAAACAGCAGGAAAAGAGAAAAGGAAACTGCAACCCCCCCCCCCCCCCCCCTCTATGTCTTTCTCTCTCGCTCTGTCTCTCCCCTCCCCCTTCTCTCTCTCTCTAAGCAAGCAGTGACAGAGAAATTTCAATAAGCACTTCATGCCAACCTCAACGTGGGTTAGAAAAGTCAGCTGCGCAAATCTATCTGTGACCACATCCCTCTCCACACTCTAGTTTCTGATCTGTGCGAAAGCCCCACTATAAACGCGACCACACACCCTCGGGGCAGATGACTTATACCTGCTCCACACTCCTGCACCGAGGAGGAAGACAAGTCATTATATTCAATTACATTTTACATTTAGGAGCTTGGTCTTAAATTGACACATCCTCCGCTTGGAAAGGTGCCAGGATCAAGGGGCCATTTACCACTGATGCTTCAGCTTAAAAGGAGCCTCAAAAGAGAATTTACAATGAAAAAGACAACAGGGGGTGGATGGGTAATGAGAATGGGCTGTGAGATGTGAGATAAAGATTTCGCAGAGAAAAGACAGGATGCGACGGAGGGAGAGGAACGGTTTAAAAAAAAAAAAAAAAAGACCACCATATTTTAGAACCCAATTAATAAAAACCTTCCTTGACATTATAATGTCGCATCAGGGAACACATACATTGAAACGCTGCACTTCTAAACAACATTTTACAAATTACGGCTGCTTCGACATACACGGCACAAATGTCTATACACAACTTTTTTTTTTTGACTGCACAATAATTTCAAGGTACTACTTTTTTTTTTTTTTTCTGGAAAAATAAACATTTATTGAGGACAACTTAGAGGAAAAAAAAGGTGGAGGGGTGGGGGGTGGGGGTGGATTTTTTCTGCACTTACCACAGTACAGCAGAGAGGCCAAAACCACCACATCAGAGCCAATGCCACCAGAATAAACAGCACCAGAAACGTAATGGCCACTGCCATACCGTCAGACTTAAAGAGAGGGAGAGGCACACACACACACAGAGAGAGAGAGAGTTAGCACTGTTTGAACATGTAATTGCTATGTGGAGACATGTTTTCAGAAAGGTGTCATAGTCTGTTATATTCTGTGTGTGTGTGTATTCTGATGTTCTACTCTTTTCTGATGTATTCCAGTGCATGTTTCAAAGCACACCCAGGCTGCACTGGAAAATGTCATTCAAACGCAGTTTGAACTTGTAATTCTTCTTAAAAAAAAATAGAACTTAAATGTGTTTTCTTTCCAATGCTAGCTGTTGGGATTGGAAAAGAAAGGTCTTACGTGGTTCTAAGACATAATGTCCTACCTGTGTCTATACAGGCATGATATTATGGCACCATTAACATAATCTCTGATATTATCAGCTACATTACATTTGTGTCACAGTATTAAACCAGTAAAGAGACCAAAGTCATGATGGTCAGGCTGAACCAGTTACTAACTCCAGTACTTACACAGGTGGAGCCGTAGATGGTAAAGGCACTGCTGATGAAAGACCTGCCATTGTTCAAGCTGATCAGAACTTCCATTGACCTAAAGCAAGGAGCACAGAGCAACCATTGTTACAATCACCACAGAGCTGATTAAACGTGTGTTAAATGTTTAAAAACCAGACATACATACGAATGATCGGTATTAATGTTCGTGTTAAGTGCATGATCAAGTCAAGATTTTCAAACAGAATTAGCTGTATGGAATAAGCAAATATTTATACAATAAATATTGTTAAGTAAAACGATAAATGCAACTGAATGTTCCGTCACTAAAGATGGAGATTAAAAATAAGAGACGGGACAGGACGAAGCAGATGAGAAATCAATGCAGCCTGTTGGATTAAAAATGTCACCGGTACTCTGCGTCTCGCTATAAATCAGAAGGGAGAGAAAAAAAAAAAAGACAGAACACTATCAGTTATTTACTGGAGGAAGGAGCCAAGAGGAGTTGCAATTAAAGCCCTAATGATGAAAGGCATTGTAATTTCCATATGTCTGTTACAAAGGGTACAATTACCATGGCTCTAATGAGAAAGGCCACGCAGGAAATGGACTGACTGAACGCCTGAGATCCCCTTCAAAATGAAGAAATATGGGGGGGGGGGTGTTAGGAGATGCCTATTGTTTGCACACGAAGCAGTGCCGTGAGGGGAACGCTGCTGAAACGCGGGAATACCGCGCTGTTGGTTTTCGCTGTAGCGATGAACTCTGCCCAGAGCTACAGCATTCTCAAGTGAGTATTACACAAAAAAAACAAAAACAAAAAAAAACAACAAAAAATGATGTTTCGAATAATCTACGCCTTACATCGACCTGCAAGTATACACGGTGAACACAGAATACAGATCATATTCATGAGACGTTTCCCAGAAAACGTGTTGAGCGAAAACGGACTAAAATCCTTGAATGTGTATTTTAATTGCAGCTGACTGATGAACATTTTGGATTTTGAGCTGCGTTAAACTGTCATTCGGCGGCCAAGTAGGGCCGCGCTCATTCTGTGGTGCAGTGTAGTGGTTACAGGGGCCTGTTAAAAGATCTTGCATGTTAATGAGGTGCGTCCGTTGAATGGATGAGAGGAGAGGCTAATTTAGCTGACATCCGCGATACGTGTAAACGCCGGGCAGGTTTCTAATCATGCCCGAAAACGCGGACAATGCGCGAGAGGAAAGCTCGAGGCTCGGAAATTTTCTGCCAAATGATTCCGTCTCTCTGGATAAGACCAGAAACACCGAACAAAGAATCGGTGCAGGCCAAGCTAAGTCAAATCACTCAACAATAAAAAAAAGGACAACGATACAACGATTTGATTCATTAATCTGTAAAAAAAAAAAGTTGGTGGAATTTTTGACTGGTCTTTGTTTAACGAGCTGAGCGTCGAAACCTTTTCCAGAACGGAGCAGGACGAAAAGTGAACTCACCGAAAAACTCTGACACCGAAGTCACTGTTTTCACTCAAAATATAATCTGCGGCATTATCTTGTTTCAAATACAGATCTATGACTGTCACATCTGTCAAAACACACAGAGATTGCCCTTGCCAAACAAACTCTTACAATCTGTAAGTGTGGATCTGTTTATTTTTTCCCGAGCTTTGGCAGACAACGCGCTGGCAGACAAACAGAGCCCTTATACTGGGTCAAAGGCAAACTTCAAAAGTGGAGCGTTTGTGGTCTCGCCCAAAAAAAAAACAAAACCCTGCTCCAACTCTCTCCAGCTAAAACAGTTCTGATATAAGCCAGGTGAATAAATCTATTGAGAGGCTAAAGCCTGGGAGAAAGATCCAACGTTCCAAAGAAACAACAAAACAATTCCAGTTATTTGAGATCAGTGTAGAAATCATCCTGACGCTTCCTGATACATTAGATCATATATCTGTTCTCGTATCAGAGAGGTTCAAATTCATAACACACTCAGTTGAACTGAACTAACTATGGAAAAGCACATACGGTTTGTGTACTTCTCCGTAAATCCGCCGATGTGAGTAACCTCCTAAACAGCTGGACAACGTATGATTGTTCTGTTGACCAGTTTCCAGTTTAAATCACTACTTCTGTCTTGTTTTTTGAGAAAAATGAGAAGTAAAAGAAAATCACTATTTCTGTCCTGTTGGGGGGGGGGGGGGGGGGGGGGGGGGGGGGGTTAGTGAAAGAAAACCAGGACTTGAGGACAGAGAACCACTCAAGCTTCCCAAACATGGAGCAGGAGACCACTCAAAACCTCACGGGAGATTTTGAAGGAAGCGCGTTTCATTTGTGTTCTCTGTCGGAAAGCCGGTCTTGACGCGAAGTCCTACCGACATCGGGCAGCTGGGCTGGGTGGTGCTGGTGTCGTTAATGGATTTCAGAAATTTCTTTAAACATGTGAAAACGAACGCGTTCAATTATTCACACCTGCACATATGCATCAGATGGCCCTGACAGACAAACATCACATGACACTGAGCCATGCTCACATATGACAGACTTCAGGGAACATTCCGGAAGAAAGCGCCACTGAGACTGAGGACAATGGGGTTAAAAAAAAAAAAAAAAAAAGAGTAAAGTTGAGACTTAAAACGGGCTAAAGCTAAGATCCAGGAATTCAAATGATTTTCTGTGACCCACTTTGAAATCTGTTTTGACAGTGAATTCCGTTTTGACGGTACCTCACTTTTTATGAGTGAATGAATATAATTCAGAATCATCCAAACAAAGCACTGAGTTTCGGCCTGGTTTTGGTAGAGGGGAGAAAGAACACCGACAAAGCCTCTATCGCACCATGAGATCAGGACAGCTAACGCCACGTTGACGGAGCCAAAGACTCATCATCAGGTTTTTTTTTTTTTTTTGTCTGTTTGTTTACTTATTTATTTATTTTTCCTCCCACACCTGGAGCCAGATGGAGCCAGATTGGTCGTGGATTGAGATCGACCGCGAATGAGCCGCGCTCCGCTACCTGCTACCGCGGCCAGGTGTCGGCTAGCCCCCCCCCTTCTGTTATTTTTTCTCCCTCCACCAATGCCGTGAAAACAGAAGTGAGGACATGAGACAGCCAGACCCGGGCTAGTTAACCCCACCCCTCTCGGCACACGACGAGGAGGCTGGACGGGGGGGGGGGGGGGGGGGGGGGGGCATCGCTAATGGGGGGCGGGTCGGTGGGAGTGGGGTGACAGATGTCTGAAACCCTTGACCTCCACGACAGCTGCCTCCACAGATGAGGCCTCTGTAAGACGCTCCACGAAAAAGAGCCTTTCCGAATCCTGGACACGCCGACCGCGCGACCCAGTCCCACCCTCCCCAGAGGTCCGTCCCAGCTGAGCACTCCAGCGCAGGCGGATTAAAGCGGCCGACGCAGGCTTTGCTCACTTCGAGCCGTACGCGTTTAGGCGAATGAAAGGAGGATGTGGCCAGCACTGAGGGTTAGGTTGTCGGGTTTTGGGGTTTTTTTTCTGTCAGGTAAAGATAAGCATTCTCTGACCAGCACAATGATTGAACATGGCGGTTGTTTTCACAAACAACAGGCAGATGGATAGAGAGGCAGAGAGAGAGAGAGAGAAAGAGAGAGAGAAAGAGAGGCAGAGCGTTCAGACGCGATGCAGGTGGCGTGTGTGTGAGTGTGTGTGTGAGTGCGTGTGTGAGTGCGTGTGTGTGTGCGGTACGGGGGTTTGTCGGCACGTGCTGAATTATTTAAATGGGGAGTGTGGAAAAAGGGAATCACTGCATCTGTCGCGCATCCTTTTAAAAACCCCCCGACCAGATGTGTTTACTTTGCGCTCATAGCTGCTAACTACTTAATGGGTCAGAATCACCAGCCAAGAGTTAATTAAGCAAGCCTTTCAAATGGCAGCCGCGTCGAGCGGATCACCCCTCCATTCTGTTATCAGCTCTTTCCGCTCCCCAACAACGCCTCCCCCCCACCCCACCTTTTCTCCAGAACACATGCAAATCAGGGGATGGTTTAAAAAAAAAAAAAAAACAATAACATAAAAAGGATTTAAACAAACAGTGCTATTAGACTAAGGCGTGCGGTGCACTATGTGTATTGTGTGCATATGATGAAGCCACGGCAAAACAGTAAAAATACACACACACACACAAATGGAACCCTGTATAGTTAGGGGAACTAAAGGCGAGAGGGAGTGCTGTTCTTTCTAGAGCAATAAGGTTGCACAGGATTTCTGAAACCGGAACATAGACGAGAACCTAACTTTTATCTATAGCTGAAGTCTGGTAGCTGAAGAAATCGCTGAGAGCTAGCCACAAAAAAAAAAAAGCCCAAAATAACACTTCTAAAGAAATTTGATGCAACAGTTAGCCAATTCCTCTTACGGTAAGCTATTTTAGGATGCTCCTCTCAACACGCGCTCCAAGAGGCACTTCCTTCTAAACTAAACCACATTTAACCACGATGGAGACGTTAGTGTAAGGCCACAGTTTAGACCCATGGATACTCCGCTCCGACCCAATGGCATTTCCCAAAACCACCGGCAGTAGCACCAGCAGAATACTTACTGTCCTGCGTCCAATGGTACGGGTGCTGGACACAGCACGTAACTGTCCATCACTGTGGTTGGTTTCTGATCTGGAAAATAAAAAGACCTCTTTGAGCTGTGCTCTCCCAGTAAGCCACAGAATCGACTTTATCACCAGATGTAATAATTTGCTGACATTTATCACAGAAAAGAACACCAGGATCCCTGCCGACGTTCGCGCGCAGAATAAAAAGGCCACCGGACGCAGCGATGTCATAGTGGAACGGAATCTTCGGAATGGAACGCAAAAATGGAATGTTGAGCTAGATTTGAAATATATTCAGTTCAAGCTACTTGACTATTTATTGGCTAGTGGGCCGTAACAAAAAAAAAAGGGAAAAGCAAGTTCCAAAAGAAACTTACAGTGTCTCCCCTCTCTGCTCTTCTTCTCTTAATCTTAAGCAGAAGATGGGGGCCGCTGTGTTTAAAAGATGCTTACAAAGAGGCCTCTCGTTTACGCTAATGTACATAGGATTCGTTCTCTTGATGTCGCTCACAGAAGTGTCCAGAAATAAACTCTTCCTTTCTTGTCTGCCTCCTGTCTGCTTTGCTCTCTACAGTTTCAAACCAAGGAGGAGGCATATGCGTCCCATATGCAGGTCTTTTCTCCGTTAAATATATGGCTAGTCATACAGTCACAAGGATATAGCCTTCAGCTTAGTCTGGTGGTCACACGCTGAGCCGCCGACTGTAAGGAGGCAGATTTTGGCAACAGAGAGAGAAGCGATAAAAGTCATTATGGACACGTGGCTGTTGGCTTGTCAGAACGATAGAAATGGACTATTTTTAAACTGCTTAGGACGAATAATGGGGCAGAAGATCTCGCATGTCACAATGCGTCTTTTCTTGTCCCAACGCGCTTGGTTACGTTCCAGATCTCGAAATAGACTGGCCCCTTGAAATCTGGCCGGGAGGGGTTTTGGGGGGGGGGGGGGGGGCACTGGGCTGCATACAACATATTATCTCTCTCTTTCTTTCTCTCTCTCTTTGAATCAGATGGATACATCGCATTTAGTTGTCTAAAGCTGTGTGAAAATTATACAAAATTACATTGAAAAATACATAAACTCACACAACTTTAACTCACATCCTGTACAAAAATTTGTGTGAGTGTTTGCATGTGTGGGCAAGTATGTATGTATGTTTCCATCCATCTATCTATCTATCTATCTATCTATCTATCTATCTATCTATCTATCTATCTATCGAATTAATTCTCCTATAGCATTTGGACATTGTGTTGCGTACTGTACACATGTGCCGTAGAGCAGCTGATCTCAGAGCAGTGAGCACTGTTCTGTCTGTAAGTGAGAATACACTTACTGTATGTGTTATGTCTGTTAGAGAGATGAGTGTGAATGGACTTACTGTATGTGTTATGTCTGTTAGGGAGATGAGTGTGAATGGACTTACTGTATGTGTTATGTCTGTTAGGGAGATGAGTATGGACTTACTGTATGTGTTATGTCTGTTAGAGAGATGAGTGAGTATGGACTTACTGTATGTGTTATGTCTGTTAGAGAGATGAGTATGGACTTACTGTATGTGTTATGTCTGTTAGAGAGATGAGTGTGAGTGTGGACTTACTGTATGTGTTATGTCTGTTAGAGAGATGAGTGTGAATGGACTTACTGTATGTGTTATGTCTGTTAGGGAGATGAGTATGGACTTACTGTATGTGTTATGTCTGTTAGAGAGATGAGTGAGTATGGACTTACTGTATGTGTTATGTCTGTTAGAGAGATGAGTGTGAGTGTGGACTTACTGTATGTGTTATGTCTGTTAGAGAGATGAGTGAGTATGGACTTACTGTATGTGTTACGTCTGTTAGAGAGATGAGTGAGTATGGACTTACTGTACGTGTTATGTCTGTTAGAGAGATGAGTGAGTATGGACTTACTGTATGTGTTATGTCTGTTAGAGAGATGAGTGTGAGTGTGGACTTACTGTATGTGTTACCGTCGACGATAAAACTGCAGAGGACTTGGTCTTTGGTACTCCCCAGCATCAACCCATTGCCTCTCAAAACGACGTCAAATGTGTCTGGCATATAAGAACCAGATGAAGTCATGATCAGAAGCGCACACACACACACACACACTTGCATTGGGAGGGATGGTTTCAAAAACACTCACCGTTGGCACAGACACTCGAGGGCTCCACCGTTAAAATCTCCGTGCACGATTTCTTCAGGATCTGCGGAGAGGAATTTATTCGAAACGTTATCCGGCAATCGCCGCAAATAAATACATCAAATCCATTTCCGCGTCTCTTTTTTTTTTAGGCACGTCACACCTGAAGGGTGTTTAGTATTTTCTCCTGCCTCTGCTCAGTGAGAAAGCTGTCACACACACACACACGCACACACACAGGCAGTAACCGGGGAGAAGAGAACTATGTCAGGCTTTATGGGAAAATTATGCGAGACCATTACATTCTTCAGTTCCATTACAGACTTGAGCCAGGTATTACCATATAAAGAGGTCTGTGTGAACTTACAGTCATCTTTCTTATCATCCCATAAATCAACAAAGGACAAACTATGCAAATCCGTGTACACAACCAGCAAAGAGACAATATTAACAACAATATATGAACCCCGGCACATCGCTGGTCAGAGCCCTCAATGTGAAGGCTGCACACAGGACCATAAAACAGGTTGATTAAATATGATGTTGGATAAACAAGGCACGTCAGTGACAAGAGAGAGAGGGAGACTGTGGCCAGTAGAGTTTTTTTGGGGGATGGATAGGGGGATGGGGGTGGAGGAGTTGGGCAAAGGAGGGGGTGGGAGGTGGGGGTGGGGTGTTTGCCCGAAGTTAACGACGTTGTTCTTAACTGACTTAGTTCAGCGGGGTGAGCTTGCTTCGTTTTGCTCACTTTGATTTGGCTGCGTCCCCAACACACGCGGCGGGCCAAAAAAAAAAAAAAAAACCCCAAAAAACGGAGCTTCAGATAAATCGTGGAAAATAACAGACAGCTGATGATCGCGACAACGATAGGCGCTTTAACGTCCCGAGCGCGTCGGCGGGGGGGGGGGGGCGGTCACCGCGACGGCGGAAGCGCCCGGGCCGAGGGACTGGCACGAAAACGACATCTGTTTGCAGCGAGGACATCATTCTAACAGGCTTTCGCAATCTGCGGGACAAGAGAAGACGATTGCCACGAAAAGGCAAAAGAATGTTTTTTATCTGGTCTGCGAACAATTAAAAGTTGAGTTTGCAAAAAAAATAAATAAATAAATAAATAAAAAAATTGGACATCTGTGTGAAGGGATCCGGGGGACTTTCCTAAGCAAACCACTGCCACACGGAGCATCCAACCAGAACAAAGCACAAGGCACAAAGCAAGAGGAAATGCAACGGCAGCAATGCTATAAACAAAATAGTTAGAAACCGTCTTACTGGGGGGGGGGGGGTTGCGGCAGGGGGACACTTACAGGGTTAAGTAGCTGTGGTCTGGAAGGAGGCACGGAAAACAGCGTTCTGGATGTGAATTATGACATCTGGATGTCCACAGGTACTGACGTCTTCCCATCATTCCCACCCCCCGCCCCCCCCCCCCCCCCCACCCCACCAAACCGTTCTCATGGGCTCAATAAGCCCAAACATGCGAGTTCTCTTTGTTTGTGTGATCTAATCAGGCGCAGGCTGAAAGAAGGACCAGAGCAGGAGTCTTTGGATCTCTTGATGGTTTTCAGCTGAACGCTCTCCGGCTTGAAGAGAATCAAACCTTGTATTGAACAATATGCAAGCACTCTGTGTCTGTCCCAAATCAATATCCGAGCACGTGTCTGTGCACTACCCCCCCCCCCCCAAATTAAAACAAAAAATGAGAGAAATGGGTGAAATTCATTCTATGTTTCTTTCTCTTTTTTTTTTTTTTTTTAACTTTTCAGTCTCTGCATGACAGATGATGTCAAATCCTGGAAATCAGAGCCCAGTAGGACACGAGGCCAACTGGTCCGGTCTCCAGAATTAGTAATGACTGGAGAATGCCTGAATGTTGCTAAGCCTGCAGAGAAAGCCAGGGCCAAATATGTTTATTCAACAATACTCTGGTGAGATATTACGCTTTTGGGTGGGTTTAGGAGAAAGGAGAGGACATTTGGCATAATTCGGCTAAGTCAATAAAAAAGTATTGTCTAGTGTATTGTGCAATTGCTGCGGAAAAGCAGTCAAACAGATAAATTTCATCCCGGCCCATTGATACGGACAACCAAACTCCGCACAAAATGTAGCACACTCAAACTTGCTAGATACTGTGACGTTTATTCTTGAGGAGTTTGCGAGAATCTTGCGAGGGCTGTAGCAGAGGTAGGTTTCAGCGTAGAGAAGCAAATGGAAAGTATCACAAACAAATTGGCGGGACGCTTGTGTGGGAAGCGGCTGCTTTGGCAACGGCGTGTAAACAACATGTCAGGACTCGGCCCCTCATAATCTAATTATTCGTTGGATGAAGCTGTTACATACGAAACTGGCCAAAGAAGGAAAAAAAACAAACCAAAACAAAAAAAAAAAAAAAAACAAAACACAAAAACAGCCCTGTCAAACCTTCAGTAGGTCATTTAAGCTTCATCGTCGAATAAACAGTAAACTGGCACAAAAACACGGTACATAAGCTGCTAGGGGTGTAGTTTAGTCATGTCTGACATGGTTGGTAGTTGGCAGAAGTTGAGGGCAATTGCATTTTGAGGAACTGACTGAACTTATCCTGGTTATCCACAAGGCCAAAAGAATAAGCTGAAAATGAGCAGTGTGTGTGTGTGTTTGTCTATGTGCATGTGAGTGTGTGTGTTTGTGTGTGTGTGTGTGTACGCGTGCATGAGAGAGAGAGAGAGAGAGAGAGAGAGAGAGAAACTTACTGAATTCACAATGCCTTTGAGAGCCTGGAAACCTCCTTTGACTGGGAACACCTGATCTTTGTTGTCAGCCACCTCAACCAACTGTTGCCAGGAATACACACACACACACACACACACACACGCATGCAGAGAGGGAGAGAGAGAGAGAGGGAAAGAGCGTGAGTGAGAGAGACAGGAAAAGAGAGATAAAACAGGGGCAAGGACCTTCAAAAATCCTGCTGATTCCAGTTTTTTTTTTTCTCCAATATATCTCACAGTCATCATATCAAACACAGGAAGTCAGACCAGGACTCAGTAATTACACCCTAATCTGGCTCTGCCCCCGCCGGACCGAGGCAAACAGCAGGCTGAGTGGAATTTTTTCTCTGCAGAAAAGGACTTTTGTGGCCAGTTCTCACATAAAACTGCGTTGTCTTGCCACGGGGTCACCTGATTCTCCCCGACTGACCCTCTGCTAATCACTTCATTACAGTAACTGAGTTTAGAGCTGAGAGGAATCCAGTTACGGCGATGAGTGACTAAAACAGCTCAACGCTCGGACCGAAACATTCGACAAAGGGACGGATCCGTCAGTGTATTTGCAAAGCCTTAGCTTCGACACACACACACACACACACACACGCACAGCTCCGACCATGTTTCGCGCTGCGAGGAGAAATCTGCCAACTGGCATTGTTAGCTACGCAAACATCGCATTACCGTCGCCGAAATAATCTAAACCTCATTACAGCGCGTGTCAACAGTATACAGCGTTTGTGAAGTCACTCAGCGGTCAGATGGTTCATGAGATGGCGTTTGGAATGGGAATCGAAAAGGGCTGAAAGGAAAAGCGTTTTTTTTTTTTTTACCTGCTGCTCGTTAAAATCCTTCACTCCAACGCAGTAGACTCTCGCACCGTGTTGCCTGGCGGTGTCGGCCTTGGTTGAAAAACAAAACCGAATATGAGACATGGTCATTTTTTTTTTTTGGTTCCATGGTAAAGGTCTTTAGAATTTCCTCAAAGTGATATTGTCGTGTCGTGTGCCGTGCAAAAAACGTGCAGGGCCGGGTCTGCTCGCACCTCGTTCTTCGTGAGTTCGAGGGTGTAGGGAGTGAGTTCTCCGTCGGTCAGGGTGATGATTATGCACGACGACTTTTTAGCTTGGGCTTTCATTTGCTCTGAGGCCTGAGAACAAAGTCAAGGAAAGCAAAAGAAAGAAAGAAAGAAAGAAAGAAAGAAAGAAAGAAAGAGGGTATTAGTTTAGGACAAACTCATTATGCCATAAGAGGAAACTCTGTTCAGTTGTCCAGGAAAACCCTTCAAAGCCAGGAAGTGGAATGTAGGTCAGTCTGAAACATTCTTACAAACGAGATAGCCGTTTAATTACTGCTTATCTAGACCGAGGGCTCTGCCAAACCGCAGCGGGGGAACCTACCCAGCAAAACGCTAACAGAGACACAAGGTGGAGGAGCTAAAGCTATCAGCCTCTGTCTGGGTACAGAAACCACAAGGAAGTTGTATAGTTAGGTGTGGCACTATGAATGTGTGCACTGTAGACTCTGACCTCCGTATACATATATTTAAAAAAAAACTTCCTCCATTTTAAACCACATCCCTTTGATGTTAAGATTCCATTATTGCATCATTTTATTGGACTACGTCTGGCAGCTGATGAGCAAGGTGTCTTTAAGGAGGTCAAATCCCTTCTGTGGTCTTGTCCTCTTTAAACACTGGGTTCGACTTGGATTCAGAAAGGAACTGTTTCAGCGCATGGGGGAAAACCAAAATAGCTTTCTCCATTTCCCGTACAGTTGTAACTCTTGTTCTGACCTCAGTTGCACCGTTAAGAGACAAAAACATTAGTTATTCTGTTATAAAACAATCATCTTAACAGCTCCTAAATCGATTCCAGCGTTACGAAATCTTGTACTCTGGTTTTCTCAGAACCGTTTTTTTTTCTCTGGTATGTAAACAGGCTGAGGCCTGTTCCAGGCTCTGACACTCGGGGGGGGGGTCCACCAAACTTACCTTTTTAAAGCCCTCGTGCATGTATGTTTCTCCCGCTGGCCTCACCTCGCTCAGTTTCTTAAGGCCCTCGTCAATCTCTGCTCTAAACACACAGACAGACAGACAGACAGGCAGAGAGAGAGAGAGAGACATAGAGAGAAGGAGAGAGAGAGAGAGAGAGAGAGAGAGAGAGAGAGAGAGAAGGAGAGACAGAGAGAGAGAGAGAGAGAGAGAGAGGAGAGCAGAGAAAGTTTGTGGGACAGAGAAATGAACACCAGAAAAGTCAGAAGCGAGCTGCATTTTTGGAGGAAAGTTCATGGAAACCTGTAACAGTTGGTCTCAGGACAGCTGTACCTAACTACACTCACACGGGCCAGGGAAAAGCCTTTTGAAAAATGCCCGAGTTTTCAGCCCCTCAGAAGTATTAACCTAACAACTACCCGTAAAGTGTGCAACAAACTCCTCTTTAAGCATATACTGTACTGTTACAGTACATCCCACAACCAATCATTAAAACGTGCTATCATTGAAGTTCATGCATAGAATAGAAAACAAACCTAACGTATGTACAAACACTGTTGGTTGAAGCAGGTTATCAGAAAAGTTTAACAGAGTAATAAATTGAAGGCAAGTGGGTGTAAACCTGTACCTGTTTCCAGTCAGGGGCAACATGATTTCAGCACTGGATGAAAATACTATGAAGGACACTCTCATGCTCGGGCTAAAATTGGCAGGGGACAACAAAAAAAAAGACAATAGTGTTTTAATAACATAATTACTACATGAAAATTTATACTAATCAGGCATTGCAGCATAAGTCCAGGCACATTTTCTCTCTTTAACGAACGCTTCACGACTGCACGATTTCGCTTTGGCGTTCAGACTGAGACACCCTCGCCTGACCGAACATCAGGTGATATAAGACAGCGCGCGGCCTTTGGCTGAACACGAGTAGACTGAACATTCGCGATGACGCAGAGAACTGTCACCGTCTGATTTCCCGACGACAGATTCAAAGCCAACAACTTCTTTTTTTTTTTTTTTCTTTTTGGACTAATATCTAACCAGCGTTTCTAACCAGCTAATTATAGTCTGCCTCCTGTAAAGACTTCCAACAGAACATGACAGAGGAAACGATGAAGTCACATCCATACAGGAAACAGGTTGTCAAATGTGTGATTCGCCCGTGTACAAAGACACTTCCTCTCTCTCGTCATGTTTCATTACCTGTCCCCTTAAAAGGATCTAAGTAAACGCTGAACATGACTTAAACCTTTTTCCTACAGCTAAAAAGAAAAAAAAAGACACTATCTTAAGTTGTGATGCTTCCAAACCTCTGCAAGATCTTGTTGAGACACTGCAATTGCTCAGAAAAATCTTAAGAAAGAAAGAAAGAAAGAAAGAAAGAAAGAAAGAAAGAGAAAAAATTAAAAAGAGAACCCCAAAACCCTGGCCTGACACCTTGAGCGTCCTGGATTAGTCGACTCTCGATGTGCTATTTTGAACGGAACTGGAGAGAGGCAGACTTAAAAGGTTACTCCTCAGGACAAGCCCGTGTCATGTAACCAGTTGGTCATTTTTTTTGCAACCTTCTGTCAAGTCCAGAGAGCTGGCATGGGACTCGGGAAGACAAATATGGTGAATGTATGGGAATTTCTGGATCCGAGGCCGTTTAGAGATGGGAGGTCTCAGGACACACAGCATAAGGGAAAGGGCTGTTTTTTCTCCCACTCGGAGGACAAACGACACTCGTTTCACACGAGGGGAGCAGGCAGTTTATGGAAAATTTTTTTTTTTTTTTTTTTTTTAAAAAGGCATTTACATCGCATTGCTTTATGCCACACGTTAAATACAAAGTCGGCTTGACTTTTGATCCGACGGTTTCAACCAATCGCTCTGGCGCGTTGCACCAAAGCGTGAACTCGCATCCAAATCCGTCTGAACTTGAGCGGGAAAAGTGGATCGTTCACAGCTGTCCATAGTTTGATTCCCCATCTCAGCATAGGCAAGAACCTAGAATCTCCTTATTTGTTCTCTCCATACAATGATTTAATTAACTTCTCTACAGCTGGTCCTTCCACGATTCAACAAAGAGCCATGAAATGGGAGGGAGAGAGAGAGAGAGAGATAAAGAGCGAGAGAGTGAGAGATAATGACTGAGAGAGATAGAGAGATGGAGGGAGAGAGGGAGAGAGCAGGACGAGGGCCAGAACATTCCACATGGCGCAACAGAAGAGCACTGTGTAAACGGGAATTGTGTGGCAGACTGAGATTTTTCCTCCCTGTCTCTGAGTCTTAAAGCACACACACACACACACACACACACACACACTCTGCTATCTGAGTGATATGTGCGCGTGTGTGTGTGTGTGTGTGTGTGTGCGCGCGCGTGTGTGTGTTTGTGTGTGTGTGTGTGTGTGTGTGTGTGTGGTGCTGGAAGCCTCCAGTGCAAATGGCTACTCTCACAGCACAGAAGACCAAGCCTTCAAGCCACCCACTCCCACCTGGTCGCTTTGCTATTTTCTCTAACAGACTGCTTTCTTCTGGCTGGGACACAGCCGTCTGGACTGGCACATACATTGAGTCAACGTTACATAAGTTCAAATTCATCAGGCACATTTTCTCTCTCTCTCTCTCTCTCTCTTTCTCTCTCTCTCTCTCTCTCCCTCTCTCTCTTTTTTTCATCTCCCCAGGACAGTTTCCGGGGTGAACGGGTCGGCGGACTTCGGATGAAATATCGGGGCGTTTGGTTTCATGTGGCCTCTGGGTTAATGCAGATGCACAGGAAGCCGCTTAGTGGCCTGTCCCAAAACAACGGAAAGCGACTCCGTGCAAAGCAAAACGATTGACGCGGTTGCAATACTTGCAAAGATAAACACATATACATCAAAACATCAACCTGTCTTTTTTTGCATTGTCACAGAAAGACATGAGGGTATCAGCGGCAGTTCTACATATTTTGTCGGGGTTCTTTTGTTGTTTTTTTTTTGGAGGAGGAGGAGGAGGAAGAGGGGAGGTTGGTGTTACCTTACAAAACGTTCTGTGAGGTTCTTCACAAAGTCAAATATCTGTCCCCAGTCGCTCGCGACACTTCCGGACCTGGAACGAAAAACATAAACACGCAACAATCAGTGCAGGACCGGAGCTGCATACAGCTTGACGCGATTACTCGGACGCGGGGCCCAAGTTAAAAGCTGCGCTAGCAATGCGGCGATCTTGACGCGGTCGCCTTAGAAGTTACGCCGTCGATTAGAGAGTTATCCCAGCATGCTTTGTTGAGTCAGCTAATGCTGAACCCAGACGCGGGCTTTGTCGAGAAGGCAAGACATGAAAACACAAGCTGAGTCAGAACATGCCTGCAAAGTAAACAAATCCGTCACTTATCTGCCTTTTGTCATTATCAGAACCTAAAAAACAACCCCCTCAAAGATGAACTTAAAACAACCTCAGACACATAGCACCAAAGCGTTATGTCTTCTATATTGAGTAACCGACCAGAAAAGGTTTATCTGTGAGCTACAGAATAGGCGTGGTGTGACTGGAGAGTGATATTATATGAAAAGGAAACAAAATACGTTTACATTGCTTAGATTTAAGCTACCTGTCACATTGGCCACTTGCTTTAGAAAAAGAAATGATGATGGAGTTGGTAAATGTCATTTTTTCATGTGACAGTTCACAATTTTGAGTGACAGCTCTAGCAGTCACCATGACACTAGCTCATCATTGTATCAAGACCTGAATAAAAAGAAATACGACACAATTTAAAACAACCTCAAAACATATAGTCCAAAACAGTTATTTCTCATAGATTCCTGTGAGTCAGTTACGTATGAATTTCAGAAGTAGGCTAGGATGATTTGAGTGTTATTACCAAATAACCCCCCCCACCCCCCCCCTCAACACACACACACACACACACACACACACACAGCACAAGTCAGGCTGGGAAATGTCAACAAATTAGAAACATCTGCATAAACTTCCAGAAGATTCTCTGAAAGCCGATAGTGAAAAAAAGAGCACCTGGACCCATAACATACATCAACCTCTGTAGGTCAATGACTCTTTATTGCGTTACGAAAAAAAAAAGAAAAAAAAAAAAGGAAAAAAAAAAGAAAAAATCTAAACGTGCCCTTGATACAACGTCAGAAGGTAATTGAACTGGCCGAATAATTACAGTCCAGTGTGTGCTGAAAACATAAAACACAAGAGTAGGAAAAATCATCTTTTATGTATTTCATTCTCCCCTCGTCGCGTGCCAAGGTCAATGAGTGTGATCAGAGGCCGAGGTCATTAGACCAAGAGCAACAGCTATGGAACGGGTGGCTTAAAAATAGACTTTTCTTCCATCTTTCCTCAGGGTTCCACACTCCTGTCTGTTTTTAACCAAGTCCTGTGTTTCCAAATCTTACAAAACAGATTCGTAAACAGGCAGAGCAAGAACACAAGTTGTGCCCGGTGCAGATCACAACAACAAAAACAAACAAAAAAAAGAAGAAGAAGAAGAAGAAGAAGAAAGAACAAGAAGAAGAAAGAAAAAAAAAAAAACATTCCGGTCAGCTAACATCTGGCTTTGGCTATGTGTGTTCTATCATGTGTGGAAATGCATGTTACACTGACACCATTTTAAAACTGGTCCTGTTTGTGACTGCATTTCTTACACTGATTTCACTCAAAAAAAAAAAAAAAAAAAAAAAAAAAGCCTGACCAAATAAGGACATGAAGGGATGTTTCTGGCACAGTTTACTGGAGATATGTGTGTCCACAGCTGCCCTTAGGACACCGATGATGAATCTCTTTCCTCTTCTGAAAGTCTGAGATGGGGAAACAGTTTCTTTCCTTGTTCAGGGATGCATTTGTTTTCGGGCTGGCACAGAAACGCTGAGGTTTTGTGCTCAACAGAGGAAGTTTGGCTTTCAAAAAGAGGCCCTCAGCTCATCTACACAACGAGGACGATATCTCAGCTATCAGATCATCCGGTCATTTCCAAAAAAAAGTCTGTTTGGGAAGATGGGCTTCAGTCAGGCCCAGAAATTCTCCAAATGGGTCATTACACTCACTTAGCAACATCAACAGCAACAAAAAAAAACAAAAAAAAAAAACTCTGTTACTGCCTGGGATATATTAGATTCAGTTCCTTAACCAAAGACAATGTTTCTGGTGCAGGCAAATCAGAAATAAATTTGCAGAACTTATTACTACAAACTGCATGATTTGGCAACAGTGCCCGCGTGGCTGGTACCCACTGTGCAAGAAGATGTGTAACACTGAGGTCAAAACTCAAACTCACAAGTTACAGGTGTGACCTTAAGCAGCACGAATAAAAAAACAAAAAAAAAAAACCGTGCGGTGCTCATTAATAATTCCCGCTAGTACAACTTATGACTGCTTACCACATCCCGTTTGTAAACACTACGGAATTAATGCACAGCTGTTCGGATATTTAGGTCAGTGTTCCGAGTACAACGTCATTGCAATTATTACCGATTAAGAAAGTGTGGGAGTACTCCCTTAAATCAGTATATCCGTACAGGATGCACTCAACAACACAACTGCTTAGCTGTGCAAAAAAAAAAAAAAAAAGATTGTGAACTTAGTTTCCTCTCAAGCATGACGATGAACTGAGCTGTCATGTCTTTGAACAGAAGGCCTATGAAAGATCAAGAACAAACGGCCTATCGAAGCAGTGGTTTAACATGTAGGACCCTTCATCTTATTATCAAACTACTCTTCTAAAATTTGAGTGTGACCAGCAAGGCCGGTCACTGGCCGTGATGTACGGATAGCGTGCGGCTGCTACCAGAGGCAGTCTGAACTTTCTGAACTTGAACTCAACTATCCATTGTTACGAACCACGGAGATATAACACGTTTTGCTGAAAACGCAGAAGTCTTGTCTTTTTCAAGCAAGACACCTGGGTGCTTAGAGTAGCACAGCACGATCACATTATAACCGTATTTTTTGTTGTATAGAGAGACTGCATGCAAAGTTTATAAAAGTCCAAAGAATACTCACCTATCTAAAACAAAGTAGAGATCGTAAGCTCCATGACACGAGGGGGTTTCTGCCTTAATAGATCCGATCAAACTAAGGAAAACAATCGCAGTGGCTGCGCATCTCCAACAAAGCTTTTCTAGGTTAAAACTTTTCTTTGTCATGGTAGGACGGAAAACAACTGTTGCAGCGCAAAGAAAAATATCGCATACATAAAAAAAAAAAAAAGTTGTAACAGAGTTCAACTAAGATTTCAACGTCAAAGGAGTTTGCAGAGTGTTATTGTTAAACTGAGGGCACTTCTACATCTCCCGGTCTCGCGCAACATGTCAAATTTATAGAGACTATGACTGAAATTATTATGCCTCTTCCTGCCACCCAGAGGAAATCAAAGGAAGCCTACGTCATCCATTAAATGCGATCACCTATCCTGTGTCCCAAGTCCTCTTGACTGTAGCATGTAGTTTTGTTCCAGGGGAAAACACAAGAAGGCGGTGAGAAAACTAGTCGTTATTTTCCCAAATGGTTTCACTCACGAAATTTAACCCCGTTTCCACTGAGCATGCGCATACAGATGTTGAGAGATACTGGGGTCGCGATGTGGTGAAAAGCACACACCCAACAGCTGTTTTTAAAACCGTTATTTGTGCTCCTAAAACAACTGTTCCGCAGAATTTGAGATAAAAGTTGTTTTCCTTGTTAGTTATACTATGATAATCATACATAAACGTTTGCCTTGTCACACAATTTCGTTTGAAATCTGAGCATATTTCAAACACAGAAATTATGCTCATTTAGAAAACAAGACACGTTAACCGACACACCATAAAAATACCGCAACTACACCCAGTGACTTCAGTTTTACATATGACTCAAATCCGTAAAGCCACGTGTTACATCACCCAGGTACATAATCACATGTTGAAACCAAAGATGTTGAAACTAGACACTTACTATGTCCCGAGGCCACAGTTTTTCTCCATCCAGTAATCTCAAACAGGAATAATTTGCGGCCTTGTTTACAAAGAATAAAGTACCAAAATCTCAAAGTACAGCACTTTGTAAATAAATAAATAAACAGAGAGAGAGAGAGAGAGAGAGAGAGAGAGAGAGAGACTTTTTATGAACCATGGGGTAATCACTGACCAAACACCTCCACGTGATCTAACTTATCAGCTGTATTGTAGTGTAAACAATGGGTAAACTGTGTAAACAATAGCAATTCATCTATTCACAGAGGGACATTGACTGTTGTAAATAAGACCAAGCCTCTGCAGGATCAACTGATTCATCTCGAGGCAAACAGCAAAGCAGACATCAGACATCAGAGTGTTGCAATATGAAGTGTTTAGTTGGGGGGAATTCCTGAATTTCCACACATCACACATCCGCAATTCCTACATCACGATATGTCGAGTCACCTGTTGGTCACCGTGTGCGACTGTAGCGTCATGACAGATGTCCTGTTTAGACGTCATCCCATTTCTGAAACACCCCTCCATTTCATTCCATCACGTCTGTGCATTTTATGTTGCGTCTCATCTGTGATTCTTACATCGTGTTCCAATCCAAGCCTGCTGGACCCATAACGTACTGGTCACATAATGCATCCAGACAAAAGCCGCTGAGACGGTCTGAAAGGAGAGTAGAGGATGTGAGAGCATTGACCTCCTCAGGGACGTGGATGAAGAAAGATGGTGTGCGAACAGGTGGAGATGGAGGGCTGACAGGACGCATTGCGGGCAGAGAAATTGGTTTGTATTTAATTGACCTGTTTGTGTAAGGGGCTGAGTGCATTCCTCTAGGGCAGGTACGAGGCGTCCAGATGTTATGGTGGCTAACGAATAACCTTCCCCTCTTACAGGCCATAGGGCTCACTCTCAGCCGCGGCTTCACTTACCTCACAGCCTTGGCTGGAGTCAGAGCCACGGTTTAATCCACTGCTGGCTGAAACGACCCCCTCCCCCCCCAGAAATGACTGAGATTTAATTCATTTAACCTCTCAACTGCTTCAGAATGTTTGCTTTGGAGGGGGGGGGCAGTGTCTTCAGTTTTCATATTACCCAAAATTACTAGCGGGTCCTCATTCATTACGCCGTCGTAAGGATGTTATAATCTGTCATAATGCCACACGGCTGGCACCTATGCCCGGACCACAGCCGTTCTGCTCTTCTGTGTCCTTACGCCTGCATCACTCACTCATTATCGAAGACACTAATCAGGGTTCTGGGGGTGCTGGAGCTCATAGGGCGAAAGGCAGGGAAACACCCTGAGCAGGGACACAGACACTGGCGCTATTATGACAGGGGCAATTTAGCATCGCCAATACACCTAACCTGCATGTCTTTGGACTGTGGGAGGAAACCCACGCAGACACGGGGGGGAGAACAAACTCCACACAGAAAGGACCCTGGCCACCCGGCCGGGAATCGAACCCGAGACCTTCTTGCCGTGGGGCGACAGCGCTACCCGCCGCACCACCGTGCCACCCGCGCCTACTGCATCAGTCTAAGTCCATTGTATCTGTATGGGTCCATAGAATAGGAACGTTATGACGTGCTCTGCAATGTTAAAGACAGTATTTCCAAATATGAGCAGCTGACTGGCTCCCTTTGTCATTCAGACGTGTGGTCACTGAACACTCATCGAATTGCCTCATCACATCAATATCGGAGTCAAAACAACATCAGCAAAAAAAAAAAAAAAATTCAACAGAACCCATTACGTCTAGATGTTCCCATGTGAAACCTCACCGACTTTTTCCGTTCGAACTCAGATCTTGCTTCCCCTTCATAGAATTTTTGCTCTTCTGAAATTTGTATCATCCGGAATTTGTTGGAATGTGAGGTTTCGAAGGTGTTGCGGTTTCATCTATCATTTTTTTTTTTTTTTTTTCTAAAAGGCAAGTTATATTTTGTCAGCTTGATCCTATACAATTTAATGGTTTTCTTTGATGTGTGAACAGTTTAGGGTCAGAACGAAAAGGCCGGTATAGACTATGATTTATGTTCTGTCACTTATTCGATAGTTAATATGTGCTAATATTTATTATGAATGAACTGAAATGAAACTATTTGCATTTTCTGCGCCTATATATACTCTTTTGATTTAAGGCACCTGGCATTAAGTAGATATCAGTGAGAAGGCAGAAAGGTGAGGGTAGCTAAAGAGCTTTCTGCTGCATGAACACTGTCTAATGTGTATGTATGTATATATGTTTGTGTGTAGGTATGTATCTCTCTGTGTGTTTGTTTGTTATTGTTTGCTTGGTCATTTTACAAGAGTGGTTAGATAGATAATCATAATTCAAATTATCCTTAGTGAACTTTTATTTCACTATTTTATTTTACTACTGTATCTTAAGCATCATTCTGGATGTTCTAGAGTGCATGGAACTGTTACTAATATTTCTGGATTCACAAGAAGAAGAAAAAAGATTGCTCTAGAACACTGAGACTGATTAATGACATTCTAGAACATAAACTGTGAGCCTTGATGTATTCTACCCAAACTAACATCCCACTGTTACCCAGCGGCCCTTGTTTGGAGAGCCAAATGCATCTAAAACGCTGGCCCGCGCACAGTTTAGTGTCCGCACTAACGTCAGGGTTCACAGCTGTACAGGCTGTCAGAGGACCTGCAGGAGAAGTTCCACTCTGGCTTATCTAGTCACAAACAATCTCTGTGTGCAACTGCGGCCTTGATCACACCTCACGAGATCTGTGACGTGTCGGGTGGTATCAGCACGCAAGAGCTCGTCTCTTCCCCCATGTTTCCCAGGCACGCCACGGGGCTGTGCCCTGGGCGTTTTTGGGAAGGGAAGGCGAGTGCTAAAATGTGATAAAAAAAACCCCGAATGATCAGAATGTCTCCGCGCCCCTGCTTCGCCGATGGGACAAGGCCAGTAATCATGCACTTCAACACGTTGCACTTAACCGACTTAGATTAACGTCTCATCATACTGCACTATCCGCTTTTCTGACTGTATTAACCTTTTTCACTGTACACAGCTGCAGCCTTTACATTAACCTTAAAACTCAAGACGCATTCCTTTGGCTCTTCACTCGGCGCTTAAATGACAATCATACTAAAATAAAATAATAATACTTATATATCAGTGTGAACTCCACCTGAGGGTCAAATGTAATGGAGTCTTTCTGAGACCCATATTTACTGATAGGCTACTCTTTGTGAACAGAGAGAGAGAGAGAGCGTGAATGAGGTAGAGTCAGTAGTGGAGACACTGCCAACCACTGTACATTCAGTGCCACGTGTGTTCGGATAGCTTCTCTTTCCACCGCCGCTGTGAGCGCTGTCAAAGATATTGATGTGGTGATGTGGGGGTGATTGGCTCAAGCTTGCGATCCCAGTACAGCAGGAAAAAGTCAGAGGATGTCTCAGAGACAAAGGCAGCCGCACCATGCCAGTGTGTGCGTGTGTGTGTTTTGTTTTTTTTTTTACAATTTTTTAAATTAATCATTTATTTATAATATTATTAACCCATCACATATGGTGCAATGTGATGACTGACCAGCACTGACCAAGTAGGGACAGTGAAGGAGAATGTTTCTAATGTTTCATTTTGTAGAAAAAAGATATATATATATTTTACTCATTTTAATGATTTAATTAATAGCACAGCAATCTTCAGAGAGGTGCTTTGAGACAAGAGAAACGTTAGGTGGGTATGTTCAGGCTCTTCTCTTCTACTTCCCCTCTAATGCCCTCGCTGCCGAAAACCAACTTGCTAACTACTAGCAGCTAAAAAAAAGCTATTTATAATACGTGTAATTTCCCTTTGGTTAGACGTGTTAAAAACCTCAAAGAGAAGGAATTATATTTAGCTGAACAACTACCGTGCTTTACAGTAATTAACACACGCCGCAATTTGACACCAGAGCCTTTTTAAACCTAGAAGTCACTCAAACCCCTAGTCAGACGTCAATCATTTCCATACATTAGACAATTCGTACTGATGTGTATTACACATTTGTCATGGTTTTCTCTTACGAACATAAAGAGTTTGTTTTTTACATGCTCGATTATGGCGGCGTTCTTTGAACTGTGCTGGATTTTAGAAGTTTTAATCCGGTTATTTGTCACGGACATTACAGTTGTAAACATAATCAGAAGCGACAGGGTAAATGACTCAAACTAATTGTAAAATGCACTGAGGTGGGAAAAACCCATTAAGAGTTGAGCCCATGACAAAACGCAAAGGTGTACGATTAATTTCAGACAAAAAAAAAAAAATTTCCCTTTATGTGAAAAATGATAAACAATGATATTGTACATGTGAAATAAGTAAATAAACGGTATGACAATAGCTTCCCTTTGTTTCTCATGCTCTTCCACACTCCCTTTTACGATTTTGTAAATTATACATAATAATTCAAAATGCAAATACACTTTTGGATCTTAATGCTCTTTTAGCTCCACTTGGCTTCTTTTTGGGGTTGGAGAGAGAACAGTTTCTTACATGTCCGGGTTTCTGAATGTTCGTGTCATCCGTTGACCCAAATTCATGCTAACTGTCTTAGCACCTGTTTCTAAATTCTCAGCTATGGACAGAGCATAATTTGCTTTCTACTGCTGCAGAGGGTTTCACAGTTGTTTCTGTGATAAATCCAGCAGTATTCTATCAGAGACACATACATTTTTTCACACACAGTGTACACTTCACAGACATAATACTTTCACACCATCACGTGCTCTCAGAAATCCCTCATACAGAAAACACATCTTCTAATAACAGATTCTGCTGTTTGGCTTACACAGGGTAGTAAAAATTCAAAGGTTTTAATCATTTGAAAGTCACTGTTTAGCTTGTCTCCACAGCAGTTGTTTTCATCAAACGCCCGACTAGCAGCTGGGCGGTTTTAGCAGGTCGCTAACCACTCGTTGTGGGAGATGAAAGAGCCACTGTATAGCCGTAACTTCCATGGCGTGAACCGAATTCACGCACTGAAATCTCTCACACCGAGCACAGCTAGTTAGCCCAGTCCAGATTTGCTCTTCCGTCTGTTTCTAATGACTGGGAAAAATACCAGGGCCCTAGCAATCATGAACCAGACGGGAGAGTGATTCCAATTAATGGTGGTGAGGTAGAAGACAAAGGAGCCTCAGATAAAACAAAAGAAAAACAAAAAAAAAGACCAGAGCACTTCCATTTATCTACTGCAGCTCAGAACTGAAGAAGAACTCTTTTCTCCTTAGAAAACAATATCTTTCCTTTTCCGTTTTCCATACAAAAGTGGATCAGATTTATGTTGTGAGCGAGTCACCGAGGAGAAATAAAACAGCATTGAGACAACAGGGCCAGGATTTTGATGGTAAACATCCTGACGTGAGTCAATCAAGTTTATCATGGGCCTCGACTTGGATTATATTCGCACCCACTGTTCTCTCCTCGCCCCCGCGCGGATGGGTTTAAGATTAGTATCGGTGCGGACAAGTGCGGTTCCTTGTCTGCCGAGCGCAGGGTAACACCGATTAGAGGATCAGAGATCACCTAATTAATCTGACTCAAGGCTTTTCTTCTTTTCTCATGTTTCACATTGACACAGCGTCCGCGCTGATATATGCTAATTGGATTTATTAATAGTAGCTACAGACTACAGACCCAAAGCAGGTGACAACTGCTGAGCTGAAAAAGTTTTCACTGTTACAGTGAATCACAGCAGAGGTGACAGCCTTCAAGCCTCGTCATTAACGTCAGAGAACATTCTCTCTGCTGCTAAACTAAACCACAGCCATAATAATATTTACAACAAAACAAACAGACAGAAAAAAAAATGACACAATGTCATTTCTCTAGTTTTGAAACTGTTAACCTTGTATCAAACAGCTCACCAAAACATAAGGAACAACGCTGATATTAAATATCTTTGGGGTGTCTGCGTTTTTTTTTTCGCTATTGGGTCGCGTTTTTAGCGTTTAGCATGTAGCATGGCGTGACAGGGCTTTATCGCTGACAAATGGAATATGGACAGACCATCTTCAGCTGAACAGGCAAGTCTAAGTGAAGTCAAACCTCCACGTCTCCTCTCATCAAGCCCTTGTCTCCCTGTGCCGAGGAGAGAGAAAGGACGAGTTTTGGCTGAATGGAGTTAATTGTTACTGTTGCTGAGCCTGTCAGCTTAATGAGCGCGCTCTGTAGAGTGCCTGCTCTCTCTCTCTCTCTCACTCTCTCACTCTCTCTCTCTCTCTCTCTCTCCCTCTCTCTCTCCCCTTTGCTCTGAGCAGGCACGGGAAAGAATGTTTCCGGAGAAGGCCCGGGGTAAAATTAAAGTAGACAGGCCCGCGTTTGTGAAGACTGACCTGTAAAGAAGACTCAATCAGAGCAGTTAGCGCGGCCGTCCCGTGATTGGTGTGTGGCAGTGTCACTCTCGCGGTTGGCGCGGTGACGGAGTGAGGTCTAAGCAGTTTGTCGTGCGCTGCGTGGCTTCACAGAATGAGCACGCCACTCAGGAGATAACGGAACTTCTCCTTGGTCTGTCCCTTCTCCACAGGTCACTGACAACAGGGCTGATTCTGCATGTTCAAAAGGACATTGATCCTGGATTTGGGCTCTCTTTTGGTGGTCTTTTCAGAGAGTTTACTTCCCAGAATTACACGTATTGCCATGTTAATCAGGCCATTGACAAAACAAAAACAAACAAAAAAAAACCCTCTCAAACAGAAATGAAACAAAAATGGTCTTTGTGGTTCAGTTTGAATATGACATCTGTTGAAATGGATGTGCTCACTCTTTCTCTCTCCCTCTCTCTCTCTCCTCATCTCTGTTCGCTTGCCTGACAAGCAGCCTTGTGCTGGCAGCTTTGTCCATCAAATGACACCTGCTCATCCTGATTGTTTGTTCAATTTCCTGTCCAGAGCTGTGTAGATTAACGTCATTGTTGACTTCCAGCCGTCGTTGTTTTTCCCCCCTCTTTGATAGAATGTCTGTGAAGCCCCCTGAGAATGGGCCGTGAATAATAAATCACACGCACGCACACACGCACGCACACAAACACACATACATACAAACACGCCTGCCAGCACACGTATGCACACACTTAGACATAGACCAGGAAAAAGGGCACATGGTTAGAGAATGAGAGGACAGCGGACAGGAGAAAAGGGAAAAGAAAGTGTGTGTGTGTGTGTGTGTGTGTGTGTGTGTGTGTGTGATAGAGACAGAACAAAAAAGAGAGAGAGCGTGACTTTATCATGTGTGAGTGCTTGTGTGCACACGCACAGGCGCAAGTGTGTTCATTTGAGCGTCGTTGAACAACATACCCACCAAAGAGGGCAAAGAACGAACGGAAGAAGAAGAAAAAGAAGAAGAAGAAGAAGAAGAAGAAGAAGAAGAGAAGAAGGGCAGAATGAGTTGCTAACATACCCCTATCATAACTCCAGTGCAAGACAGACGAACTTACATCACGCGCTAGAACTTTTTCGCTTTTACCATTTAACGTTACCTCGGAGGCCCCGCAGTCCAGACACACTGTGACAGAGGAGGCGCGCTGCCTAACAGTTTGGTGACGTTTACACGCAGCTTAAATTCCCTCCAGGGATGATACACTTTCAAAGAAGCCATTCTGTGATACACGATGTTGCTTAATGCAGTCTAAATAACACAGTAACAACCGCGCTCTCGCGCCGTCCATTGCCCCAGTTACATTTGCCCAAGGCACTTCTCTGTAACCAGGGATGTTTAAGCTTGTCATGATTTCGCAGACCACTGGTTTAGATGAACACATCAACGGTTTCACTCCGACTCCCCCCCCCCCCCCCCCCCCCAAACTGCATCATATAGGTATTCTGGGTCTTTAGCCATTCATCCGAACCAAGCGTTCCAAAGAGCGCAGGATCCTTATCCTCTGCTGATCGGAACAGCGAGCGCGCGCGTTCGGAACAAGTAAAGAGACTGACGACATGCATCATTAATGCGACACGTTCTATCGATGCTCTCACTTCAGGCTAAAACGCTCTGCAGTCATTTTACAATGTCAACAATGCATGCTGTGAATGTTACTGCTTCTTACTGACGTCCGCATTTGTTCTTATCCAAAGACTGTGCTGCCAATGTTATCGATGATGCAATTACCGAATGCCAATTGTCTGTAACCGCTTGCTCTGAAAGGCAGTTATAAGGTTACACATTACATGCCATCTGTTTCATTGCGGCCTGAACAGAGGAGAACTTAAGCTGACACAAAACTGAACTGAGCAACCACTAAATGAGATACAGAAATAGAACAAAAAAATGTAGGCATTCAATTTGAGTTCAGCTTAACCGGAAAATCTCCTGGCAGTTATCTTTTCCAGAACAATTGTATTCTTATTATGACTGCAAGAAAAATAGTCAATGAAAACACACACACACACACACACACACACACACACAGTGTACTCTCCACTCGAATCTTAGGCCGGTTTTGTAATCTTGTTCGTCGTCGAGAGGTTTTTAAATGCACCTAGGCAGTCACAAATGACTTCACACGTGGTGATATCTCCTCACTCATTTTGACAAGCCTGCCACTGTACATTGATTCTAAAACCTTATAGGACCTACAGCTTGTGACAAACTCCTCAGACGGCGGGGGACCAGCTCTCTCTCCTCAGTGTCAGCCTCTCTGACAGCTGCCATTTTCAGTACTGCGCATCACTCCTGTGGTCTGCACAGTCACTCGCTCTCTCTCCACCACGTCGTCTTCCTCCCATCCACGGAATAAAGATTTCAACAGCCGGGGAAAAACGCCTTGTCACAGCCCATTAGAGCGCGGAGCGGCTATAGTTTCTCAAAGCTGCATTTTAACTTTCAGACAAAAAGTCTAGCAGTGGGTCTAAGATGCTTTTTTCTCTCTCTCTCTCTCTCTCTCTCTCTCTCCGGTTACATAGAAAAAGAGACGAGATTCAATGAACGTGTTAAGGGACCTACTGTTCACTCAAAGTAACCATTCTTGAGATAAAAGATGACCTGAATGGACGTGTCCCGATTCTCCTCGAGGCTCCCTTGCTATGTGACTTCGCTCCCGTAATAAACGTGATACCGATGTACAAAGGACACGCACTTACCGTTATAAGAGTTTTAAGGTTATGCCGGAGAGAAACGCATAGAAAAAAAACCGACTCCTGAGCTTCATTCAAAAGTTATGTGGCGACTTTTTTTTCCATTCCCGTTCTCACACCACACATTTCTCAGCTAAGTCATGGTTCTTAAATGTTCTGTCTCATTGAAATTAACGACGAACGAAGCCGCCGTTATATCATCAGTTTTAATTCGTGTTTATTTTGTGTGTTCAAATTCAATGTGTCTTACTTTGATTTGACGAAGCATTAGTAGGCCTTGAAAAGCCAGTTCATCTGATCCATCATCTGGAATTAGTCCTCTATCAGAGTCTCTCTATTAGGGGGAGAATAGTTGGCCGCCGCGCAAGTAGACATCATAGCTGATTACGTCGGTGAATTTACAACACGCATAACACAATTGGGCAAAGCCACAGCTGCGTAGTGCGCATCAGCTATTCTAGCGGTGTGCTCCTCATTCACTATCTGGATTCCCACCAAGCAACCGTGTGTGTGTGTGTGTGTGTGTGTGTGTGTGTGTGTGTGGTGGGGGTCAAACTGGAGCCTCACTCATTTCACATTGCTTTTATAAGGTGTCAGTCATCCTGGACGCATCAAGGTTGCATGAACATACACTAAACAGCACGAAGCGCACGGGCTATCAGCAGTCAGAGTACTTTAATACAGTAGATTTCACCCAAAAAGAATGCTTAACTAATGCCAAGAACATCAGTGAACCAAAACTGGTATTTGAGGTTTGTGGTTTAGGTATTAGCGTTTCCTACATTAGCCTACTGTAAGTATGTGTTTTGTATTTCAAACTGCATTTATGTGCACCTATTGCTTCTTTTGTGTTGTTGATTTGGTCATTCATTGGACACATTGTGCCCAGTTTCTGTAGCACATCTGCTTTTAAAAAAGTTCGTTTATTAATGGCAAGTCCCCCATCCAAGATGAAAACTCATTTTCCACTCTCTTGTAACTAAGAAAGCAGCAAACAAAAAGAAAACAAACAGATGCGTTCTTTGTTCTGTGTGAGTGCCTTTCCGTTTGGGGGGAGCATGCAGCAAGTCATATAATACTTGATCCTTGGCTTTATTTTGATTTGTATTGATTAGGCTATGCGCTCTTATACAGCTGCGCGAGTTTAGTCATGTTGTGATTTACTGTGAATACAATCACTTGTTTTCACTGAAACGTTGCCATTTCGTTAAACAAAACCAAAACATTACTGGGGAGTCGCTCCAAACAAAAGAACTTTTGCTTTGCAGTTTCAGTTGCTCTTTCCCTCGCAGACTGCATTTCTCTATGTGTCACTATTCCTTGAAGAACCAGGTTGGCACAGTTTTAGCCCTCTCATTTTTCCCCCCTCCTTTGTTTGAACTTTTAATACGATTACTGCTTGAACAGGATGACAAGGGTCCCGTGCGTCCGTCTTCCGACGTGAGTATGAGGGGTCAGCGCAGATGACAAAGAGTAGTGTCCGGACCAATCTCAACGCTTCAAAGTTAGTGTCCTTCTGTGCAAGTGTCGTCCATCGACAGGGCCACTAATCTGGTGTTGAAGGATTCTGACGGTAATGAGGTCTGTGGATGGGTGTTACAGTGTAGAAGCGTTTTAAATCGAGGCATTTATGATACCAGTAAGTTCTGGCCAATCTCCGCAATATTTAGCCGGACATTGAGCCGCACAACCGAAGCCTCAGCGCATATTAGCTTAATGCGATCTGAGAGGGCTATTCTATATGGGAAGCTGGACGCTCCGCGTGCCGATGGAATTTTGACCAGCTCTGAGGACAGAACGTTTCAAACTGCACGGACGTGTTGGGGGTGGCCAAGCATCGCTAGCACGCTCGTGGTAGCGCTGTTTCTTGTTCAGAGAACGCTATCGATGTGAAAAATCGGTCGTTTTCTTCCTCGTGCCAAATATATGGGAGTGATTAACAACGAGACAGCAGCCACCATCTTCTCTGGCTACCTTCCTGCTAACACGTTGCATGCACATCTGAAGTCTGAAAAAAACAGCATTGTCACGCAGTTCCCTAGACTGTGAGAGACAGGGTGTACCAGGAGTAGTCAAGACTTAAGTATGCACGGGGAAACAAAGCAGATTAATCTTAATCTTTCATCTACGGGAAGAGGAGGATATGGATAAAGGGTGTAGACTGGTGACTGTTTTAGGTTTGAAATTGTTCCCTGTTGTTGAAATGTTGTCCATTTTCCACTGTGTGGTGATAGCCTGATTGGTGCTTGGCTTCAGAGAGTTTGAAAAGAACACATATTGACCTGGAAACTGGAATGAACTGAGTCATTCTTGAGAGGTGACCTCTGAAGTTGATCATATACCAAAATGTCTCCAAGAGCTAGTCCAAAGAGATTAGAATTGATTTAATTTATGCAAGCTATATTGGGACACAAAGAGGTATCAGAAAACTCTTTAAGATCTTGTGAGTCATCTGCAACCTCTGCTCATTCTCATGAAATAGAGAAAAGTTATTGGTTTTCATCACAACTAAAAAAAAAAACCCCTTGTTTTTCTCTCCCTTGGTAAGAACATCCATTTATTTTATTATTCTCTCATGTCCTTCCGCAATATTTCACTTTGTCTTTTCTTTTTCTTTTTCAGATTTAACTTTAATGAACTTTCTGAGCAGTGGTATCTCTGTGCTAGAGGGTTAAAAGCAGGGCCACACACACACACACACACACACACACACTCACACAGCTGTGTATTGATGTTCTCTCTAAACCCCCTGTTCTGGTACAGAGCATTCCTCTGGAGTCCAGTGTTCAGTGGGTTTGCGGCGGTCTTTGATTCTTGCTCCCTCGGTCGATTCGGGCTAGCAGGACTTCAGAGAGAAAAGGCATCGCTGACAGACCCTCCTCAAGGCATTCACCATTACTTGTCATCTCTCCTCTCTCCAGCAACATCAAAAACGTCCCCCCCCTCCCCTACCCCCCCCCACCACCAAAAAAAACAAAAAAAAAACAACAACCACTTCAAAAATCCACCGCACTGACCCCTGCGTGCAGCCCTGTGGTGACAGCTGATTTTCATTTGTAACACAAAATAAATAAATGAATTAATAAACAACAACAAATACGGTGGAACAAACGACCAGAACAACTCAGGTAAAACATGTAAAAACAAATCGGTGTTTATTGTGGCTACATGAACCATCAAGTTGATGTTCGGTTTTGGAAAAAGGGACGACATCTAGCATTGCCTTCCTTGGAAAATACATAAGTGCAGGTAGAATGGGGTTGATGAATATTCAAAAGTTGTTTGTTTTGGTTTTTTTTCAAATTTGGTCCAATTTGGTCCTGTGATAATGTTTTACTTAATAAAACCTCACACCTCTAAGTCACTAACATCTCTACACTGCTGTCCACACTTGGCCTTCAAAAAAGTTACTACCCAGCACAACAACATAGTTGGTTGTCACAACTCCCAGCATTCGAAACACTTTCTTTTGACAGCGTACGATTCACCTGGACCCTTTTGTCACTCACTGGGGGGGGGGGGGGGTTAAGGCAGCATCTCCAGGAGGAGCAGTACCTGAGCTGTGGAGGTCCTGGTTTGCTCCTTCAGAGTTTGCTCCCTCTAACTGCTGAGGACAGCGAGGCCCTGAGGCTTCTGCAGCCTGGAGCTCTGGGCCCTTGGTGGTTGGGCCCAGGCACGGAGTCAGAGCTAGTTTGGCACTTTGACCGAGGGGACCTCTGGACCGGGTCTTCACTCAGCCCCTATTCCATAGCTTTTCCAACCGTAAGCCTAAGCCAAACAAACCAGTAAAGCCATTCCAGTGGGAAAAAAACACTACTGTGAGTCTGTGGAGCCACTGGGTTTTATCTGAAAAAAAAACCCAAACAAACAAAAAACTAGTTTTAAAGCATTTTTGAAAAACTGCCTTTTGAGTCTTCTGAAACTGTAGTCTAGAGACACACTCTACGGGCACAGGGAGCAGCTGAAGTTCTGGAAGCTAAGCAAGGATGGTTTGAAGGTTTTTCATCGAAATTTCAGTAAATTCTCAATTTTCCCACAGAGAGCACTGCACTAGGACTGTGTGATTAACATGATGATGATGAGGAGGAGGAGGGGGAGGATGAAGGTGATAGCGTTGTAGAAGCCTGGGTAATTTTTGTCCCCGTGAATTTTCATGGAGGTTCAACCCATTCCCAGCTCACAGCACAGGGAGAAAGACAGAGAGACAGACAGACAGACATGGAGAGAGAAGGAAAAGGAGAGAGGGAGACAGACATTCAGACAGACAGAGAGAGAGAGAGAGAGACAGGGAGAGCGAGAGACAGACAGACAGAGAGAGAGGGAGTGCTATCACCTAGCCTAGACAAACAAATCATTCATGAGGTAGAGTCGGGATGTGCAAGCAAATGCCCACATCTCTTTCATCCTCACTGAAATGTTCGCTTCAGAGTTTTGGCGCTGTGTGTCTTCATTGTGCTGGGTAAGCTACAGAGGAATGAGAGTGTGCTCTTTAGAAGTGCTGAGGCTTTTTTTTTTTTTAACTCACTCTCTTTGTCTCTCTCTCTCTCTCTCACTCTCCCGCTCCCCCTTTCTCTGTCTCTCTCGTTCCTTTTCACCCCCCCCCCCCCCCGCCTTCACTCTCACTGTTTTTTTTTTCTCGCTCTCTCTGTCTCTCTCTTTCTGTCTCTCTCTCTCTTTAACTCCTTTTCACCCTCCCCTTCACTCTCACTCTCTCTCTCTCTCTCTCTCCCTCCCTCCCTCCCTCCCTCTCTCTCTCTCTCTCTCTCTCTCTCTGCACAGCCCTTGCTGTGTTTTTGGCTGTTGTAACTGGCCGTCATGTGTGGCAGTGCCAGGTTTTGTGAAAACTGGCGCATATGGCCGCTGAAGTGCCATATGCCATAACAGAATATTTTTGGCTGTTTCTTCATTTGTATAATCGCTGGATCCGGTATAAAAGTGCCTCGTTATTAATTTATTCCTTCCCCCATTTTTTTCCCTTCAGAAGAGCCATTCGATGCGAACCCCGCTCGGAGAGTTAACTGACGGCACAGTGAGGGGAATGAGCTGAGAGAGATCCAGGGAAGGTGCTGAGACAATAACCAGAGAGTGTCCGTGTTACCTACAGGTCATGTGGGTGCTCACAGGTAAAAAGGAGAGAATTGAGAAGATGATACTAGACAGGAAAAAAAAGAACTGTGGAGTGGTCTCTCTAACTCTCTCTCTCTCTCTCTCTCTCTCTCTCATATGCACAGTTAGGCAGAAGCCACTGCCGCCTGTCTTGCTGCTGTGAGAAAGGCTAGGATCGCTTCCCTCTTCTCTTCTGCCCTCCATTGGAAAGACTATGGAAGGTCCTGCGACAGCACGCTCTCTGACAGCGCACTGCTCCACTCACGGCTGCTCCACCGCTGATTTATGGGACCAGTTTTCACAGTAGCTTGACAAAGGCACCCCTTTCACCACACACCGCCACCATCTGACCCAAACACAGTCTCATCAGGGCTTTCCCTCTCTCTCTCTCTCTCTCTCTCTCTCTCTCTCTCAAACAGTCATTACAAACTCAACAACAGCAGAGAGAGAGAGTGACAGAGAGAGACAGAGAGAGAGATTGCTTCAGCCCAACTATAAATTAAAGTACCACCATAATTTGTCTAAAAATAATAATAATAATAATAATAATAATATTAATAATTGCACAATTAGCAGCTAATAAACGGTAATTAATTACAGTATTTTGTTTGTGCAGCGGTAATGGATAACAAGTACAAATAAAGGTACAAACAATATTGTTGCAGGAAAAGTGTTGAATGAATGAGCATGTCGGTGTTCTAACGCCGCGTGGAGTCCAGAGGTGAGGGGACATGACGGACAACTGATAAACTCAGTGAGGAAATAAGACAAGATTAACGTGCGTTGGCCAAAATAACATGAAACATACCCCTGTTAAGCATGTGTGAGCAAGTTACACTGCTCAGAGTTGATGATCGTCACTTTTTATATGACCAAAAACAAAAAAAACAACAAAAAAAAAAAAAACAGAAGAAGACGGTAGCATAAACAATTTCAAACATGCGGTTTAATCCATAAAACTCATATCAGTGTAATATGCAGATGTTTTCGGACCCAGTAACTATTTTCTTCCAAAAATGTAATCATATTCGCGCAGTGTTGTGAACTGTAATTTGATTCACTTGAGTGATTTTAACAAGTCCAAATTTGAATTCAGGTGCAACTGTGTTTTCTTTGCCCTCCCCTCCTTCGCTTTATGCAACCTGTGAGCAAGAGGAAAAAAAAAAATTCTATACAAAAATTGAGAAAACTATGCATTGACAAGTTTGAGTAGCCTTTTCTCTTTTTTTGATTGAAATATAATCCATGCTGTGATCCATAAACAGTCTAAAGACAGAAATCTATATGCAATATGGGTCACGTCAGGATGCTTGTAAATATTAATCATAACATGTATAGTCTTTCTCTCCTTTTATCCCCCTAACAAATCTCCTATTGTAAAAATGACACGCAGTGTATGTTATTCCCAATAATCTCCATGCTGCATCTGTGGCTGTGCTGTATAATTTTACCCATAGCTTTGTCTAATTGACACAGAACCTCTGTTCATCTCAGAGCAGATCTGTTAATATCTGGCCTGGGTCTGTTAATGACAAAAGCTATCATTGTGGGGCTGCCCCAGACAACAGCCCATAATGCAAACAATAGATTTGTGCTTAATCCACAAACAGCTCTAAATCCAAGACCACAATCTTTTCTTTTTTGAATCTTTGTGGTGGGATGATAATCCCTCAAAACAGATATTATGGGCATTAGTCTCAAATGAAAGTGTTTTAAACCATCTCGAGACATTGAGGCCAAAAAAAAAAAAAAAAAAAACTATCCCTCTCTGCCACCACTCTCTTTTTTCCTGGTTTCCTACTGTTTTTTTTCTTTTGCATGCTTGACCTTCGACTGCTCAATTAGCCCAATTTGAGACTACAGAGAAATCTGTTTCTCCCTCTCTCTCTCTCTCTCTCTCTCCCTCCCTCTCGCTCTCTCTCTCTCTCCCCCCCCTCTCTCTCTCTCTCTCTCTCTCTCTCTCTCTCTCTGGGCCGTGCCACACTGAATTTGACACAACAGAGATGGGGGGGGGGGGTGCACAGAGATGAGGCAGCAGGCTCTGTAAAAACACTAGTAGTAAAGAGGGGGGGCGGCATTTGTTTGTAAAACAATGAAACGGGAGGTTGGGGTTTGGGGTTTGGGGGGGGGGGGGGGTGCGTTCTGGCCATCCGGCCTCTGTCCACCACCATGGACTGCAGTTCATGGCCAAGCAGATGGCCACTGATTGGGCAAGCTTTTGCGGCTTTAATTCAGAGCACTGTATGGGAACCGGGCCTCCTCATGCATGGATAGGCGAAAGAGAGAGAGAGAGAGAGAGAGAGAGAGAGAGAGAGAGAGACAGGAGGAGATTTATGGCTAAAAACACATAATTCTTTTTACCGACGCAGATCTGGAGTAAGAGAAAAATCAACTATATGAGGGGGGGGGGCGGGGTGGAGGAGGGGGGAGGCAGGGGTGCGGTGAGGGGGGGTGTAAGATTCAGCATCAGAAATTCTCCATTGCAAATTATCCTGAGTATTTCATCTGTGATGAGGAATCTATTTTGAGGCATTTGCATTTGGATGATGGATTTCTTAGTGTATATGATGATGATGATGATGATGATCTGTCTAAAGATCTGCCCCGTGATGGAAAACAAAAACAACAAAACAAAAGAAAACAAACAGGAAAGACAGAAATTAATCTACGCTGTGACTCAAACCATTGCGCTGAGCTCAGTGAAACCCAGAGATTTAGCCGTATCAGTCAAGCTTGGTCTCGCGCTGATGCCTGAGCATTAGAAGAAGTCACTGTGTTATAAATTAGCATTGGAGATAAGATGAATTGGGAAACGATAACATAAACAAATAGAATCACAACATTCTGCTAAAATTCTTGGTTCAGCGCAATAGGGATCAAAAAGAGACAGACTCCATAAACATTCATTTAATGGGATTCCTCAGTGAATCAGTCAGCTGTGAAGTCAGTTGTCTAATAGGACATGAAATGTCTCCACTAAAAGAAGTCACAGATGGAAATTCTTGAAGACAACATGATTGAGCCTAAAAGAAACCATCACCGTTTCCTCGTCATTTTAAATCTCTTTGCTGAACCTTCGCGAGCACATCGTTTTACACAATTATCTCTTTGATTTGTAAGTGGCCAAGACTAATCAAAAATCACAAATTGGATTTGTTTTGTGACTTTTTAAACAGATGTGAGCACATTTTAGATGTTTTTTTATTCATGGATTTATTTTATTTTATTTGTTCCACGTTGCGGTTTGTCTTCTTGTAAAAGCTGACTAGTGACAAAATCATTTTTTATTGTGGTATAAATTAACTACACTTTAGCATTCTCTACTACTATCCTCTAATATGCTTTGATGGTTTAATACGTGTTTATATGTATATGTATGTGTGTGTGTGAAATAGTAACAGTTTGTTCAAATGAGTGTAGCCTCATTTCATTAGAATTTTTATATGAGATGATCAAAAATATGATATTAAATTATTTTGTGTGTGCGTGTGTGTCTAATTGGACAAAGCAAGGCTTGTGTACAGTGTACAGCTGTACACAGGCGAACGTGCAAACATTAAACAACATTTTCAGGTGACGCTACGTTCATGTATACCTTGCCTCCGCAGAAACTGACACGTTTAGAATTACTGTTATATATTAACTGTCTTAAACAATTTCAAAAGTTTGTCTGCACATTGTGTGCTGCGCTATTCAGACTGGAATAGAAAATGTAATAATTATATTCTTTTTCTTTTTTTTAAAATGTCAAGAATCCATCAAGTTATCCAACCTGTAGATTCTCACTCCCTAACCTTTTAGATTAGATTAAGTCAAAATGACCATCGAAACGGCACAGTAAGAAATGACAAAAATCGTAGGTCACTTCGATGTGTTAATTGAAAGCCGTTTAAATGGGCGCAACACCACGTCAGCTCACGGGAGGTAAATCTCTCATCGATAACAACTTTCTTATTCTCTGAATCAGGGATATCAGTGAGCACAGACCTGGATACCGTCCAAACCCGCCGACCACTGTCTCAATAAACTAATGTCTCTTTTATACACCTATTCCGAGCAGCCCGGTGCAATTATACCAAATGTTGAATCATTCCATTAACATTAAGTGTACGATGAGTAAAAGAAACTACAAACAGGGCAATTATGGGCCTGGGAGCCTCTGGCCGCAAAAAACCAAACAGCGCTGTCCTGTAAACTTAGGACAATAACAGTACTCATTCAATTTTGTTGAATAGCTAGCAGGATACTCACTATTCATTCAAGCAGATGTTGCTAACACAGACATCATGAATCCTTCCGCGCTGTGGTCGGGCTTGTGCTCGTGGTGCTCTCGCGTTGTCCTCTCGTCAGCATGCAGCGCCACAGCAGGTGCTAACGCGCCAAGCCTGCTGGTCGTCTCACCGTTGCTTTGAAGACAGCGCCTCGGGTGTTGAAAAGTTACAGTTCAACAAATTGTTGATGCGCGGTGCATGGGTTTGCACTGTAACATCTCCGTGCCTCACCACTCAAACGGTAGGCGTATATACAGCCATATACGCGCAGAATCTCACATTGTGTTTATAAAAGTAAATCAAAAGTGAAATTATCGGTCGCATTATTGTAATTGTTAGATTGACTGAATCTTCACACTGATTAGCTGAATTGCTAGACTACTGTTCAGAGATGTTGGTAATTATATAGTTAGTGTACGGATAAAGCATTGAATAGCCGTTCAATAATAATAATAATAATAATAATAATAATAATAATAATAATAATATGGTAATAATGACTTCATGTGCACTGTTTTTTGCAAATACATCATCTGGCAAAATATGTAAATTTCTGACCGTAAAACAATGATGAATTACCTGCTCAAACATGTACCCTGCTAAAACCACTCATCTTCACTAAACTGGCAGCTTTGGTGCAATTCATATTTGGAGATTTGGGTTTGCAACAATTTAAAAAAAAAGCATTCTGGTGGTAAATCTTATCAACTGGCTGTCGGTCAATGAAGAGTTAAAGGGAGGAGACGGGGAGTGACACGCCTCATTGGGCAGATTATGCGCAGCAAACAAAAAGTGTGTATCTGTGTGCCAGTCAGTCAGTGCATCGGCCCCATCTGCACGCCGCTCCATGCTCGCGAAATCACAGGGCTATAGGAAGCACTGTCACTGTCAACGGATTGGGAAATGTATTGAGAGCTGGGGACTTAGATATCGAACGTGTTCTTGAAGAAAAAAAAAAGTGATACCGGTATCAGTTGAACTTTGTGGATTATTCTAACCCTGAACAAAAACAAAAGGTGAGTGTATTATTACTATTTTTTTTTTTTAGCTCCCAGTTTTGACAGCCCCGAGGGTTCCGGATTCATCGTGATAACGAAACAGAGCAGCATCCTAGCGGCAGGGTGAATGAGGGACAGCCCCGCAGATGGGAGAGGAAAAAACGCATTGACTTGGAATTCAATACGTTCTCGCGCGGAGAGAAGCAATTGAGTTTAGGCGTAATAAAACCATTGTAAACTTAGAAAGATAATACGTCTCGTACAAAAACCGCTATAAAATTCGCCCTGAAATAGGAGGTCAACGGGTTCCTGTCCTCTATTTTAGAAATGCGCATATATTCCGAGGTCTATTATGGTATTTAGTTGAGATGCATATTCATTGAGCCCTTTGTGTGGTTTTCCCCTGTGAGGGAGCGACCTTCAGAGCTACAAAAGGGAAAATCAGTCTTTGGAGAGAGACAGAGAGATATAGCTTTTATCCAGCAAGGAAACTTTTAGCATTTGCATTCCGTTCAAATCAATTATCGCCTATACGTCTATGTTGTTTAAAACGGCCGCTCTCTCTCTCTCTTTCGCCTCCTCTTTCTCTTTCTCTCTCAGTCTTCATGCTTTAAAACGTTTTCAAGGCAAAGTTTTGTTCAACATCGGACATCGCCAGAATAATAATGTTTTGCGAACGCGCAAAACGGTAGTATTTATTTTATTGTTTTAAAAGGTAACTCCGAGAAATGCGGGCCATTGAACAAATAAATGCATCATAAGAAAAAAAAATAAGACTTTTATACCACTATTAGAAATACACAAATATTTGACCAAATGCAAAATGTTAGCTTATTTAGAGGAACGCACATTGTATACCATGTGCAATGCTCACTCTAATTGAGAACAAAACGCGGAGGAAACGTGCAATTAACAACTGACTTAATTAATGTCCTGACTTGATTTATTCCATGTGATTTACTGTTAGAATGTCGATGCATTTTCACAAAATTCAGCAACATGCAACGTAGGCCGGTTACGCGTTGGGAGGGGGCGGTCGTGAAACAAAACACACAAACCAACAAAAATGGTTAAATATTCATCCACAATGAGAAATTTAACACAAGATAAATTTAGTCTGGTAAAAATCAATGCGGAGAGCATCAGTGAGGAAAACCATGACTTTCCACATTACAGAATCAAATTAATTCTAAATTTGTTTTCTTTTTGGTCAAGGGCATGTTAATCTTCATAAAAACAGGTGGACCGAAGCATTTTGGGTGCGTAACCCAATCTTTTTCGCTTAGCAGGCTACTTAACAAGTTGCGTAAGTAAATAACTTCATGCGTAACAAGATGAGAGAGATTCACCTCATTCGTAAATATGCGTTCAGGGGTATGAAAAAAAAAAAAATTAACTCCGCGTGTTGCCTTAATTAAAGTCTCCGAGGGAAAGTGGTGGATTATGGTAATGAGCAGACATACGTTCCCTCTTGTAGAAAGGAGCTAAAGGTTAGCTGACATGAAATCAGCCGCTCTGACAGTGCACTTGAAATCCATTCGATATGCTCTTCTGATTCTAAATGGACCACACGGTTTCATAAGGCCACATTTTCTCTCCCCAACTCAGTGCCATGAAAAGTCTGTTAGCCTCCGTCCGCGTCAGTTTTTAAGCATGATGAAATACATGTCGTTACTGCAGCTACGATTATTTCTCACGGAGCGCGCAACATAACATCAATAATAGAACCAATTGGTTATTATTATTATTATTATTATTATTTTTATTAGTATTATTATTATTATTATTATTATTGTTGTTGTTGTTGTTGTTGTGGCCGCTTTTGTTGATACTACTACAAATGAAAGAGAACTTCTTCCTTTTTGTACATAAAGAAAATAAATAATTTCGGACGTCGGAAATGGATGCAAAGCAGTACAGCTGAGCGGCAACTTGGCAAATCGACGATTCAGTGATACCCTCTAATTCCTCAGAGAGCAATTTTGTATAAAATCTCAAGTCACACAAAATAAGCTTACCTGACTAGGCCCCTGAGAACCAATTAAACCTATTTATTGTGCTACGTGATGGGGAGGCGTTATTTGGACTCCCAGTGTGTAGTATTATTCACTCTTTTTTTAATTATTATTGTTTGCAGCCAATAATGGAGGAATCCAGTTCCCAAAAACTGGTGTGGGACGGCGATGCCAAAGCGATGCAACAGTGTTTAACGGATATATTCACCAGCGTTTACACCACCTGCGACATTCCAGAAAACGCCATTTTTGGGCCATGTGTTCTGAGTCATACCTCCCTGTATGACAGCATCGCCTTTATCGCCCTCAAATCAACAGATAAGCGGACGGCGCCTTACATATTCAGGGTACGTTGAATGTTTTAGTGTTCATTCTACAGTTTGATAGTCATAGAGGCGCTGCAGCCTTTTCGTGTTCGGTTAAGTACGTCTACTGTGAGTTAGGATTTTTAGGTTTAAGCTCTATAACTGATATGAGTGCTTTTGAGTTTGACAAGAGACCTCGTGCATTGTTTTGTAAAACGTTTATGTCATAAACTAATAATTATCAAAATTGATCGGCATTTGATGTCACGAAAACATGCAATACTAATTACTCACAGTCACAAAATAAGGCTTTAGTTGTCTAGTTGTCTAAGTAGAACGCGTAAAGGTGAGGAGTAGAAGATCAGGTGGAAATTGTTGGCTCTGACCGTTATTTGCTGTCACTGGTCCGCGCAGGTGGACACGTCAGCCGCCAACAGCTCCTCAGAGGGCCTGATGTGGCTGCGGCTAGTTCAGTCGGCGCGGGACAGAGATGAACAAAACCTGGAGGCCTACGTGAAGAACGGCCAGCTCTTCTACAGGTCCCTCAGAAGAATCGAAAAGGACGAGGAACTACTGGTGTGGTACGGGAAAGACCTGATAGAACTGCTGCTACTGAGTTCCGGAAGAACACAGATAAAAAGCAAAGGTAACGTCTGATGAAATGCGTATTCATAACAGCTGGCACTGTGTTTAGCACTAATAATTATTTTTGGCTTGTACGTGGTAACAACATGGTAACCGGTGCGTGGTATGCTAATAGCTATTAGCTTACTTTTAAAGTATGGGTCAGAAATTCAAATCGCAAGACCTTTTCAGAAAAAAATCGGAAAGGAAGCAAAGCAAAGAAAAGAAAATGAAGCAAAATGTTAAGTTAAAACTTAATTAACATCAAGTAACTAAACAGTATGATTTTAAAAAGACGCTTTCATGTATTTGTTTCAACAAATCGAAACAACTCGTGCATAAATCGCCAGAATCAGACGTTGCAAAAAAAAAAAAAAAAAAAAGGGATCTAGGACAAACATTATGTCATAATATCACAAGCTACAACTGTGTGACTCTTTTTCATCCAATTTTTCATGATCCTTACTCCTTGTATGAGTACTATTCTCCCCAGAGGCTCAAGTTACTCAAATGGCGCATTCTATTATATTATATTATATTATATTATATTATATTATATTATATTATATTATATTATATTATGCTTGTAAATGCATTAATGACACACACTCCATCCGTCACCATTGAAACCATGTTCTTCTTGTGTTTGTATAGGATCTCCACCCTACTTGTGTCCAGACTGCAGCCAGCGATTCCAGTTTGAGTTTCCTCTGCTTGCTCACCTGAGATTTCGCTGCACCAAGAGATTACAGAGCCTCACCAACGCAGACGATGAGAGTAAAGACAACGGCGACCACCCCAGCGTGCCCCCTACCAGGTCTAGCCCAAAGCTGGGCAGGTCGGACTGCTTCTCCAGCCCCCAGGATGGCAAACCGTCAACAGACTTCCACAACCTAGCCAGGGACCTGGAGAACAACAGAACCAGTGCGCCCTCTGACAAGGAGGCCGAGATCTCGAGTGAGAGTTCTGGAAAGCGGAAGTTCTCCGAGATGGAGGGCAGCAGGAGTAGCGGGCTTCCTCAGACTCTCAAGTCTAAGGAGGAGCTGGCCAACTCGGCGCAGCAGTACCGTGGAGCGTACGGGTTGGAGGAGACGAGGCGGGCTTTCTCCCCTGCCGGCTCCGAGCCAGGAGAAACCAAACGGAGCGCTTTCACGGAGGTCAAGAAATCCCCTCAGGGCCTGAAGAACAGCGCCAAGAACCTGAGCTCCAACGTGGAGAACAAAGAGGCAGGGAGGCCCGGTAGCAACCCCAGCGAGAAGCACCTGAACATCAGGCAGGTTCTAGGAGAGACGCAGCCGCCCCAATCCCGTATGGAGGGCTCCTCCGTGGGCAGCGCCTTCACGTCCGTCCCCCAGCAGGGAAGCACGGCCGAGAGGAAGAGCGCCTTCAGCCAGCCTTCCCGATCCTTCTCCCAGCTCTCCCCGCTTGTGATGACGCCCAAGCTGCTGCCAGGGGTGGACTGCCACCCAGCTGTGGGGGACACGGTTTCGTCGAGCAGGCTTTACCAGGCGGACCACCTGGCCGCCAAGCTCCAGGGCTCCGAGCTGGGCAGCAACTGCCCCGTACCGGGTGGCATGGCCAAACAGAGTCCGTTCCTGTACGCCACGGCGTTCTGGCCGAAGACGTCGGGACCCATCCAGCTGCAGATGCCCTCGGCCCTGACGCTGCTGCCGCCCTCTTTCACGTCCCTCTGTCTGCCCGCCCAGAACTGGTGCGCCAAGTGCAACGCGTCTTTTCGGATGACCTCCGACCTGGTCTACCACATGCGGTCACACCACAAAAAGGAGTACGCCATGGAACCCCTGGTCAAACGCCGGCGGGAGGAGAAACTAAAATGCCCGATCTGTAACGAGTCGTTTCGAGAGCGACATCACCTCTCGCGTCACATGACCTCCCATAACTGACTTTCTCTGGGTGTAGGGGAGGGGTTTTGTTTGTAAAAGTGGAATCTTTATTCTCTGTTCTCCACTCAAACGGGAATTACCTTGAGACAGAAGCTGTTTGACTGACACATTCGAACACTCACTCACTTTCTAAAAGACGTTACTATTTGGTCTGTTGGATTACTTAAACTGTCATCTTTTTCTTCCTTTATTTCTTCTCTCTCTCTCTCTTTTTTTTTTTTGTTGTGTATGCAAATACATTTTGACTTACAAAAATCTATTTATCATATAAAGCACTTATTATTTGAGAAAAAAAGGGAAAATTAACGATCTGTAAAAAATAACAACGTGTAAATGTACTTTGTATTTTGTATATACATTAAGGTATAATCTATAGAAATTAATTAAGAAGTAGTTCCATTTCACAGAGAACTATTAAATGATTTTTTTTCTCATGTCTATATGCCTAATCAAAGGTTGAATATTGAAAATGATTTGGAAGATGATGTCTCACTATATTTAAGAATGCATGTAAAATGAAATTCATATTGATTTATGATGCAGTCGGTACAGAACAGTGTATATACTTGTTTTGTTTGAATACAAAAGTGTAATATTTTGTGTCTGTGAAAGATAGATTGAGTGTTTCTTCCTTTTGCTGAAATTTACTATTTGATAGTTTATCTAATCATGTTGAATGCTTTGACAATAAAATAGCTTTATTTTCATCAGCGTGTATGGTTGATTACTGCGAGGGGAAAACACAAGCTTAATGGAGTTCATGCATAAGTCGAGGAATAGCTATTTCGTAATAATTGTTGCAACTCTGTCATAAAAGAGACGGTATTTTAATTCAGAAACAGCTCTGTGTAAAAGACATTTCACAGGGGTCTCGTGCTTTACTGTCCACATTTTAAACTCGCGCGCGCAGTATATATTTGGTTTGTAAAACTAACCGTTCACTCCGGTGGCGGTTTTCATATCATAACTTGACGTGTGCCCATTGACCCTACATCGGCGTTAGAAATCGTTTTTCAGCATTATAAAGTGAAAAGCTAGAACAGAAAGCAGGGCGATTCATGATCGAAATACAGTAGAATAAAAGGTTTCATTGAGGTTCCCGACCGGATAATCACTATTTTGTGCATCTTTGAAAAGAAAGGGTTGACCTGGGGTAATCGCTGAACTGAAAGTCTATAAACCCTGGTAGATATTTTGCAATGTAAATCTGATAATACTACACAACAGAAAAAATGCAACTCACAGTTTTCTTTTTTCTCCCCCTTTTTTCCTGTGAGTGAGAAGGAAATGAGAAGAAAGACAGAATCTTAAATGACTTCAGTAAAAAATAATTGCTTTTACTTTAAAAAATCATAAGCGCGAAATATTTAAACGCTTCACGAAGGTTACATTACGTTATTATTATTATTATTATTATTATTATTAATAATAATAATAATAATAATAATAAATGTTTGCGAGTAAATATAGGTGTCAGAAAAAAAAAGCTTTTTTTTTTCAAAGTACGACATGTCTTAAAAATGAAAGCAATGAAAACAATTATTTGTCAATTACACATTATTTTTTGTACATAGATTATAAAAATACAAAAATCTGCAGATCTGTTTTCTGAACATCCTCAAAGGTCTAAAAAATTTCACAAAGAAATTTTTACTAAGAAAATAAATAATTTGGGCAACGGATGCTTTAGAATTTATTATAAATCCCGTGATCGGAACACCATTACGTTTTATTTATTTATTTTTTTCAAATACATAATTTCACACACGGTCAGTAGTTTGAGAAAAGTGCCAACAGCACGATCTCATCTCACTGTAATCATGAAGTGAACGCGCACTTTTTACGACACACCTGAAAGATGATGAATTAATTAATCACGATATGCCACGTGCATCTTGTGGCGGCTCAAACGAATGTAAAATTCCAAAATCATTACCGTCGGAGTGGGGGAGGCCTGACGAATAAGTATTATTTTGATTTACAGTGCTACTGGTCGCGTAATAAACGATAAATACCACCATATGATTGTTTTCTGTGTGTGTAATTACATTCATGAAAGTCCTCAAACAGAGTATGAAAATGGTCATAACCTAGAGTAAAAGGCTACGGTGCACTCCGGATACGGCTCAATAGTGACACCAAGCGTTACAACTGAAGCAATTCATTCATGTCCGGATATTTTTCCCTCTCCAAACGCTTACTTAGTGTTTATTTGAGTACAAGCGCTCCCTCTTTTGGTGCTTCAGTGCTTTACACACTGTTACCAAATACAAATTCACCCTCAGACACCACTACGTAAAAGCACGTCATAAAAAATAAAACCAAAATTCAAAACAGCTCTCTAATTTGTGACACTAATTTACGTCTTTCAAGCTTTAAAAAAACCCCCAGTAAAAATGAAATCCATTCCTCATGCAAACAAACCAGTTTTCTTTGACACGGGATAATTTGTAGAGGGAGATGACAAATTGCTGACCAACATTTGGGGTCGGGTCTCTCTCTGGTTATGAAAGATATTTATTGCCCCGTGCCTTGCGGCTGGAGTCATCCTCGTTCTCTTCAGCTCCTGTTGCTTTTGTCAGGGGATCACTCAACGCCCTCAATCAGGAACAGCTTGCCCCCCCCCCCTCACATGTGGCCAGTGCGGTCACTCTTGGCCAATATCTCTGAGCGGCTGCCCATAGTTCAACCTAGCCTACGTGTAGCGATGTCCTGTGCTGAACCTTACCTCCGTTGCATCGGTCACCTTTCCCTCCTATTCCTGCCTTTCGGTTAACCTTTTTGGCAGCGGATAGCCGCATCAAAATAGGTCTATATGATCTTCGGAGATATACGGAGCATGGACTGTGTGATGCTTCGTTTTTATTAATAGCCTCTCCACACTAACAACGCTGTGACATCTGAGAAGAGTTGACAGTACCGCTGCTGGTCGGTTTGTTGCCCGTAGTGAACTGAAGTTTGTGGCGCTTTGTGGCATTTTCTGCGCTTATTAGACATGAGATAGTACATGCACCTTTGCAGCTTATGTTCAAACCAAAGATATACAGTTTTACTATAGGACACGAGATCCCGAGATTGCGTGATGTCAAATATTTAGAACTAGGCCTACTACTTTCAACAGTTTGGCGATCTTCCTCTTCTTCTTCCTCTTTGCTTTCTGTGGTCATTTGGCACGAAGCTGGGGACTTTACCCATCTCCTCTCTGTTGATTAGCATGTACGTGCCATGTTATTTAATGACTCAAAACGCTATATATATAACCAGGCCTGAACTACGGCCCGTTTAGACTATTTTAATGCAGAGTGCGTTTAATCTTCTCTGCTGCTGACAGGGACAAGTTTACACTTAGAGTGCACTCCAAAGACAATCAATCCCCCCCCCCTCTACATGCCATTGCTCCCCGTTTGCTCTTGCTTCGGTACCTGCCCTGTGTTCCGCAGACTGCTAAATTCTTGGCATAGCACAGACAGAACCTTCTGAACGCTGTGGAGATATTTAGGTTGCACCTGTTTCCTTACTTCAAATCTCTTTTGAAGTCTTTCACGGCTCCGACGCAGACCGAGCGCAAATTGTGGTTTTAAATATTGAAATCGTTTAAACTAGCTCAAAAGGTATTTTGATCAAACCATTAGCTTTAGAATTCATCGTTTTTACCCATTCAGTCGTTAAATTTCGAATTTTAGCATGCTGATGTTCAGCAATAACAACAACAACAAAAAAATAACAAACACAGTTTGATGACAAGTGTTTATTTCTGGTTCATTACATGAGCAGGACTTCAGGGGACAGGCCTCTAAAACAAGTGACTTCATTTTTGGAGAGGTCGCGTGAGTCGACCAGGTCCTGTTTGTTTTACGGCATAATGTTCTCATTACAGTCAAGTCTACAGCCTATAAAGTTACAAAAATGAAGATGCGCAACCGCATGGGCTTCATTTAACTCTTTTATCTGTTAAAAATTAGTAATTCACATCATACAGCCGTCGTTTATGTATTTTAAATGTTAGACATCTAAAATTCTTCACCTAAACATCATGGAAAACCGACAGTCTAGGCGTTTGCAGTCAGTTAGACCTTTGAAACAACATAAAGTTTAGCAGGATATAACCCTGTTATTTTTAGGTCTGGAAATTGTTAAACTTGTTTTCCTTTTATTGTTTAAATTATACAGCTATTATGTCCTTAGACGTGGGACTGCTCACAATGACACTCAAAAACAAATATCTTTTTTCACATTATAAGTCTAGTTGCCTTTACATGCTAACAACGCCAAATACAGAGGAGAAACTGCTTGCAGTCGTATTTTCTTAGCTACAGGTGAAAGCGCACTGACCCCAGGGGATAAATGGTGCACAAGATGTAGCCTACAAAGCTTTCTCCGGTTACTGTATCAAATATAGACCCCCTGTAGCACTGACATGTTTTCTTTGGAGGGTCATGCCACTCGAGAATGTTTGTGTGTCATCAACGGAGACCCATCCGCATGCAAAGGCAGCGGAGATGGGATAGCGGTGCTAAACAGCAATCTCTCGGGGTTACGCGTTGCGAAACTTGGCGTGCCTACCGCCGAATTCGTTGCGGGCTCTTCCTTCGGGTCATCTGTCACAGCGCAAAGGACATTCTTTTCTTTACTACCAGGGAGTCTGCTTTTAAGCTTTCCTCCCTAGAGGGTAAAAATAAAGGCCACAGGAAATCCGGGGTAAAATTATACAGAACTAATCTTTCACTGTTGCTATGGAGGCCTCACAGCATCCACTCTGATTACGTTCTCTCTTGGTGTTCACGGTCAGGTACAGATGATGGAGGGAGAAAAAAATGCAGGAAACCCATGGGTGATTAGAGAGAACATTACAGACTGTTTGTTTATCTTTCTAAAGCCCCCCCCCCCCCCCCAAAAAAAAGATCAGAACAGAGAAAGAAAAGAAATAGAAGAAGACAAAAAAGAAACGCGTTTTCCCTCCCTCGCCTTGAAGGACATACATCAGAGGAACTGGCAATTTCCCTGCGGTGAACTCTGACCCCTGCAGGACGGACCGACGGCGGAGGAGTTGGCAGAGAAATGAAGACGTATTGTATCACGCCAGGAAACAGATGTGCAAAGAGATAATTGATTGGAGAGGCTGCCATATTCCAGCCCTTTCGGCCTCTTCTCCATAAAGAAAGCAGAGAACTTTCAAAAACATTCTTTTTCATAGACAGTAACGAAGTGTGAAATCCGCCCCACCGAAAAAAAAACGTTCTTATTTGTTCAATGGTCTTTTAGAGGGGTGGAAATCGTATGAGCGACACCTATAAACACGTCTGTCATAAAGATGACTTAACAAAGTCACTGAGATGTGATAACAGGTGCTATGACATGTCCTGACTTTGCAGCATGTTAATATTTAAAAAAAAAAAAAAAAAAAGAAGAATGTACCCAACATGTCTGTGATTGTGATGAAAGATAATGACGAAGACAAGGGTAGAAGCAGTACTGTCACTGAAAATGTGAAATAAGGCTTAGTTATAAGCTGAAGGTGATGATTTGACTAATGTTTTATTGTGGTCTTAGCTTAAAATAAATGTATCACTTATAGTTTCAAATAGCTGAGGGTTCTTAGAGCTGGAAACAACTGAATCATATGAGTCCAAGAAACCAAACCACATAAACTGGCATTAAGAACTGCGGCTGCGTTCAGCTAAGGTTCCTGACTCTTTGAATCTTGAAAATCAGCTGTTGACTGCGTCAAATCTGCATTTATAAAGCTGTTTTAAATTAGGCACTGAATGATGGGGAAAAAAATTAATGCTTTTCCCTTTTCCTTCTAAATGGTGTGTTTTATAACTTTTTGTTATATTTTACACAAAAGATGATTTAACATATTAAAACAACCTCAACATATGGAACCTGGAAAACAGTGTCTGCCACTGTCTTCTAACCCAAACTTAATGTACAGAATCTGGCAAACAAAATAACAGAAAAATAAAAACAGTTATTTATATTCAGTGAGGATACAGAACCCTGAATTTCAAGCTGTGGACTCTGACTTAGAGTCAGTTTAACCAAGGTGAACTACTCCGTAACATCTTCATGTCTTGCCGGTATGAGGACAGTTAAACTATTTGCTGTCGGGACTCTTACGCTGACCTGACATACCACCAGAACTTTAGGAATAAAAGTCACCGGACTGTGAACAAGCATTCATCTGTTAACAGAAGCTTCAGCGGAACGCCGGACCAATCAGAAAACCTCCTGAGGCCATAGGTATCGACGCGTCGCTCTGAAGGTTCAAGAGCAGGTGAGGGAACTGTCACTCAGTCGTCAAGGTCAGGAGAGCAGGTATCTGACTGCGCCGTGTACACCTCCGCCCCAGTCAATAACTGCCAGTGGGTGTGTTCTGTTAAGCGGGTCCACGGTTAATGCCTTTATTGGCAGGTGGTCGTGTCTGGAACAAACGAACAGGTGCCTCTTTGTTCACTGTCAACTGCTCTGAGAACTTTTTTTTTTTTTTTTTAAATAAAAATGGGGGTTGGTGGGGAGAGTTTGGACTGGGGGGGCGGGGGAGGGGGGGGCATGGGAGCCTTTCCCACAAATGGATAGTGAAGGTTTCGCTTTGCCAAGGCACATATTCAGATCCATAAGACTGATAAAACACTTCACAGATCTGGGGCTGTCTCTAAACGATGTGTTTGAGCAGTTACGCTAACAACAACGCACTATGATCCACACCATGTTTTTGTTTTTAGTTTTTTTGGGGGGGGGGTTCTGACCTGCTGCCACGACAACTGAGAGCTGACGGGGGGGTGGGTGGGCATGTTCACAAAGCCTGAGAAGTTTGGGAATTGTTTTTAAGGGTTACTTCACGTACAAACTGTTTATTGATTTAATCATACAACCCATGCAGATCAGTGGAGAAATACCCCATGGCTAATGGGGGGAGGACATGGGACTTCCTCTGTCAGACAGCCAAACTGGACAAAATCAGCCAATCAGACATCAGAATCAGTAAGCTGTTTGTATTAGCACGCAAAACAAACAAACGTATTCACTCAGTGAAGGAAAACACATTAATCAAAGAAAAAAAACAAAACAACAGATTTAATGTAGACTTCAGTGTAGACATTACTCCCAGATTTAGGGCACACCAAAAGTTGAGCATATTAAATACAACCTCCCCCTCTCTCCCATCCATCCATACACACACACACACACACACACACACACACACACACACACATACATACATACATATATATATATGTATGTATGTATGTATGTATGTATGTATGTATATGTATGCATGTACATATACATACACACACACACACACATATATATATATGGAGAGAGAGAGAGAGAGAGAGATGTTTGATGTTCTCTTCTTCATATAGATAGATAGATATGAATGGTCTGTGGTATGGTTTGATACAAATTGCATTTAATATGCTTTGCATTGCAACAACGTTTTATTTTTTTGGAAAGTTTTAAAGTTCTACCTGATAAAAGGAGATCTTTAGTCTGTCATAAAATCTTTCTGCAACATTTTTGTCTGTCGTCCGAGTACAAAGGTGCCGTGCATGAATACGGAGCTGTGACGGTGATGATGTGTGTGTGTGTGGATGTTACGCTGTCCTCCAGGATGCCTGTGGGCAGATGTATGAAGGGCCTGAACCCAAAAGACACGCTGGATCCCAGAGTCGTCCTCTGAAGTCTTGAACAGATCAAGCTGACTTAACATTACCCAGACTCTACATACACCAATACCTGAGAACAGACCAAAAAAAAACACACACACAGACACACATCTCTCTCCATTTACCTACATCACAGTTTACAGATAAAGATCTGCCCTGACAAAATAATACAAATGGTAATCACAGGAGTGGGGTTGGGGGGCGGAGGGGCGCGGGGGGGGGGGGGGGGGGGGGCTAGGCCTACATGTGAGAGCGAAAAGCTGCTAAAAGCTCAGATCTTTCCGGAATCAGTCAGGATCATCGGTGGTAAGACACAGCTGGGGATTACCTCAGTGCTGTTATTGGACTGAACAGTCTTTACAGTTCGGGATGTAAACCGTTTCACGTTGTTTACGTTAGAGTCATCAATCTAGTCTCCGCAACAAGTGAAAAACAAAGACCAGACATCGTAGACGCCGTCGTCTAGGACGCAGTCATTAAGAGTGATTAAAATCATAATGCTTTCACATTGCGTTCCTTTAATTTTGCCCTGCAAACCTAAAGACGGACTCAGAATTTTAATTGGATGTGGTTAACCGAAACAGATCTGAGTGTGATAGGTGAACATAATGTGATGAGACCGTAACATATACGTTGGTATACTGAGAGGCCAATGCAATTCACAGGTTGTACAAGGTTTTCTGAAGACTATCTTCTAGATAGATAGATAGATAGATAGATAGATAGATAGATAGATAGATAGATAGATAGATTTCTTTTTTCCCTATCCTGCTCTCCGTTGCTCCCTCGACTGTGTCGTCCAAGGAGTCCTGAATTATCCCAATAATGGAAACAGCTCTCTTTGTTTCTATAGCGTTAATCTTCTTGGAATCCCTCTGGTTTATATTCACACCTCAGCTCGTGAAGATGGCTCACCGCGGACTTTTAAAAGAAAAACGTCAAGGAAGGCCTGGTCAGCCTACTCTGTACAGTGTCCAAAGTGAAGTCCCAGATTAACACATCATTCGCGGAGTGTTCTTCACTGTATATTTATAACACGGCACAGTCTCAACATTGGCTTTATTGGTTTGGAATAAGGATAACTGTGCTAATAATGTCCTTCTCTCAACCACTATCTTGCACCGTGTATTACTTTTCAAGCAGACTCAATTTCAGAGTGTTTTTTTTATCTTGATTGCTACGTAATAATCTGTCACTGTATTCATAACCGGTGCATCGATAATTGCAGTGTTTTCAGTATGTACAGGGAAGGAGCTTTCCACGTGTTTAGTCTGAACCCATATGATAAACGTCAGTGTAAAATATGATCATTCCAAGGATTTTCAGTACCGAGCAAAACTTCAGAGATGGTCCAGACATTTTAACAAAGCGCCACACGCTCCCACGGCGTGTCTACGACGCCACGAGACATGCAGTTATAGTTGTAGCATTTCCATAACGCGGCAGGAGGTTGTTTGAAGACATGGTCTGGACAACAACACATGGTCTGGACAACAACATTGTTTAAGTTTCGGAGAACTGCTGGGAATTCATTTTGAGACGCCTTTATGAGCCTGGGTAAATTACGTAATGTTTTGAAATGATTAAATTCGGTTATTCAGCAACACGTATTTCTACAAAGTTATAAGCTACGTCTCTTGAACCTATACAGAGAAAGTAGCCAGTGAAGGACAAAATGCAGCGCAAATGTAAAACCAAATATGAGGGCAAATGTGTCAGATTAATATAAACTCTAAATATTTGAACAAAATTTTAACGAAATTAACAGGCTATGTGACATGGAGGTTTGCTGTTCCTTACTAAGGATTCTATGGTTTACGTCAGTTTTATCAGAAAATATATTGTAAAACCTTGAAGCATTGACATCCACGACTTAAATATCAGATCTATCTCGGTTTCATCTTGGATGTTAGCCGAACTAAAACGGTGTTGATTCATAAATGAATAGCCTACACTCTGTATTAGCAGTTTTATATGCACAAGATTCGACACTGTAATGTTTAGGATGAGCCCTCACCTGAGGAATTACTTGCTTTAATTTCGCACTCAAATAGGCTATATCACAACTGTTTTTTTGTGAAAGAACTTCAAAGTTTAAATAAAGCTAATCTTCTGTTTGAATGTAGTGCCTAAATAACTGCCCGTGTATTCCTGTCTTTTTCTGTTATAAATTATTTGCGCTCCCGCGCGATCGTAAACATGTTCCCTCGTGCGTAAATTGCCGCGTGCTGTTTGCTCTTGCACGCTCTTGTTGCCTAGTTAAGGTGAGCTGACAAGAAACATTCCCTCGCCCCTGTTCATTCCGAGGTGTATCGATTGGTTGGTGGGGCAAGTCCTGTGAGAGAGAAAAATCTGGATGAGAGTGTGTCCTTCAGGACCCTAGCACGCATCAAGCAGTGAGATCATATGTGTTAAAAATATCTCCTTGCCAGCAGACCTACACTCCTGCTCCTGCGCGCGGGCGAGTGCCCGGCAGAGCTGCCACTGCAAGTCTATGAGCAGAACGAAGGATTACCAGCAAAATGTTACAACTGGAGCAGCACACGTAAAGAAAGTTCTTTTTCGAAAGAATGAACGTTCCTCTCAGCCTTCTACTCTTTGCTCAACTGATTGGAACCGCAGCCACTACGACCACTGGATCCGAGTACGTTTCATTGGAGGACCAACTTCTGGGAGAAGGCAGCTTAACTGGACGAAGGACTGGCAGACTCTACTGTAGGGTTGGCATTGGCTTTCACCTCCAAATTCATCCCGATGGCAGAGTAAATGGAACTCACGAGCCCAATTCACTGAGTAAGTTCACTATTAGCAAGCAGCCTTTGCTAAGTGGAATAGTGACCGTGAAAATTCTGTTTTGTTAAAACAGGCTATTTGTTTGCACGAATTTGTTGCTTTTTTTATTGCGTTTCTTATTGTTAGGTAAGTTACGTTTGTCATCAATATTTCACAACAACTTATATTTCATGCACATTAAAGTTTTCTGTTTGAATTTGCGAAATGACACACAATAATAACAGTAGTAGTAATAGTAGTAGTAGCAGTAGTAATTATGATAATAAACGTTTTATCCGGGAAAAAGAATTAATGACAAAAGAATCAAAGAACGCTTACTCATTTATTAGTTTGTATAAAAGTGTTTTGATAACTGATTAACAAATACTGTTTTATAGTCTCACATTTCGGCGTATTACTTTTCAGACAAGCAGTTCACTAATTACACTTTTATTTAAAAAAAAAAAAAGCAAAGCAAAAAAAAAAAACCACTCGTGTATATTAAAAAAAGTATCACAATGTATTTGGCCATGTTATGAACGTCCGGTCAATTGTCCCCTGGCGTGTGGCTGAAATGCTTAGTTTCTGACTCTTTGTTTATTGGCAGGTATGAGTGACAGGTGCGCGGGCTCATATGAGAATGTTATTTGATTTGGAAGCGGATGGAGTGCCATCCCTGTCATGCCATGCACTAGATTGCTGTTAATGGACATGTCATAGGGAACACATACCGTAGTATTACCATGGTTCGGTTTATGCGCGGCCAATTAAAAAGACGAGCATAAATTAAAATCAACAGGAAAACTAAGATCCGACGAGCCGTCGTAGTTTGTGTGTGTGTGTGCGCGCGCGCGTGTGCGTGTTAGAGTGAGAGAGAGAGAGAGAGGGAGAGAGAGAGAGAGAGAGAGAGAACAAAACGAGAGAGAGAGTGACTTCGTGGTGTGTGATTGCTTGTGGATGTACATATAGACATATGTGTGCTCATTTGAGCATTTTTGCGCCCCCCCCCCCCCCACCCAAAAGCCTCCACCCCTTTGCCTTATTCTGAATCCCAGTCACTGAGAGGGAATCCCTCTGTCTCTGCTTATACCAACAGTGAATAGGTTTTGAATCTCTCCATAAAACTGAACTCGATATCCTTTCGCATGCGCTGTGAAATTAAAACAGACTCTTCTGTTTCTCAGTTCGAGTAATAAAAACAGTCCTGCGAGCCACTACGACGCCAAGCATAGCCTTCTCTCCGAGGGCAAACAGCTTGGTGTGCTGTGTCTGTAATAAAACTATAATAGTTTTATTGTGGACTGTTCTGACGCTAAGATATTTCATTAAGCCCAATCATCCATCCAGCAAAGGAGATTAAAAAATGGCCTATTTTATCTCTACTTCTGTTTTGATTGGTTATGTTGTGACACCCGTTGCTTTTTCCCCCCAAACGTGTACTTGAATAAGCCCTTTCATTGAAATACCCACAATCCAACTGTCTGTTTTGCATGCCTGTAGGTGTGCTGGAGTTATTCGCAGTGTCACAGGGAGTAGTCGGAATCCGAGGCGTCTTCAGCAACCGGTTTCTGGCCATGAACAGAAGAGGAAGGCTTCATGCCATCGTAAGTACAAGCCAAGAGTGTCCTGCGTGTTACGTTTAGATTAACAATACTTCAACCCAAGCTTTAATGGCACGTTTGGTGAGGAATCCACACTGTGAACCGCTAGCGCGAGAAAAAAAAAATCGACTTCTGAGTATACCTTACAAAGGCTCTGGGCCCGTGTGTGATATTTTGGAGGATCTGGTTAAACTCTACAGGCTCCAAATGACATAAAGATTGGCAGAGGACTCGGCACTCAGCCTCCCTGTAGCTTATAAGCAGTCAAACAGCTTTCCTGACAAGCCGCAATGGGGGTGATGACAGTCTACTAGAAGTTTGGAGCTTATTACCATGTGATAATGGGAAAAGCAGATTAAAAAGAGTCTGGGCCAGTTGATAATACAGAGAGGAGTGGGTGGGGGGTATAGGGGGGGGTGGGGGCGCGGGGGCGGGGGGGGGGGGGGGGGGGCGGGGGGGCGGGGGGGAATCAATATGTTGGATAAACAAAGCTGGCCAGCTGCAGAGTTAGTTTGTTTTCTCTGTATCCAGCTAGAAAGAGCGGTGACACACTCCAGCGCTGTACAAAACGAAGTCAAGACACGTTATCCTCTTCCCCGCTGATCTGAGGTCAGTCAGCAAGCTGACTTACAGGATGTAAAAGCTGATCCAGCAGGGGACAAACAAAGCGACGAGAGAGGGTTTTTACGTCCCTGTCGTAAGACTGTGAGGTACTAAGAATGAAAGACGTTTTCACCTCCTGACTGAAAATGGCAGTTAGGCCTAAAAGCCTGCTTTCTGGGCCCCTTTTTCATCTTCTGTTAATCACAGTCAGTCTTTGGAGTTGTCTGCAGTCTCCATACACCTCGTTCTTTTCTTTTCTGTTGTCCAAGACAACCAGCCGCACTAACTCAGAACCCTGTACGATATTCAGATTCAGTCCAACCACATGCATGTCCCTTTTTTTTGTTGTTGTTATTTTGGCTTAGTAGAGCTATGTCTCACATCCCTGCGTCGATCAGTGTGGCCTGAACACGACCCAACACCGCAAGAGTTAGACCAGTTTTACAACACAGGACGCAAAGGTTGCTGAAACAAAAATAGGAGGAAGAAGAAAAAAAAAAAGAAATCTGAACGTAACATAAATCTGGGGATGAGCTTCAAATCCACTACAGACTATCTTCAGCAATTAGACCAGCTGCAGAGTCTCCATCAGTGTTGAATTAGGTTTGATTTTCCTCAGAGCAGCTACAGTTGCACAAGCTTATTTAATAGCGCTGTCAGCTTGCGAACTTAAATCCAGAGCATGGCACTGTGAAGACAGCTCGGCCTTAGCGGAGGGATATCGAATGACTCAGGGACTTAGGTTGTTGCGCTGTCCATCATTTTTAATATTTAGATGTTTTCATAGTGGCAATTTATTGCATGGATAATGACAAGGAGGGCAGACGCGTATCAGGCTACGTGGGCCTACTCAGCAAGACATTCTAAACAAAATCTTTTAAAAGGTCAAAGGGTCATTTGGATTTAGAGAGAGAGAGAGAGAGACAGAGAGAGAGAGAGAGAGAGATGGTTTCTTCTTCATAAATAGATAGATGGTTTCACAGATGGATAGATAGATAGATAGATAGATAGATAGATAGATAGATTGACAGATAGGTGTTTAGTATATATGGATAGGTGTGATAGTATGTATGTTCAGTATATATGATAGATGATTGGTATATACGGACATAAGGCTTTACGAAATAAAGTACGCAGTTTGAATTATAGTCTACACGGGAACAGACACAGCACAGAGTCTCAGTGCCAGTGCTACAAACAGACAGGGACTGTTAAACATTACAGCCCAAGTTACAGTTAAGGCCCCACGGCATAGCCCCGCCGCAGTGCCGACGACACATAGACCGGAATGACGGAGATGCCATTGGATGTCAGGGGACGCCTGGGAAAAGGAGCGTTTAAGGAATAATTGACTGAACGCGGGCTGGCCGCAGCAGAGCCAGGCCGAACAGCTGTGCGAGTAGAATGATTCTGATTCTAAAATGCCTGTCGCTCCCTGGTTCTGGGAACCATCCTACGTGTGAGAACCCTACCTTCATACCACCAGAACCAGAACACATGTAGACGTACAAAAAGAAAAGAAAAGAAAGCAAACAAAATAGGATGAAGACAGCGGCTGAAAGGCGATCGTGACAAAATGTTTACTTTTTAATGGATTGAAGAAAAAAAGAAAAAAAAAGAATAATAACAGATGATATTTTGTCATTGATTTGAACAGTTGAAGACATTGCTGCTTTTCCAAAGTGTCCCTTCTGCATTCTCAAGCAATAACTCAAAATAATATCCAGAGGCATTGTGGGTGAATTAGAAAAACTTTGGGGTTGATCTGGTCTTCTGAGGTTAGGAGGGATCAAACTGTGACTGGCATGTTTGGAAAGGAAAGTAATGGCACCATTTTCTGCTATGCTGCACTTTTCAACAAAGCAGAACCATTTTATTATTGCAGTGTTTAAAGAGTTATGTAATGCACCATATTGAGGAATGGGTAACCTTGGCAACATCTTATAGTTTCCCACCAAATATATTTTTGGTTATTTGACAGATTTAAAATCCTAATTAGCATTACGTGCAGAACCGGCTATTCGTCCCTACAAAGAAACATGATAGTATGTCCTTCCAAAGGCTTGATTAACTGCAATGTGATTAGGGATAATAATGGAATGTCGAATGAATAAATAAGAAATAAATAAACAAAAATAAATAAATGAAGATTTAAATATTAAACATAGAAAACTGACAGTAAACGTAATACTTTCCCTGACAAAAATTAGCAGCTCTACAGAAAGAGTATTTGGAGAGTTTGCATGCCTTTGATGAATGATCATCTCCCGCGTTTCTGCAAAGTTCAAACATCTGTTGAAAAGTATTTCTTTCTTTCATTCTTTTCAAATAGCCAGCATTAGTGAATTTGTCCGTAAAACTCTTTCCATTCAGAAATACATTTATCTTTAAAGAATTCAGTCCAAGATTTGACGGAATTCTTTGACAAATGGACTTTTAAAGTCAAGCGAGTTCTGGAATGGAGCGCCGATTTCGTTTATTGCCAAACGGAACATTCTCTTAATTCTCTTAAACTTCTGCTGTTGAAATTTTATCTGTCAAAAGAGCAACCCCAGTGCAGTACTCTGGACACAAAAACATTTCACCCTGCCAGTATCGCTGACATGTTAAATACCCGTCATTTCAATTACGAATCGACAAAATAACTTGACATGTCTCAACTGCAAGTTCGATGTTTGTAAAAAAGGATCACTCAGTAAAGCAGAAATTGAGCAGGAGACCAGACTAGCAGGTTATGGCTACATTTGTGAAACTCTACCCCAAGAGGGAAGCTTGCAGGGTATAAAACAGGATAGGCGTCGAAAAAAAAGCGCATCTGTCTTTCTTTTCTGTGCCCTGGACGGATAAAGTTATTTCACGGCATAATGAGTTTTTAGCCTGTACAAAGGCAGCGCTGCCGCTGTCAGTCATGGAGACTCTTTGATAGGAAAGTCATTTTGATGACTTTGAGCCATGCCGCAGATAAAAGTAAGACTCGCAATTATTCGGTAAACCCCGTCCACGCTGTGCGTCTGTGGCTCCGCGTCTGTAATCCGCGTCGACGCTTTTCATCAGCTCCTTTTTATGAGGGCTAACTCAATCAGCGCACAAAAGTAGTCTGCCTCCAGCACCTGCTAATGGGGCGTCCAACACTGTGCGCACAGAGTAATTACAGCGAGTCGGGCCTTGTTCATAGTCTCGTACTTCGTCTCTGCATTTTAACTCCGTCTATTTTTGTCCTAACATAGATTGTTGATATAATGATGATGCCAACAATACTACTAGCGATAACTGTGGTATAGCTCACAGGTTATTAAAATGATTAGGGCAACTATTAAGGCGATTAACTTGTTAGACACAGACCGTGATGGCTTCATATTTGTTTTAAAAGAGGGAATTATATATCAGTATTTGGATTTGGATGCTGATCATCTCTCTGCAAAATGAATAGATGTTAATGTAAATGTAATTGTTGATTTAATCAACGAGTCACTGGAACGCTGTCCTGAGAGATTCCTGAGGAAGGTTTCGGTGTAGCTTTCGACATTTTCAGAGTCAAAATGTTTGAGCAAAACAGTGTGGAATATCAAAGCTGGTGGCGAATTAAAAAGAAAAAAGAAAAAGAAAAACTGCTTGCAATTTCTGTCATTGTCATTTATTTATTTAACAGTGTCTGACATTTTAAAGAGCTTGGCAATATTTGATAGCCTTTGTCTCTAAAGACATTACCAAAAAAAAGACATAAAAGGAGGTTTGTCGTTTGAGGGGAGAACATGGTGTACTTTTAAAACTGTGGGTGGGTTAGAGGAGCATAACTATGCTGAAATATATTAGTCATATGCACTGTTTATGTATCTCATTGCGTTGGAGCGCAGCAGTTTTCATACACGGAGATACTAACGTCAACATTCTGGAATACCTGGAAGAGCGCGTTGAAAGGAGGCGCTGGTTGGTCTGATGGGAACCTTCTAGAAAAAAAAAGAAAAGAAAAAAAGGGATGGGGGGCAATTGTTATTTTCTCAGGCATACAGGCAATTATCTAATTAGAGCGCTACAGGAGAAAAATAGCTGAGGTAACATTGTACTAAATAAACACAGTCCCAGATGGGGGCCAGCTGAAGCAAGAGCCGGGATTATTAGGAGGTCTTTGTATCATTCACCTCCACTTGCTCATTATGGTGTTAAATGCCATGGCTCTCAACCCTCAGTGTCGTACCCAATTTTTCTCTGGCCTTCAGACAAGTGTGCTTGCTACTCAAGGATTAATGTGTGTATATTTGCTCAGGGTCTGTCAATGGTATATTGATCTGCTTGCTCTTTGCTAATTCGTTTGTTTTTTCAGGAGAAATTCACAGAGGACTGCAAGTTCAGGGAGAGGTTCCAAGAGAACAGCTACAACACATACGCCTCAGTGACTCACAAGAACCACCGGACTGGGAGGGAGTGGTTCGTGGCGCTGAACAAAAGGGGGAAGGCGAAAATGGGCTCGAGCCCGCGAGTGAAGTCCCAGCACGTGTCCACGCATTTCTTACCCAGGTTGTACCTCCACGAGAAGACGGAGCAGGGGTTCACCATCACGGACAGACACAAAGAAAGGACAAAACAAGCCCCTCCAAAGCCCCCCGCCCCAAAACGCGCCATAAACACTGGACACAAGCGTCCTCAGACGGTCAAGTACTGGCCGAAGTTCAGATTCGGATAAACCATTAATGTCTTAAGTGTGGACAAATGTTTGCACAAATGATGGACAGGTAATCGCTTAGGAAGTGACCAGGCTACCCTCATCCAAGGAGTTTTCACTGCTTATTTTTGTAATAAGCATTCCAATCACCGGAAAAGGTTTCATTGGCGGAGAGGCCGTGCGATGATCCAGCTGCGGGAAATTTCAAGGGCTGAAAAATGGGAAGAATTTTTTTTTTTTTGGAATGCTTTTCGGACTTTAACAAGGATCTCTGAGAGCGTTTCCCGTCATCCCCAAACCTTTTGTCGTTTCATTTGAATCATCACACAAGCAGAGGAATTTGCCTTCCTTAAACATTACCAAAAATAAGAACTCTCATGTCGCCAAATGAAAATTCACACTTTTATAAAGAAGCTATGTCTATTTATGCAATTCCTATTTATATCTGTCTCTTTAAAAAAAATGTAAGTTCATTTCATAGTTTTTGTGTGTGTAGTAATCACGGGTTTATTTTTCAAACGTTAACTTGAAGGACATTGAACACACCAATAAATAATGCTTTGGATATTCCTTAACTAGAACCTCACGTTGTTTCATACAAAGAAAATCCTCCTTTGAAGATTGGTGTGGTGGGCTGAAAAAAAAAAGTTTTTCCTCCAGGATGAGTACGAGATCAAGGAAAGAGCTGTCCGTCAAAAGTGTCACTCAAGCGGCCAGCTGTTGCAAAACAAAAAAAAAAAAACCCCTTTGGTGACCTCAGCATTCCACTCAAGAGGGACGTTCCACCGGGATAAACATACCTCAGATGGCTGCTCTGTGTGTTTTGGGGTGGGGTGGGGTTTGGGGGGGGGGGGGGGGGGGGGGCTGAAGTCATAGGTGTATCAGATAGCCAACAGCCGCCCTATGGCCCCAAAACTTAACTCTGCTATTACTGTCACAGCTGTGTTTCCCACTGAACCTGAATGGCATGGCTGGTATTCCTATGTCCGTAACAGCAGTTTACAGGTGAGGTTTTCTATCTAAAGTGTCATATGTATTTGAAATGAGTTTTGAAGAGTCACCTGATGTGCTCAAACTGACGGAAACTTCACGTGTCTGTACAGTAGTCAAGGTATCCTCTTACCAGCAAGGTTTCTTTTTTTTCTTTTTTCTCTCCTTTTTTTTTTTTTTTGCCAAAGCTGCATTTTTTTGTGCCAGACCCTGAACAGAATGTTCGTATTGATAAAATTCAAAAAACAAATTTTCTGACATGGTTTGTATACGATGTCATTTATGGCACAGTTTTGGTGGTTGCATTGTTCCATACATCTTTCCATTTTGGAGGGGGGGGGAAATGGTTCTGAAGAATTTGAATTTGCGGAAAGAGAGAGTGTCTGCGACCAAGGGGTGATGGGCCTACAGAGTCTCTTTACAAATAAAGAGGTCTTCTTCAGAGGAAAAAAAAAAACCCATGTCTAATATTCTGCCATTGTTGATTTTGTCAGTTTTACGGTGGAAAAGCCTTATGTATGAAATATTAAAGCCAGACAAGCAGTCTATCTCCACTTTAAAAGTAAAGTTTTGGAAGCTGAAGTATTATACATGATGGTGGCAATCACACAAGGCTTTCGAATTCCATAAGATTAAAGGTTGGTGAAATCAAACATTAATAGTATAGTGTTATTGTGTTTAATCCACTGAGATCACCCAGGCCTTGAGACTTACCAAGAGGCCATTAAACTGATTAAAACAAAACACGTGTTGTCGCGGTAACGCCTGAGAACTCCCACGGTTTGCTTTGGCGATGATGTCATTTCCAGAATGTACATTATTCTTAAAGAGTGTTTTGCATTTTTTGATTACAATAGCAATGATTGTGGTTCAGAGCTGAATTAGTGTTCCCAAAGAAACCCTCTGTCAGGGCGCTGACTCAAAGAGAGCCGTACGATACAGGGAAGAGCTATATGGACATACATAAGGAATTTAGTCTACTGGCTTTGCAGCTGATTCCATGAAACACTGGTTGTAGCGGTTCACATTCCTTTGCTGTGCTGGCCTCAGTGGAAATTCACTCCATAATGGGTTTCTAATACCATCTGTAAACTAGCATTTGTGCTCTGGCTTTGGAGAGAAGTAACTAATTTATAAACCTTGAAGTTAGATAAGGTTATAAGTACACAACTTCTTTTCATGGTCAGTCGAATCTCAACCGAAATCTGTACACGTTTTGAAAGCAAAAGGGAAATCAGAACACTGATTGAAACAACACATAGGCGATACAAAGCTCAAAACAGCAACAACACCGATAAAACCCGATGGTTTTGTATTCTCTTTCTTCCTGAGAATGTTAGAAAAAAAGGAGACTTGGCACAAAGGGTTTGCCCTTCCTCAGGTTATGAAAGGGATTACGCAAAACTGTAGTAGAAAGAGATGAATTATTAATTTTTGTTGTAAATAATAAAACCACTAAAATGCCCAGACATAAGACATTTCAGTGGTTTTATTATTTACAGAGTGGCTCTAGAAGAGGTTAAGTTTGCGTGACTTAGCAGACGAACTTTTTTTTTTTTTAAGGGGATTTTGTGATGTCGAGGCTGATGCAACTCGACACATTTCTCTTAACGCAGTGACTCTGTGGCCATTATTGGTCGATACAAATGTGACGTCACCAGGTGAGTTCCTTGAGCTTAACTGTTATGAAACAAACACTGAAACATCTTGGCCAAACTGACCAAAAGTAAGGCTATTCCGCCGCATTTATCCCATTTCACTAACGCTTGAATCAACACACGAATGGGACCGGTCACTGGAAAAATCATATAATTGTTTGAACCTATCAAAATTCACCATGTACCTATGATGTTTTGGCTTTGTCAACAAAATTACAGACATGGAATCATATACATCAGACTTCTCACCGTAAGAATGCTGACCTAGGATCAGTTTTTAGCCTGAAACCAAATAAAAGCAATTATATGGACCAAGGAGACCTGGTCATAGATCAGCACTCTTACACTCAGAACACTGATAAGAAAAGGCCCAGGTTTCTGTCTACATATGATTGGAAAGAATGTTTTTAGGAAAGGCATCTGAGATTACAGTAGCTTTGCTATATCTGTCTGGCATGAGAATGCACAGTCAAAGGCAGATTTTGCCACATTGACTGACAGCTGCTTCATCAGTGCTCTGATGTGTCCACTATTATCCCACTTTTCAGCAGCACTTCTTGTTTTAAGGTGACCATCTTCAAATGTCAGTTTTACAAAGTAGAGGAATGGTGGCATAACAGTGACAGATTTAACCCACCCACAAACATTACAAGTTTCAAGTTTTGGCCTCAGGAACACGGTTCAGATTGCTAAAGGTTGGTTGCATAGTAAGCATTTCGAATAAGCATCAATAGGTCATATAATTATTCCAGTGGTCCACTACCATGGGAGCTAATGAACTGCTGAATCTTGGGTATTTATTTGTAAATGATTTACCATTGTTCATATTGAGAAGGACAGAATCAAATTCCGCTTTACCTCTGAGCAAGTTCTTGTGTTTTAAAGAAGGTTTGCACGCATAACGTCATTTCAAAATTCATCGAATATTTCAGTCATAATCGATTACTAGCTTCGCAACAGATTCTCGATCATCAGCACGTGGTGATAAAACTGACAAGAGAAACTGTACCGTTTCCACAAGGAGGCACGTGATGACAAGCCAAGTTAGTGATGACAAGCAAAAGGGTCTTCATGCACGTTCCATTGGCTCAGAACTGTGTTGAGAAAAGAAAAGAAAAGAAAAGAAAAGAAAAGAAAAGAAAAGAAAAGAAAAGGAAAGCCACCATTCCTGTTTTTGAATTCAATCCGATGCAGTCAGGTGGCGGAATGTTCTTTAGAAATCGTTAAAGTCTTTCGATAGCTGATTTCGTACAAGCAATGGCAAAAATAATAAACTAATATTATTTATTCTCGCAGTTTAAATCGGGAAGAGGTCTGTGACCGGTTCTAAGTCAATTAGAAGGATTCGCCGTTAGAAAAAGCATTCCACAGATTGTAGGCTTTACAGGAAAATCCTTATATCTTCTAAGTGTTATTTGGCTATTACTTGAGTGCAGGACGATGCTACGGCGTCAGCAGTAGGTTGCTACGGTAACCACACGTGCAGGACTGTAAACAAAATGGACGCGAAGGACTCGGCAGCTCCCAGAGACAGAGACATCGTGCAATTCCAGACCTATGAGGATTATCTGGATTCCAAGATTACGCCTTTAGATCTTTACTATCTTGAGGTAATGCTTCACAGCAATACGTTTATTACATTTTATAAAGCTTTTGCATTTACAAAGCTTTCCCCATAGCCAGCCTAAGCACATTACAGCCTAATATAAAAAAATCTACGAATTAAGAATGAAATATCAATCCTGATATTAACAGTCAGAGTTATATTTAATTTACGGACATTTTGCTCACTTGGGTGGTTGTTAATTTTTCTGTTTTGACGAGTTACTGTCGGAGTTGTAACGCTAGATGGCAGCACAAGATCATTTGAGGCAAATCTCAACCGACGTCACATTTCATTGTAAAATCATTACGCTTACACAGCACGATTCATATGGCTTCCATTAATGATTGTATGATACATTCAAGGTTAAGGTATTGGTAACCGTTTCCTCAGGTTATAAACTTAAGCACATCAAAATTTAAAATCTGTGATATTTTCATACTTTAGGGATGTTGGTGTGGCTTACGCCCCTTTAATGGTTAATAAGAATACTGTTGTTCTGTCCTATTTGTGTGCATAGGTGATTTTCCTCTAGTAGGAACAGGTTCATCATAAGCCCATTACATAAGCCCATTCTTTATTACGTTGTTAATGGCCTTTGTTGGGCATTACTAGTCACACCTCATTTTAATAGGCCTACGAGCCCTGATGAGGTTCTCCACGGGAGAGCTGGTGTTTAGCGTTTTCCATATAAACCCCACAGTTCTGTTTTTTTATGGTTTGTTAAACAAAACAACATAAAACAACAAAAAACAAAAACAAACAAAAAAATCTGTCCCATCGCGATGAGACCGATTGTTACGTCGCATGACAACAGTTTGCGAAAAGTTTAAAAAAAAAAAAAAAAAAAGGGCGTAAACTCTCCCTCAGTCTAAGACAAAAGCAAACCAGTCCACATTTACCAAAATCCTGTCGCTCGGCGCGTGTGAATTATGTTCTAGTTAACAGCTCTGTCTCGGGCCCCCCCCGTGGATCCACTGAGGATTTCTAAAGAACATTCCGCCACCTGAGTGCTTGCTTACTTGGGATTTGTTAATGTGGTGCTCCAGAGATGAGGTTTATAAATAATTCAACCATTAGGTCAAGGAGTTATCCATAATAGCGAGCTCAGTGTGTGGTTTGTTAACAATGTAGACCCCAGGGGAACGGCTGTAGACATACGAGAAGGATCAGTTATCACTGCGCGGAGCTGATTTTAGCGTAAGGGAATGAATGCGCCTCAGCCCATGAGAGATGTCTCATGTCTCCAGTGTTGTCAAATTCAACTATTAAGCTTATATGAGCACAGACTTCTGCGGATAACACACACGAGATGTTTTTTTTTTTTTTTGTCATGTGAATGCTTAGCAAAGATTAAATGCAAAAGCAAAACAATGAAACTAGAAATATATCTTACAAAAAAATATATATACATGGTTTTGAATAAATATTGTGAGATGGATTTTCATTTGCACTTACTTTGATAAACTCTGTGGTGGTAGGTGTTGTTTGGTTGACTTAGATTAGACTACTCCTCTCTAAAAGACAGAATGCTTTTACCGCAGCGAACCACCCAGTCAGTAGAAACGGACCTTTTTAAAGATGAACAGAGGGACTTGAAAGGGGGAAGATTTCTGGAAGACAGTGACATTGGACTGAAAATGACATTCCATTCTGTTTGATCCGTGGAAATATATGAGTCATTGAATCCACCAACTATGTCTTCTTCACTACTTTGGTTTAATACTCATTGGTGCATCTGTCAATCCATCGATCCATCCATACATACACTCATCCACCCCCCTACCCGTATATCTGTCAATCAATCAATCCATCCGTCCATCCATCCTTCACACAACTCATCTGTCCATCTATCTATCTATCAATTCATCCATCCATCCATCCATCCATCCATTCAAATCGGAACATGTAGAAACTGACTCGTGCTTGCCGACCCAGAGCACTTCATTTATGGCATGATTTGACATTCCAGCTGCCAAGCCAAGCACACCACACGAAGTCACATCACAGCCCCCACCCCCCCCCCACCCGCATGGCGGCAAGTCATTCCTCGGAGATAGATATTCCTTACATCTCTGAGGCTTTAGTCAGGATGTGTCGTTCTGCTCATCATCATTATTCTCTGGTCTGCGTTTCACCGTCTTTGATCACTGAGAGAAATACACAACAGGACCCCGTTCTTTTCCAATCGACAATCATCGAACAACATTTGGTTTGACTTCAGTTTATTTGTAAATATTAGCAAATAAACAGAACCCTGGATTCCTTTCAAATGGACCTAGGATAATGCCGACAAACAGCTAAACATCTCAACCCAAAGTCGTTGGCTTCAAAGCCACATGAAGGCCATCTGCCCCCTTGGAAGGGAGGAAGGGAATCTCTTATGTTCGCGTTAGGATTGAGAAACATGGAGCGGGCCGCAGTGCCATTGTGGCAAGATCCCCGGGGGCCTTCCTAACACGGAGCTGCCAGCATGACGGATTACGCTCGTGACTTTACCGCCGTGTTCATGGCGACGCGGCCCGAAACCAGCACATACCGAACGCATCACGATTTTTCGTTAGGCCGTCGCCACCACGATACCCCGCTGATTAATCGCTCCGCCGTCTCCCATCGACGTTTTGCGTCGGGTTAACTGCGCTGTTAAAGTTGTTTGAAAATCTTCAAAGTGATGGGAATACAGCTATGGAAAAACAAAAAAAAAAAAAAAAAAGGAAAATGACTGCTGGGACCAAGAATATACAATGCAGGTCATTAAGATTCGATTGTCTGTGAATTCTGGTGTGGTCTTGAATATACAATGAGTAAACAAATTGATAAACAATGAACTGCCACGTGAGTAAACAACGTAAAATACCATAAAATGAGACAACACACTGAGCTTTCTGTTTCGAAAGGCCCAAAGTTTCACGGTCACCGTTCTGTTTGTTGTGTATTTCCTCTCGTTTTTGTTTGTTTGTTTGTTTGTTTGTTTGTTTTCTGCAGGATGAGGAACTTGCTCGCCAGCTCATTGAGTTAGGCTACAGGGGCAGCTCTGGAGTCCTGAAAAGAGAGGAATTCGAGGCCCAGAGAGTGGCTGAACAAGCCGCCAGGCTCTCCAAAACTAACCAACCAAAGTAAGCACACACACACAGTAGCAGCAGAGGCTGGCTCTGAGAATGCACGACCCTATGTGACACCGTGCGTGCGTGTGTGTGTGCGCGCGTGTGTGTTTGTGTGTGTGTGTGTGTGTGTATGTGTGTGTGCGTTCCCATATACCGGAGTAATATGAGAATAAACAAGCAGATTAGATAACATGTGTGTACTATTGTATCAGTGATATGTTAAAATAAAATTTGCTGACTATCTCGCTATCTCATCAAATAAATGGACGTGCTGGCAAAAAAAATCCTCTCAACTGGGAACAGGGGAAGAGTTTGCATGTGTGTGTGGCTCTGTCTGAGTGTATGTGTGTCTGTTTGTGTGTGTGTGTGTGTGTCGCTGTGTCTCTGTGTGTGTGTCTGTGTGTTTGCGTCTCTGTGTCTGTGTGTGTGTGGCTCTCTGTGTGTGTGTGTGTGTTTGTGGGAGCTTTGGGATGCTGTAAACTTGGCCTCTGACTTGGACGATGATTGCATAGCTGGTGTGGTCAGGGTTCAGGAAGCATATTTGGAGAACTATATTTGTGTTTTCTTGTGCTGGTTTTGGTCTGCTCCCCTGTCTAACCACCTGTAGACGTGTCTGCTTGGCTCTCAAATCTGGCTAAACAGCCACACAAATACAAAGTTTCAGTTCAAGCTAAATAATAAAACAAACTGTAAAAAATTGGAAAAGAATCCTTCTTAGTTAGGTTTGTGTGTGTGTGTGTGTGTGTGTGTGTGTGTGTGTGCGTGCTAAACTTTAATTTCTTGTTTTTTGCTCAGAGAGTGTTGTCTTAGATGGTACAGCTTAATTATCATAATCAGATTATGAAAAAGAAAAGTAAACCTTGAGGCTGTGAGGTGGCAATTAAATCTATAAAATTTGTCAGTATCATTGAAACACACGTCAAATTTCACGTTATTCTACAAGAGGACAGAATCAGTCAGAGTCTGAATGAAGTCTATACATCAGTCGATTTCCCTCAGCGTTACAGAGGAATTCTCATTACCAGTGTTGGAATATTCTAGTTTCTCTTCCCATGGCATCTTAGCAGAATAGGATGTAAAGAACCCATGGCTGCAAGTACATCTGCTGGGAAAGGCATTTTGACTTAGTCTGTTCTTCTAATTTAGGAAAGTAGGTGAATGTTTTTTGGATTTCCTAAAACCAATTATAGCGTTGGAATGAAAGATGGAATCAGTAATGAGAGCTGTGACAGGAAACTGTAACTGAAGATGACCTCTCTCTCTCTCTTTTCATTTTCACTTTATCATCTTCTTTTTTGCCCTCTTTCTCTTTTTTTTTTTTTTCGGAGGGATTTTGCAAAGTTATATAATTACGTGGCAGGTCACGAGAAATTCCTTCGATCGGGTGTTTTCACAGCCTTAAAGGAATCGTGCAAAAAACAAGCCGACACGAGCGACCGTTATGGGGGACGTTAGAACGTAACTTGTGTTCGAGAACTGTTTGTGTGATACATCGAGATGCATTCTCCATACTCTCCGACTCCACGTTGCGCAACCTGAGATGTTGAAATACTTCATTAAAGGCCTCGGCGTATGTGGCGCAAGACTTTTAACAGCTTTGACTAGATTCGCTTGAGCGCTTTTCTCTCTGGTTACCACACCATTTCCCTTCATTTGTGACTCTGGCTTTGGCCTGGTCCTGTTTCTTTCTTTCTTTCTTTCTTTCTTTCTTTCTTTTGTTGTTAATGTAAACTGTTCTTTCTGTCTGCATGTGTTCTCTCTCTCTCTTGCCTCGTCTTTTTCTTTCTCCCCTTCCCTCCCTTTCTTTCGCTGTCTTTTCAACCTCCTCGATCTCTCTGAGACCTTTAGTGCCTGCAGGTGTAAAAACAAAGCTGTTTTCAGTTAGCCTTAGCGTTGCCTGTAGCGTGTATCTGATCAATGAATGCTTCTGCACCTGTGCTAATAAAATACCAGGGCAGAGGAGAGATTGTGCACTTGAATGCTAATCAGATGTTGCCTTGTTGTTTGCGCCGTTTAAATCCTGCGCACAACGCACTCCTCCTCACCGGCTGCTTGTGGCACCGTCTTGCCAAAGTCACAGGAGGAAGGAGCACAAATGAAGGATTTTTTTGTTTGTTTTGTTTTGTTTTTGTTTTTGTTTTTCTATAAGAAGTCATTCGTCGTAATACGATACGAGACTCCGTTGAGAAACGTGAATGAAAGAGTTTGCCTGAATGAGCGAAGACGGTTGGCATAAAAAAAAAAGAAAGAAAAAGAGGCTCTTGACTGATCTGATGTGAAAAATGTTCAATAAACATTGTTGATCTGAGTGAAAAAGAGGATTCAGATGGTCGTTTCCCTGACAGATATTCTTATTATGATTGTCATGAATGGAGTGAATGCTTCCTGATTTACGCTTTCGATCATCTGGTCCATTCGTATCTCTGCTCTGAAAAAAAAAAAGAAAAGAAAAAAGAAAAGAAAAGAAAAGAAAAGAAAAGAAAAAGAAGTACACACAGAAGGAGGACTGTATATTTATTTGACTGAAGCATTGTGTTGCCAAATAACATTATGCCTTTTCTCCCAAATTACTGTTTCATTTTTCTTGATTGCTTTGTAAACCAAGCTCCGGTCCACTTTGTCAGCTCTCACTGCCTTTGTAAAATGTACTCAATCAACACAATTGACAAAAGGAACCAGCAGTGACTTATTTCTCTTTTCTAGTTTTTTTTTGGTCCCAGAGTGAGAGACTCAGAACATTCCAGAATGGACAGAGAGCTGAATGCTGTTACAGAGCCCTGATATGAAGCCTTGGCAAGAGCCCCAAAACCGTGAGTCTGGCTGTAACCCAGCGGTAAATGTCAACAGATGGCCTGACCCCGCGTGGCTGTAACAGGCCCCGGGGCCACCGAACACCCCCCCCCCCCCCCCCGTCCAACCACCCAAACCTCCAACCCCCCAGCCCCTGTGTGCAACCACATAGTCCATGTTCTTTGTTCATTGTCTGGTTCCTTTAGAAAAACCCACTTGGAGAATTCTCCACTTTCTCTTCCCCCGAGTGAGTGTAGCCATCGCTCTCCCGCCAAGTGAAGCCCTGCTGTGAACACACACTGTACATATGCACTCCGGTGTTAATCTCCCACTCACACCGGCTGGGAAAAAAAACAGACTCCATTTGCTGGGTCCAGTTGTGCACCAGCCAGCCTCAGGGGTCAAGACCTGCTGACACCTCCGTGACTTCTCTTTTAGCCCACAAACCTGCACCTAGGGTCATTACTGCTTCCCAGAAAGGAAGGGTGTGTGTGTGTTTGTGTGTTTGTGTGTGTGTGTTTGTGTGTGTGTGTTTGTGGGTAGTTTGTCACATCTTTCCCTAGATATCTACATTTTTCCTTGTTCACTTCTATCACTCTTATTTCCCAGTCATAGTGTACAGTCGTTAAACACGACAGAGAAAAACAAATCCTCACATTTTTTAGTTCTACAGTTTAAGCGAAATGGGTTTTTGGAGCTTAGTTTTAACCTTGGTTTGACCTTCGAGGTGGAACGTTGCTTTTGTGCTTATAAACCAGCCTAAATACTCTACATGCTGTATACCCCTCCAAATGACCTCTCATTCAGCTACAATAGCCGTGTGCATGATGTTTCGTTGCAAGCATCAGCAGTTTCGTGATTGGGAATAGGGCCATCTTCTACCTGTATGTATTGCATTTTTATTATGGAAATGGATTTTATTAAAATCAACTGAGTCAACATCCCAGTTCAGTGCGCAGAGGGCCCTGACGTCAGGTTCTCTGTTAGATTTGTTTGCAGAGAATTTGGTTTTTTGGGCCGAAACAAGATCTCCTACTTCAATTTCCTTGATAGAGATTTGCAATGCGTCTTTTCAATCTGGAACGAATGTTCCTGTTTCGACCCCGGCTTGTTCTACGTGTGTCGTGTTGGCCCGATCCGGCTGGGTTCTGAGCTGTTTTGAATGAAACTTGGCTTTGCAGAAATTAGTTAGGCGCACAAGCTTTACTTTTGAAAGGACATACGTGGATTATGATAGAAATATGACTCCAGTCATGAAAAGCATTTCTATACGGTTTCCATATCATATTTGCTAAGGTGCCATGGCAGGCTAAGGTGTTATGAATGGAGAAGAAAAAGTAATAATAATAAAAAAATGCACATATTAAATGCAATTTAATATCATGCTGATTTTCTCTTTCGGAGTCAGGTTTTGGTCTTCCATGTGTTTTCAGGTCCAGGAGTCACGAAGAAAATCTGACTCTTTTCCTGGGCCTTTTTTTTATATCAGAAGAGTTATCAGAAAAAGAAAGATGACCTAGCATAAAATGTTCTCAGTGAAAAAACAAACAAACAAAACAAAATCGGCAGCTTCAATTTAAGAAAACAGACTAATGATCAAACCCAAAGGCTTTGGAATATCATGTCCTCTGTTCCATTCATGATTCCATCCAACAGGCTAACACATTGTATTCTATTCTGTTCTATTCTGTTCTATTCTATTCTACTCTGTTCTGTTCTGTTTGTATTGTGTGTTTTTTTCTATGTGAGACTGTTATAGAGCAGTGTTACAGGACATTGTGTCTGGGACACCCACCGAGCAAGCCTAATGGAGACACGGTCTCAAAATGGAGCCTCCTGTCTCGGGCCTGTGTTCTGGAATCCCGGGCTGGGCTGAGCCATCTGCTCTTTGCGTTTAAACCAAAAGCTTTTTTGGAACACTCAAGGTGCCCAAGGACAGGACCGCGGGACTCAACGTTAGCAATCGAATCACATGTCGCAGGCTGTAGCCGGGCGTTCGTTCAAACAGACAACCCCCCCCCCCCCCCCCAAAAAAAACCCCCCAAAACAAGCACAGCGCAGACTAACAGCCACAGGGAGGGTCCCTGTTTAAGCCACACGACGAGATCCATACGTTTTACTGCGCCTTGACCCCTGCGTCTGTGCTCTAAGGCTCTGTTCTCTTTTCTCTCTCCCGGTCTGTGGGCGATTGTGACGGCCTGCTCTCATCCATAAAGGCCCTATTTTTCCCCCGTTCTGCGGTGGTGCATTTGATTTGCTTTGCTTTAACAGATGTGAACGCCAGATGACCAGAGCTCCGTCTGCCGGGCCGTGCAATCATTTGGGCCGTGTTTACTCCTAAGTGATCATGCTCTCCGCGACCACATGTAACGTCTGCGTGGTCATGCTTTAAAAGAGCTATTTTGTCTTTTTTTTGTGTGTGTGTGTCACTGATTAATCCTTCGTTAAACTAATACCAATACAAGAGGCTTATGGTATTTGTCACAGTTAGCAACTCTAACGCTAATTCATTGCAAAGAATGTTCAGAGAGTTTTGGTAATGTCTGAAATAACCAACTGCCAAGGAGGTCTAAAAAGAAAGAAAAAAAGAAAAAAAGAAAAAAAAAAAAGAAAAGAAGAAGAAATTGTGGATTGGTTTTATTTTTGTCTTTAATGAAAACATCTGTTCACTTGTTGTTCATCTTTGTCATTTCATTACTATGTGCTGTCTGCCGTGCAGGCAACATTTTTGTGTGGTTTTGTGACTGAGGACGTGGTGTGTGTTTGTGTGTGTTCCCTCATCCCCCCCCCACCCCCCCTTCTATTTTTTGAGAGCTTGAGCTATGATCCTCTTTCTTTATAGATTTTTTTTTTTGTAACTACGAGCTGTTACAGCAGTTAGTGACCTGCAGAGATAGGTTTGTGTTCGACTTTTTTTTTTTTTTTTTTCCCTGAGATCCTTTACCTTAAGCTGCCAAGGCCTGTGATGTTTGATGACTCATGAGTCCAGCCCTCCCTGGGCAGGGGTGGAAGTGGTTTTTGCATTATGTAAGCCGTCTCCATAAAGATGCTAGGGAGCACTGTCATCATCCTCTTTGTAGTTTGGTCCCTCTGAAATGGCGGATGTTGGCCTGATGGATTCTGCAGTGAACTGCGGGTATTACGTTCAGTTGACTTTCTGCCTCTGTTCTAACACTTGCCTGCGTTAACAAAATACGCGAGCGTCCAGGCCGTAGGTTTGCGTCGGACAGGGTGGGGGGTGGGTGGGGGGGGGGGGTTGACAGTGTGTCTGCCGGCCGGAGAAAAACCCGGAAATGTAAGGTTAATTGGACTCAAGGCAGGGATGTGAGACAGGATGCTCGATGGGCTGTAGTTTGAGGGCACGGTTACGAGTGGTAATTGTGATACCATCTGCATAGCGACACTGAATGTTTTACAGACATCATTCTGTGAAACAAGGATTGTTGAGTTGCCCATCCGCAGACAAGCCCTTTGATCATTTGTTTACCTTTCTAGCATCTCCCCTGAGGAGCCTACTGATTGTATATTCCTGCATATTGTATATTATAGTGTGTGTGTGTGTGTGTGGGATGGGAGCAGTCACAGATATTTGAAGGTTGGAGAACGGCTGTTAAGTGGAGTTGAAATGAAGCATAGAGACTTCCCCTGTGGCTCCTGAGCATCAAGTTATAATTAAAAGCCGCAAAATTATGCTGGAGGTGAAACTACAAAAGCCGACATGTGCAAGACAGACAGACTTTGGAGATGAGCCTAAACAGATCAAAGTTCTGGTCTAATGATGACATGAAATTACTGATTACACCGCCCCCCTCCCCCCCCAAAAAAAGTACAATATATTGAAGTGAAGCACAGACAACAAAGAACGTTTTAAAAATAAACAAACAAGAGCAGCCTGTGTTTTAGCTTTGCAGTGAATGCTCAGCTGATCGGCTCAGAGTGCAGGTTTCCCACAGATGCACCGGAGATGGTGAATCCTTTTCAGCTCCAAATCACTCCGACCACATGAAGACGACGGTCTTGGGCAACGCGCTTTTGTTTTGAAGCAAATGTTTTGACGAAGTGCAAAAAACTCGAGGAGACAGGAGTTGATTCCGCCCAGCTGAGGACGTTTGATTACCAGCGCGGCAGTGGGAGCGTCACTTTTGCATCTAGGCAGTAAACACCTAATTCTTATAACCGCAGGAAGCCAGTCTCTTTTTACGTCAGGCGCGATTAAGATTAGTCGCTTAAAACATGAAAGCAGTATATGTTATAACTGTCTAACAAGCATGAAAAGACCCAGGTCCAGTCAGAGTGGGCGGCTGAGGTGAAAGCGAATGGAACCGGAGGCCCATTCACGGCACAAAAAAGCACAATGTGTCCGTGCATTTGGAGGGTTTCCCGAACTTATTAAAAGTATCCTTACCTTCGTCGAAACTGCTGAAACTGTATGTTTTGTTAAGAGCAGAGCCCCTTCACGCGCACGCACGCACACCCACCCACCCACACACGCACACACACACACGTTAAAGGCCAACAATGGGAGGCCCAGGTAAAACATGGCGCGCGGTGCATGTAACTGATACATCTCCTTCACCGTAATGGAAGGTGACAGAGAATTTTTTCGAAAAAGGAGTTGAGTAAATTGTCATGCTGTGTGGAATTTCCCTTGACGTTCGAGAGGCCAAATTAATATTTTCCATCAGAATCCCGCCCCCCCCCCCACCCCACCCCCCTAAGAACCCTCAGGAAAAATATTCCATGTACTATAAAGTGCTGATCTTTAAAAAAAAAAAAAAGAAAAAAAAGAAAAAAAGTAAAAAGAAAATCACTGTATTCATGAGAGTTACCATCTGCCAGGATATCAAAAGCCCCCCCTGCCCAAAAAGGGGGTTTTAGGATTGGGGGGGGGGGGGGGGTCTCACACAATCAGTGTCCTGTAGAAACATAATGTGAGCCCTATATTTAACAGAACAGGACTGGAATGGTACTAAGTTAAACATACCCTGGTTTTAAACATATCCTAATCTGGCTCTCTCTCTCTCTCCGTTAAGCCATCCCTTACACAGACTAATTCAAACAATTTCCTGGGATCGTTTTTTTTTTTTCTTCCTGTCTTTTTTTTTTTTCTCCAAAAAAACGTTGGCAAGAAAATATAAAATAATGAAAATAACGACGAATTTTTAAGCTCTTCCCAGCTCAGATGTTTCTAATGACTTTCCATCAATAACAGTCGAAACGATTTGCTGTTTTAAAAAAAAAAAAAAAAGAGAGAGAGAGAGAGGTCTTGGGTGGGAGACAAGCTATTGGTCATTTGCTGATCATTAGGACTTTGTATGGATCAGACTCATTAGGCCTCTGTGATAAAAGACTTTGAAACCGGGTCTTTCGGCACTCTGCTGTATTGAGTTTCTTTTATTATGCATTCCAAGCCGTAAACATTGCATTTGCTCTCAGCTGTGCAAACAGATAGTAAAATGAAGCTGGAGACCGGCTTAGAAAAGAAATCGTTATTGAGAATGTTAGTTGGTGCATATCTAGGCTGCAACCTCTGGGAACACTTTTTGTATCCCGTGGTTGATAAAAAGGTGGATTTTTCTTTTTTTTTTTTTTGTTTTTTCCTTGCAGGGGGACCTCCTTTGGAGAACTCCTGTCGAGTGCTTGTGTGTGTTGAAGTGACTTTATGTCCTTTTGTTCAGTTATCTTTTTTGTCTTCTTTTCTATTTATAGAGATTTAAAAACAAAACAACAAACTTTAGCATTAAATAAGATGAAGGATTATGAATGGCTTCTATTATGTATCTATTCTCCATAAACTCTCTACTGTATCCTTTTGATGCAAGTTAACTTCAGCTAGTTTAAGGGGGAAGAAGAAAAAAAAGCATTCCAAAATGAATAAAAACTTTTCTAAATTGAATTGGACATTTTAATGCAAAATTTCATTTTCATGCCACATATGATCTCCCGCTAGTTAAGGTCAAGGTCAGGTACTATTATTACACTCTGCTGCCATGTCACAAGAAAGAATCTGTTTGAAGTGAGACATCATGTGAAATCTGTTTAGAATGAAGCCCCCCCCCCCCCCCATGTGAGAGAGAGAGAGAGAGAGAGAGAGAGAGAGAGAGAGAGAAAGAGAAGAATAAAATACAGTGAAACATCTGCTTGAGATAGAACAATTTGTGGGGAACTTTGGCCTCCACGTGCCAGTGGTCATCTGTCCAAAATAAGCAGCTCCCTCAGAGTCCTGTTTATCTTCAGATTTCATGTGTGTGTGTGTGTGTGTGAGAGAGAGTGAGTGCAAGAGAGAGAGAGAGCAAATGACCAAAAACAAATGTGCTTCAAAAGTCAGAGTGAATACCGTTTATTTGTAGTAACCGTCCTTCAGGGTTCAGGCTGGGTTATGGTCAAGTACTTTCTTGCATTTCAGCTTTTTAGGACATTGTGATGGAGGAGCATCGTTTGTGTTTATTCAATTTTTAAGCAATTGCCATAACAGGGGTAATTGTTGACCTGGGTTATAGTTTAAGCGATTGCTGTGATAGGGGAAATTGTTGACCTGGGTCATATGTTGTAATTAGAACTGTGTTCAGAAAGCCGACATTTGTCGCTGACATTAGTGAGCAGTTCTCTCTTAGCTTCCGTCTGCCACCAACAAATGCTAAGGTTATCAAAAAGCACAGTGTGAGACCTGTATGTCACATAAGGTTTGTTGAGTATTGGGACTTTGGGCAGCTGTTAATTTCCCTGATATCAGCGTCCTATCTACAGCAAAGTGAATGGAATTTTGGACTTAAAAGGTTTAAATTTAACCGTTGAAAGCGAACGCGTACTCTAGCTGCGGACGTAATCCCTGCTGGAGGCAAATCGGGAGTCCGTTTGACTCCATACGCAGATCCGTACTCCGACCCCTGCTCGTGCTTGCGAACTGTTAAACAAATGTGGCTGCCATTATGTAAGTGCTTCTCAAAGCAGCTGCCATTGGCTTGTTGAGTATGGTATACGAAAGACGCTGCGCTATCCCCTGGATAAACTGTTTTGAAAGATCATCCAAAGAGGAAAACAGTCCGCTGAATCTGCCTTGGACCCGGTCACTGAAAGCATCCCTCACGTTAATATACTGTTTATACAGTTGTAAACACACTCGTGAATGGTTTATGGATTCCGAATCGTCACTGACAGAAGCTCACCCCAAGCAGAGACTGTTTGTAGCTCAACGTCAAACACGGTGCCAGGACGCTGGCCTATTTGCCCAGATCTTCTTGTCAACTCGTTTTTAAACGCTTAAAGCGTTGGCGTTCTTCGTTCAGGTAAGTCTCGGCTAAACATGTCCCAAAACGTCCTGGGATTAGCTCACCTGTTAGATACTTGAAGCGCGACTGGATTCGCTTGATTTTCTCCCACCGTGCTAGAGAAAAAAGTTGCAAACAAGGTGGACTGAGAGTAGACGACGCCCATAAATTGTGCGAAGGTTAAGGAAGCCCATATGTTCTGACGCTACCGCAACAAGAATTGGATCGAGGATTCTTGAAATTCTAAAGGTGCTTTTTCAATTACGGCCTCGGCGGTCATTAGTGTACCTGTGTACGTTTTCCTGTGAGCCTTTGGGGCTGGGGAAAACGTGAAAGCACATTATTATAAATGACCGACACCTTTGAGCAACAATTCGAAAACAGCTTCGGTTCAAATAGCGGCCAGGTGCACCTGATCATTAGCCGTAATAATCACTGTGTAATATCCCAAGCATCGTTTAGCCTCTCAAATGGGGCTTGATAAGGGTTGAACGTGTGGATCTGGAAAAAGGGGAAAAGTTGCTGTATTCACTTGCGTAGGTATTTTTTTTTTTTTCGCTCTCTAAGCGTGACTCTGCGTGTTGCTTTAGCTACTGGATGGGGTAGCCCCGCTCTCTTGCCTCCTCGACACCTGTGTTTACTTTGGGGCCTCAGCTCCCATGACCTAGCGCCAGTACTTCACTCACTCTGAAGATGGAGTGAGCTCCTCGCCTCCAAATATGTGCTGCTCCTGCAGTTTCACTCCTATGTGATTCCTCTAAGACCTTCATTGTGGGATCCAGCCAGAGAGCAGTATAAGTTACATTCCTCCTTCAAATTCTAGTTTATTTGAACACGAGAGAGAGAGAGAGAGAGAGAGAGTGAGAGTGTAGAGTCTGCACTCTGTTATTACTCAGTAAGTACAGGGAGCAAGGAAGGACGTTTTTAAGCACTAGTTGCATTGAGATGCATAAACGTTCTCTGGGTGAAGTGGGGAGGAGGGGGGGGGGGCATGCTAAGGGCGGGGGCATTTGCTGATTCCAGGTAAACCAGGTGAAATGCGGAAGCGAGAAGAAAATGAAAGAGCTTTTATGTCTATCTGTTGGTGTGTCTGACAATATCAGTTGGAGCTGTGATGTGGAGACGTAGGTTTTCACTCTTGGGGTTGTGTTGAAGATGAAGGTCATGGGAAGGTCACTGAAGGCCTATCATTGCTCATCAGTAATGTGCTGATGACTGCTTGGAGACTGGGGGACCTATTATAACAGCCATGAGAGTTGCTGGAATGTTCATTGGTAGATAAGGAAAAAAACGTCTCTGGTTTCCTGTTCCTTCTAGTGTCCCCAATCCTGTCCATAGGCCATAGAGTTTGGGGGTGAAGTGGCTATTTTTTTCTTTTTCTTTAAATGGAACATTCAGAAGGTTAAAAATCTAAAACTTTTCGTCATGGATTTGCTTTTGCCAGTGCGTGTGCGTGTGAACATGGGCCTGTGTGTGTGTACTTGTGAATGTGGGTAGGCTTGCATGCATGCATCTTTGTGTGTGTGTGTGTGTGTGTGTGTGTGAGAGAGGGAGAGAGAGTGTCTGATCTTACCGTGCAGAGAAAACATGTTTCAAAGAAAACATCTGATTTGATTTCATCTGTCATACCCTCATGCCGTCACTTTACAGTAGGTCCCTACCAGTATTCCGATCTTCTTTCTTTTCCTCTACAGATAAAACTCCTAGAGAGAGAGAGAAGGAGAGCGAGAGAGAGAAAGAGAGCGAGAGAGAGATACTCTGCCACACAGATCAAGTGTCCCAACATCAAATAACTCTTGATCTTTATGCAGTCTTTTCCTTATAAAATCTGTCAGTACGATGACATGAACATTTAGTAGTCCTCGTTAGATGACTTATACATTTAGGTCTTATTTATTGCTTGTATTTATTAGACATGCAGGCCGTGCCGTTGTTGTTTCAGAAAGTGATGATTTTAAGAGGTTCTCCTGTCTCCTGGGCCAAACACGTGTTGAGTTCGCCAGCTGCGTGACTGGATATTGATATGCCTTGGACAGAAATATTTCGACTTGAGTCCTGGGCAGAACCCTGGTTGGGTTTTTGTTTATGTTTAAGCACTGAGACCAGGGAATCTGATTGTTACAAAGCCCAATAATTTGTTGAATCAGATGTGCTTCTAAAAGGCTCAAACAAAAAATGTTCTGTTCAGTAGGTCCTCAGTTGAGACACCGCCACCCCCACCCCCCCGGACCAGGCAACCAGATATGAATGTACCAAAACTTTAAATTTGGCAGAAAAGAGAATTGTTACAAAGTACCTGGCTCGAATATTTACACAAGTTGCTGAGCTCTTGCAAAAGATGACTAGGGAGAATTAGAATATGTAAAAAAAAAAAAAAAAAGTGCCGTTACAGGGATTTTTCAATACCGTATGTGAAAACAAATATGCGCCCCCATCCCCCACACACCCCCTCTCTATACCAGTTTTGGAGCCCAGAAACATCTGGAACATCATAGGTTTGAGCTAAGGAGTTCTGACACAGCTAATGCGTTTCCCGACAGCGTTCCGGCACTGAGGGTTCGCCGTACGACACGCAGTAGGATTAGGACCTCGTCAGGAAATCTTCGGTCGACTCGAATCAGCAGGGTCTATTCGTTTTCCGTTCATTTAGCAGAAGTATAAAGTGAGATTGATCTTTTTCTTCCAGTTTCCAATTGTCACGTCTCTGAGTCTATTAATAAGGAGACCCTCAGTTCTAGTTTAGTGATATTTTTTACTGTCCTTAATAATGTTGTTGCGGTCATTTTTTTTTCAGAGCTTCCTTCGGTTGTTGACATAGTCTCGCTGGAGGGTTGTATATCACATGTATGGACCATCTGAAATCCATTTAGAGGAAAAAAACCTTTTATTATCCTTCACTATGATTAATTGCTTCTGTGGGCTCATGGCTAGTCCAAATGATTCCCTCAATTGTGGTCGTGAATTGAAGCTGACCAGTACAGATGTGCTCACAGAGACTCTGTGGTTAAGATGTTTGTGGGGGTGGGCACTGGGGGTGGGGGCTGTGTTTAAAGCTAATGTCAGTGGGGGAGAACGAGCCAAAAGATAAAATGGGTTGTTTTAGGGAGCTGATTGATTCCTAGGACACAGATGTTGTATTACAGGTGTATGAGATTCAGTTCCAGCTCCGCTTGGTCAGGAGGAAGTCTGTTAACATGTCAGTGAACTGGTATGTAACACACATGCACACACACACCTGCACATACACACACACACACACATACTCACACACACACACACACTTTAAATCACTCATCTGAGGCATGCCTTCTATCCAAAACACCCTCAAATTGAATGTAAATAACCAGGCCCTCAGTACACATCCACGCTCGACTTCAAGGGCACTTACCTTGGTTCTCTGTGGGTCGTATATCTTTGTCCAATAAAACGCGACGTTTTCAGTCGCCATGCGACTCTACGTTCCAGACAGCCGAAGGCCTTCCTTAAACCGCCCTTTTTCGATTTAGACATCGAGCCGTAGTCTCGCGTATAAAATCTTTTTCGCGCAACGCAGACGTGCGTTTCTCCCCTCTTGATAGAGTTAGACATAGAAACATAAACCACCATATTCTTACCACACAGAATATATCTGACACTGCCAAAGGATAAAAAAAAAAAAAAAAAACAAGCCCTCAAGGTATTTCAGATATGTGAAGCATTGTGGTCAGTGCTGTTGGACGTAAATTAGGGTACGTTTTTTGGAAGAAGCGTTTTTTTTTTTTCTTCTTCTTTTCTTCATTTTTTGTGCTTTTGTGGCATCTGGCGACAGAATGCATGTGTACTTTTCAATTTGCTACGTAAAACTGTATTTAAAGCCCATCTGTTTGACACACACATTGGAATTTCAACATGGCACAGATGTGAGATCAGTATCTTCCCTTCACGAGCCGTCTGTGCCAAAGACCAGCTGACAGTTTTTTTGTGCAATAAAAGGATCTCTTAGACTCTTAAGACTTAGAGGATCTCTGACATACAGGAAATAAAACATTTCAGCACAAGCAATGACCCATCTGTAGCTTTCTTGTAAATATCCATTAAAACACAAGTTCTAACAGTTCATTGGCTGGACATTCCTCTCCTTTTACCAGTCAGTCGTCAGAATATGAGTTTGCTAACAAACCAAGACATAGAGATCCTCAGCCAATTTGTTCAAGTTCATTTAGAGAACGCAATCTCTTGTAAAAATGTAGAAAGACGGCCTTAAATCTGTTATGATAAATTTGGATTTGAATTCATTCCCGTTGTAAATTTTGAGGTCAGAGTTTGCCTCGTAATCCTTAAGCGTTTTGCAGGATGCTTACATGTCAGTTTTCCCATCAACAATTCGAATCGAACGTTCCAGGATTTCGGCCTCGGACACAAGTCCGCTGTGAGCTGTGAAGATATCTGGCTTGGGATACACCCAGTAGTGCTCCTCCCATTACCTCTTACATAATTGAAACGTTTGCTCTCATCTAATCAATTATCACCGCTTGAGCTCCCCTGTCCGTATAATCAGTAAAAAGTCAAATACGAGTCATCGATAATGAGAGTCTGCCACGTAGCCGGGAGAGTTCCGCTTTTAGTTGCAATTCAACACGGCCCTCGCTGTCGACTGCGCTTCCAACGAAACGCTAAACATATTCCTTTTGAATAATGTCATTCATTTGTCCTGTCGAATGCATACACCGAAAACTTGGAGCGCGTGTGGTATGCATTCTTTAAATAAATAAAGGGTGATGTTCGCTTAGAAACGAACAGAACGGGGCTAATCATTTTCTAACACTTCTCCATAGCGACTTTTAGACTTTGTTTGAATAACGTCTAGTCCACCTGCGTGTCTCATCGCTTTGCAATGTAGGCTAATGTGTTTAACTATGCCAAGAAAAGGCATGATAATTTGTTCTTTTGGTGTGTTTTGTGACTCAGAGAGAAATACGTTTAGCTTGAAATCATGTTCCACATACCCTTCTGTATTTTGTGTGCACGTGTTTGTAATCGTGAAATAATTGTTTTGTTGTTGTTGTCGTCGTTTTCATTTTTAAGTATTAATAAACATGACCTGTGGACTACATTACTCTATGTCCTCTCAAATATGAAACATTAATCATCTGTACAGTGATATCTGTATTTAACATTATTATTATTATTATTATTATTATTATTATTATTATGTTGGGGGAGGGGAGTCTCCAAAGGACTCTGCATTACCGTTTCATATATCAGCCGCGTAACAAGGAAAACTGACCCAGCGTCTAACGGCTGAAGAATCTGAAATCCACTCAAGTGCTCGCGGAGCAAACTGGGCCAACTCTCTGACCAAAATAAATGGCATGCGTGTGTTCCATTTACTCACAGGTCTGAGGGTTTTTTTTTAAAACCCCACTCTTTCTTTTCATCATCCAGAATAAATAGGGAGAGGCCCCCAAGTGCATCATGGTCCGCTAAATCCTTTCTAAGCTGCCACCCCGTTCGCAAAAACCCCCCACCTGCACCTCTGTAACCTGAGCATGACTACAGAGCAAACTTGTTAGCACACACAGAGAGAGAGAGAGAGAGAGAGAGAGAGAGAGGGGGGGGGGGCTTTAAGTACTCATTAGGAATATTGAATCTTCAGGCAAACGCAGGTGCACACCTCCTGACATGGCTATTTGCATAATAGGGGAGTAGAGAATAGGGGGGGCTTTTAATGGTCAACTGGCCGCACACAAAGATGAGACCATTGTCCCTGGGATAGGGCCTCAAACCTCCGTCGCCGCCACCACCTGGCTTTTTAAAACGCCTGTCATTGTGAAGTCCTGTGCGTGCGGCAGGGAGACACACCTAGGCAGCGGAGGGGTCGGAAATCTATTTAAGTGGAGGAATTCTACTCTCTCTTAGCATCCCCAGCCCCGGGCAGTGTGAATGCTTATTCACGTGGTCGCCATGGTCACTCGTCCCTTAGCTGCTCCCAGAGCTCTTCAGCAGTGCAGAGAATAACAAAGATTAAGTCCACAAACCATACAAGTTAAACAGGGTGGTGGTGGGGTGGTAGGTAGTAACAATCTAGGCTGTGTGTGATTAGACTCCCTTCACCATTCTACCCCCCCCCCCCCCCCCCCCCCCAAAAAAAAGTTTTCACCTTAACCTCGTCTTGGTTGGATATTATGTAAACTGTTGAAGTTCTCAGTTACTTGTTTACTGGCATGAGGAGGATTCGACAAGCGTTTTTGAGCACACTGTGAGGGTTAAGCAAAGTGAATTTTGGATGAATGACAAGGCTCTGTTGCTGGTACTGTACTGTGAGAAGCTACAAGATGATTGCCAATGTTTTGTCAGGTGTAGAGACTTTGGAAAGTGCCAGAACTTTTCTTCCATGGAAATGAATCAAGAATGAATAATAAAAAAAAAAAAAACCTCTTTCATAACTCGAGATAAAGTCCAGAGTTTTCATCTTATATCTTTCCACAATATGGCTGCTTTTGGAGACAGTTCACAACTACTTGTTATACAACTATATATATGTGTTTTGGGGGGGGGGGGGCTTGCTTTGTTTTATTTGTTTTTAAACTTACCTGGATCCTTTAATGCTCCTCTGTTTTTGACACCTTTGTGATTTTTGTATGACATAAGTCAGATAAAAAAAAAAAAAGTTTAGTTTTTTTTGCTTTCCACCAAGGACTTGGTGTTGCACCAGTCTAAGGCATGTTAACGGTCACTGTATGAAGATTGGTCTTTCTCTTTTACATGATTGGCCGGTTTGACGCTGTCCTGTGACCTGTTGGTATCTGTGGAAGAAAGAGAACGCTAAACTCCACACAGCAGCCAAAAAAAAACCTGCCGATGCAGAAATAGTCACTGCTGTAATAAATTCGTCCCTGAAACAGAGCGCATCTTTGTGAGCTTGCGAAGGGGGGGGGGGGGGGGGGGGGGGGGGGGGGGGGGGGGGGGGGGGGGGGGGGGGGGGGGGGGGGGGGGGGGGAGTGAAAACTTCGATAGTGAAAAAGTTTAAGCTTGCAAGCCTTTTTTTTCTTTTTTTTTTTTTTCCTAAAGAAACTTCTCAAACCGTCTGAAATGTTGTCTTTTCCAGGACGTTGGCGAGTGCAGGAAAAGAGCTCAAAGATAACTTCCTGAGAGCTCTGGCTGGGCGTGAGGAAGCCAACCTCAGTGGGAAAAGGACTGTGAGTACGCTATTACACCCCTCCATTCGCTACGTAATGGGATTCCCCCAAAAACATTTCGGCAATTCCATTAGGACAGGAACAAAATCCACACTGTGTGTCGTCTCGAGTGGAAACGACCCCCCCCCCCCCCCCCCCCCCAACTACCACCGCTACCACCAACACACCCACACACACACACACACCCACACACACACACACTTCCAAGCTCCCCTCTCCCTCCTCCCGAAATCTCGCAAATGAGCCCTCACCACTTAGGATTTCCTCCACCACCTCACTTTTCTGCCACACACCAGAAGCCCCCCCCGCGCCCCCCCCAACCACCTCTACTCCTCACCCCATTTTAAAGCACATTCTTACACATGAAAAGCAGCAGCAGATAAAACAGTGTTCTTTTAGCTAGTTCTCTTCTCACTTTGACCTGTAACCTTGGACTCAGACTTCATATAGGTATTCAAACTGCGCTTGACTGTGTTTAGCCAAAGATGGATGTACCTCAGTAAATGCTCTTGGATTTCCAAGACTAATAATATACATGAATTCGAAATAACGTTAAACATTATTTTTGGGTACGTCCAGAGTGTTGGTGAGCCACCGTGTTATTGAGTTCTCAACTGGCAGAGTGTGTGTGTAGCATTTGCATTTTCGGTGAAAAGTGTTGACAACGTTAATGGTTAGAAGCCCTCTGCAAAAAAAAAAAAACCCAAGGTGTCCTCAGGGTAACTCTCTAATCGTAGCGCTACAGTTCAATACACATTTAATGTTACTATGGTGAAAGCGTGAGCATGTTGTATTTAAAAATGATGAGGTCACGTGTATTTTGATGTTAGAAACATTAAATGTTTCACATGTTGGATTTATAGCCGGAGTCTGACAGTTAGCAGTGATAGATGATCTCAAATTTCCAAGGGCGGCCTTGTTCTTCAGAATGAGACTTGTTTAGGGACAGCTAACACGCCACGCCACATGGACCATGTCACGGTCGAATTACAGACTTTTGATAAAACCACACTCAAAAAAAAAAAAAAAAAAAACCAACCCCAGAAAAACAAACAAAAAAAGAGAAAACGCAGAATCAGAACGCAAACCAACTCAGAAGTGAGACCGTGTCCCAGGCGACGTTTGAACAAATACGCGATACGCATTCTCCGCCCGTAAATCTGTCGCCTGTCAAAGCAAGCAGAAAGTAAAGGACCAGGGGTGACCTCTCTTTACCTACCCCAAAGGGATTTGGTCACGACCAGACCAGGAGGACCATGGTCGGAGTTAGGTTTGAGTCTAGGCCTCTGAGGGTGTTAATTCTGTAAATGGAGCCCGTGTTGCCATCCAGGTCATAGTTCTGAATCAGTGTTTCAGAGATTAAAAACACCGGGTTACAGCTTTTTTTTTTTTTTTTGCTTTCACAAATAGTCCGAGAAACCGCTGTTAGCTGACTTTGAAAAATAAAAGCTGTGAATTAAACAGACTCTGTTTTACCTTTTCCTGTGTTTAGAGAAGAGGAGGAGAGAGAGAGAAAGAGAAAGAGAAGAGAAAAGAAAACTAGAACAAAACCTAGTGTTGTGTATCAACAGCCACATTTTGCTGACACTATCCTGCTTTTTTTTTTCTCTCTCTCTCTATCTCTCTCTCTCTCTCTCTCTCTCTCCTCTGAAGTGCTTCCTCCAATGAAATAACATGCGCTGGAATAATGTTTATTTTCCTGCACCCCTCCTCTGTGTTTAAAATGGAGCCTACGTTTGAGTGGCTAATGCTTCTTCTCTCAGAAGCTGTTTGAGTAACTGGTTATTATAACACGGCGTGACGATGTCTGACCCCGTCGGTCCGTTTACGTTCCCGGGAACCGTGTTCCAGCCGACAATCGCGCGTTTGCGTCGACGAATAAAAAAAAAAAAACGTGTCACGTGTGAATTTTATAAACACTTATGTCAGTTTAGAGTATGGACTTTTTATTTTTTCTTAAAACCTTTGGAACATGACAATGTTTAATGTAGTGTAAGAGGAGGAAAACAAAAACATTTTGTGAAAAGTATGTCGGAGCAAGAAAATAAAAACAACAACATTCGAGTACGGCATACTGAATCGGATACACTGCAGGCCTCCTCATCACTTCGTCAGTTATGGACTGACAAACCATCGCGGTCTTGCGTGCATTTCGTTCAAAAGTAAACTTACAGACCTAATTAAAGTACGCAAACTTCAAATGGGTAAGTGTTAAACGACCGTTTTAACAGAATCTTCAACGGGATATGAGTCTGACTTTTTTCAAACGTGGAAAAAAAAAAAAACGTCTGAAACGGCGTGAAACACCTTAGACCGGAGGGTTTCCGATTACTACAAACGTAATCTTTGATAAAGTTGCGGGGGCCGAGACCACCCACTGGCGTAAGGTATACTGTAAAGCGGCCTCTTTGAGCTCTCTGATGAAGCACACACGACGCTGCACCGCGCTGTGAGGACCTTTAGCTCAGTGGACCCACCTCTATAAGCACATTCAGGATCCTCATGATCCAAACCGGTTTTTTTTTTATGGCCGAAAAAGAGAGAGAGAAAAAAAAAACCCACTCCATCTCTCGATGTGGGAGTGCGCGTTACAGTTGAATCGTACATCGTTCGTCAAATGTGTCTTTCTGAGGGAGAAAATGCTTAACTATTGAAGAGATTACCTAACTGCGTTTGATTGTTGTCTTCCTGACTCGTGTTTACATCATTTTTAATTGAGAAAGGTGCTTTTGATTGATGTTTATTGTCTGTCTGCATTTCCTGTCGCGGATGGTTGAGCGTCTCCACGTTGCAGTGGAATTGTAATGTGAAATACATCTTTCAATATTTCATCATGGTTATTCAGTCCCCCCCCCCCCCCCCCCCCCCCCCCCCCCCCCCCCCCGGGCCTAAGGCAAAAATGTTCACAAAGAGAAATAACGTACGCTGATTTAAATGAACGCTCTATAGAACCGAAAAGAAAAAAAAAAAAAAAGTCCTGTTTGCGTAGCTTAAGGCTGAGCTGCTGTACACATCAGAATTAACATGAATTTCTGGCACAAGCTAACTTTAAATAGTCTTTTCCAAAAAAAACCCCAAAAACCCAAAGATAATGGCTCTATAAAATGTTTAAGTCTGCTGTTTTCTCGACTTCCACCGTGTCTCTGGGTCGTGGGATTGACTCTTTAGCCTTCGCGTTATCTCTCTTCGTCAGCTGGGCTGTTTAAACCCGAGGCCTAGCCTACATTGTCCTTTTTGTTTTTTTTCTCTTTCGCAGCCCTGTTGCGAAAGTTGTGCCTTTGCCAAAAGTCACACACAAACAAAAGGTGCACCTGGGCAGCTTGGGCATTATTTACCCTGAGTGAGAAGTGGAGTTTTTTTTTTTTTTTTATCAAATCCAGGTCACACCTGTGCTGAATGCCTAAGGGTGTCCCATTGTTGGAGATGAACATATGAAACTGAGGGCACTTTAAACCCTTACCTGACCCCGCCCTTCTCCCCTTTGTTTTTCTCCTTTTCAGCCAGAGGTTCAGCCGTGATGTCAGCGCTGGTGACTGGCCCATAGTTACGCCGTCGAACGGCACCCAAAATGGGTTTGCCCCCAGCTGGCCTTTATTCAACCTGTCATCGTTCATTTAATGCTCGCAAGATTAATGCGATAAACGATTTGGCAATGTTGTGTTTGTTAAATGAAAATGACTTAGATCTATGTTAAATAGACGTGTGTGTGTGTGTGTGTGTGTGTGTTTAAATGCGATAGGGTGAAGAATGTCTGGCATTTGCAAACATGCATATTTACACGGACAGTGTAATTGTTTGTGTTGGAAGAGAAGAATTATGGAATTCCACACGCGTCTCTCTCACCTCGCGCTGGTTTCTTTCGTTCACGTGTTGCGGCGATTTTTCACAAGTGGCTTTGGTTCAGAACCAAGCATTTGAAAACACAAGCATGAACTTGATTTTAGAATTTCAGAGGGACGTTTCATGCGGTGCGTCATTTTTCTCAGCATGTTACCAGACATTAGCAAGTTCCTTTTATCCATCTGTTTATTTTTCTGTTTATTTTCATCTTTTCACTCCATGGTGCCTGTTCTTGCTCACTCTACTCTTCTAGTAAATGTCTTTTTTTTTTTTTTTTTTTTGGTAGGCCTGTGATGCACCTGGTTGTTTTACACCACGTGTATTAGTAAAATAACCAGTCTTTGGTTTCATCCTTACACATCAGACAATGTAAATCAGTCATTATGATGAGTTGTGTTTCATGCTGTTTCCAGTTCCCCTCTGAAATACCATGTAACCATGGCGATTGCAAACAAGCACATTAGACACCATTCATACGCTTTAGCGGCGTAATTAAATCACGACATTGTCCTCTATGTGTATAAATCTTAGACTAACCTATTGTAATGCCAGAGTTCTTTTGGAAAGGACGTGTTCTCACATTGAAAGGAGGACCTTACGTAACCTTCAGGTCACGATAAAATATTGTCTTTGTTTGATATGATGTGGACACAGTATCGCTGTTCCCGTTCAATAGACAGTCCCTCCTAGCATGTTAATCTGAGAACGATAATTAGTCACCTCCAAGGAAAACAACAACAACAAAAAAAGTTTAGCTTTGAAATTACAGGAATATATGGGTAATCTTTAGTGAATAACAGGGTAATATAAGACAGCACTGAGTAATGACAATATTTGACAAGATTTCTCAAAACTGAGCATCTTTTGTTGTTCATTTTTAAACGTGTGCTTCTGAAATGTTTTTTTTTTTTTTTTTTTTTTTTTTTTTTTTAGAATTTCTGAGGAATCGTCATTCAATGGCCTAAGAAAAGATGAAAAACACTTGAATCTCTTTCCATGGGGCTCTAACCCAGTGGAACACATCTTATACAAAGGAAGTGTTTGTCTTGGGTCTGTGGGTTCTAGCGTGTTCTGTATCGATGAGCCGGGTCTTCTGTATGCGTAACAGGGTGGTCAGCCATGCAGTCCACAGATCAGATTCAAACCTCTGAAACGCGAGAGGCGTTCCCAGCCGTATTGCGTTACGGTAAAAAACCGTGCGCATGCGCGTCGCTTCGGCCCAGACGCTTGTCCCCGTCATGCCCAGTAAAACAACAATGGCATGCTGATTTCAAAGCACTTGACCAAAGGTGGAGATGACTTAGAAGAAAGAAAAAAAAAAATTCACGCAGAGGTATCATGTGACTATGGCTTGAAAGACATAAGATGATTTTACAAAAGAGGGGTGGGGGGGGGGGTGGGGGGGGGGGGGGCTATCACCCCCCCTCCCCCCCAGATGTGGACAGAGGGAGCCAGGCCTTTATGTCCTTAACCCAAAACTGGGCACTGAACAAAAAGTTCAGCACCGCTAAAAAAAAACCCCAAAACAAAACAAACAAACAAAAAAAAAAAACCAGTTCCGTAGCTTTACTGCCCTCCCTTACATCAGCTCTGAATCCATTAACAATGAATCAGGCAACATTAACAATTAATCAAGTACACTTAATACTTACACTGTCAGCTAGTGTACTTAACGTACTCTTTTGTGATGATGTTTCAAAGGTGGATTCTGTTATTCAAAAGATGACGCAGCTGAAGGTTAACTTTGATGCAGCCCACCAGTTTTTCTGTCAATCATAAACCGAGGTACAGTGTTTTAGTAGCAGCGTTATACAGTGGAGCAGATGGATGTACAGTTAAGGACATTCCAGACATATCAGGGCATTGCGGCCTTATGCTGTGTCTGGGCATGCTGGCAGGACTCTTAACGATTGTTTTTGAACGTTAATAATTCACGGTGGCCGATTATGTAACTGTGCTGTGCCAGAAGTTTTTTTTTTTTTTTTTTTCGGACAAAACTTAACAGCACACTTGCCACTGTGTTGAAAGGTACTTGATATTATTTCTTTGACTTTCGTCGAAAATTCCACTTGGAATTATTCCTCAGGACTCTTGAGGCACAGCTGTCGTTCGGAGCATCATCTAACGTTTCTCTCCTCGGAATAGCGTCGACAAGAGACACGTACAAAGTCGAACCGCCGGAGCGGGAGCATTCGGGGGGAGCTGACGAGAATCACGAGCGAAATGGACTCCGGAGGAAGGCGGAGCCAAACCCCGGCCCGGGCCACGGCGCGGCGACGCATTCCCAGCCTGCGAGTGTGGCCCTCTGCTCCGGCCACGGACCCCAGAATGCCTGGAAGTTCCCCTCTTTAATTCCTTCTCCCCCCCGTCCAGCTAACGAACAGCTGTGAGGTTCTCTAAACATCTCCTCAAATATGCTCTGGATGATTTTCAGGAGAGATGAAAGGGGTGAGTTGGGGTTGGGTGGGGTCGTGGGCGGGGGGCGGGGGCGGGGTCGTCCACTTAATCTAATCTTTAAAGTCTCTGGGTTTTGTAGTTGGGATCGTGCATTCTCCAAATACATTCAGAGCAACTTATGGTCGCGGACTGACACCAGGGTAATATCTTACATCTGGATTCGCTCTATGGGAGATGTAGATTCGTAATGAGTTGTGTGTTTTGTATCAGAGGAAATGATCCTATGAAACGGAGGGGGGGGGGGGAGTGGCCATCTGGGAGTCTGTGTGTTTTTTTTTGTTTTTTGTTTTTTTTTAAGGAAAAAAAAAATCATGACCTGTCCTATCTGTTGCATTCTTAAGTGTTTTCTGTTCTCTGCAACACAGTATGGAGGAGGTTTACGGACAGACGATGATAAACAGCCTGAATTTTTTTCCAAATGCATTTTAGTTCAGGTCAGAAAAAAAACAGAACCTTATAACACAGGTCAAAATGCACTGTGTTATGTTCTATACAGTTCTGTGCAATATTTAACTGTCTGTTCTAATACCTTTGATGAGGGGAAGTGCATGTTCCACATCAGGGGTCAAGAACATCACAATGCACTGTTACATGCCTTAAACAAAAAAAAACACACATTGAGTATCTTGGAAAGCTTACAATATCCTGCTCATAGCATTTCTCTCACTGAGTAACTAAAAAGTCAGGAGGCACTGCGCATTAAAATGATGTATAATGTCATTTATATACGCAGCTGAATGGTTGTTAGTTTCTCTTTTTTTTTTTTTTTGATTGTTTTAATTGTTTTCGCGAGACGGCCGTTCTCAGTGAGTCTTTGAAGAGGAACGAAGATTTGAGCCTCGCGGTTTTTATCAGACCGTTATTGACACTGCCTTCCTCGACATTCCTTTAACCCGTCCACACTTGATAACTTCACCGTGCACCTGCTTATCGGCCTCGGCCGCGGAATCCCATCTCATCCTCTCACGGACATCGGGATATTGTTATTCCTGCAACCCCCACCCCACCCCAGTTTTACCGGACATCATTTTTCAGGACGACCCTCGGCCGCACGTGATTGCGAGTTTTTTTGGAAGTGTATGGAAACGTTTAAGCACTAGGTGCTGAAAAGTTGCCACCTCTCTTTCTCTCTCTCTCTTTTTTTTAACCTAAGAATGTACCACTGCTGGAGGAAGGGGTCCACTTTTTTTTTCTTCTTCTTTTTCTTTTTTTAGCTGTTAGCGAAGTTAGAACTCCGTGTCGTCAGTGCATCTTCTCGTTGGCACCGCGCGTAGCCCTAATGGATATTTATCACTTTGTTGGCGCTACGTTATATTTATAGCGTTGGTTAAGACAAATCAGTTTATCATCTCGCGTTATTCAGCGGAGAGGAATGAGGCGTATGTTTTTTCAGGTGCGCCTGCTTTTGAACGCCGTGTCTTGCGTCGTAAACTTCTTAGTCGGTGTTGCTAAGTTCGCCGTAACTCGAAAATATTTGCATACAGAGATAAGCGCTTTTCAGTCCACACCAAACTTTGCGAGTGAGATGGGCTAAGCAGGTTCTAAGCACTCCCATGTGTCTGAGCTCACGTTGCAGCCATCGGGGAGTTGCCGTAATAGGTCTGGATGAACCTCTCGTTTTGGTCAACGCTTTTCTCTGTCCGACTGGGGAAATGAGATTACGTGCAGTAAGGCCCAGGAGCGCACGGAGCACATTCTTTGGAATCCTCTTTGTTTTATCACTACACAGTGGCCTGCCTGCATGTGTATTAGTCCACCTGAGTAAATACTGCAGTGCATTTCTCTCACATAGGTCAGTGCGTGTCTTACACCAGCTTTCTCTCCCTCCCTCCCCTCTCTCTATCTCTCCTTCTCTGTCTCTCTCTCTTTCTCTCTCCTCCCTTCTCCTCTCCCCTTCCTCCTTGACCTCCTCTCTCTTTTTCTCGCTCTCTCTCCTTCTTTGTCTCCTTCCCCCTCTCTCTTTCTCTCTGTTCCTTTCTCTCTGTCCCTCCCTCCTTCTCCCTCCCTCTCTCTCTCTCTCTCTCTCTCTCTGTCTCGTTGTGACCTCTCTCTCCTGTTATCTCTGTGTCCGCATCTTTACCTGAATAACAGAATTGAAGTGCCCTCTGCTCTCAGACAAGAGGTCAAGGAATGTGTTTTAATATGTCAAAAAGTCAAATACTGGCCTCCAAAATGTCATACGCTGTGTGGTCTCATCCTCTGAGTTACTGGCTCGGGTTGAACGCAGAGCCTAAAAGTAGTACATTGTATAATTTGTTGTTTTAAAGAAGCTGACGTGCCAAATCCCCCCACATAGTTTGGGATTTCTGTAATGCCTAAGTAACAGGTGTACAGATAGTCCAAAAGCCCCAGAAACGGACTGAATCATACCTCTCACTTCTGCCAGCACCCAAAGTGGTATTTTATTTGCGTATTAAGCCTGATATTAGTGAAATGTTCTCTCCTGTGTTGTGAAGGAAGAATTTTCGAAAAAAGCTTAAACCTCGCGTTTGGCTCGACACCGAAGAAGTCCCAGATGAGTTATTTTGATAAGATCGAATTCTGCTCCTCTGGCTGCAAATCTATAATCACATCTGACTGTGTTTATGCATCCACACACATCTGTCTTATTCCTGGTTTATTAATACTCGTAAAAAAAAAACAAAAACAAAACAAAACAATCAACCCTGACGTCAGGGTGAAAAAAAGTGCAGTTATGCTGCCCAGTGATTTTGATTTTGATTTTAATCTTCTAAATCACTCACTTCAACTTCACTGGACTCTTTCATGTATTCCAGAATGTTCTCCACACGCTGAACATGCATACTCGTTGGAGCATGGTGTTGATGGTGATGATGTCATCTCATTTTCCACTTCAATGTTCCTTCCACCTTTTCGACTTCCCACCCTCTGCCAGAAGTCATGTCGGAGGAGAATCCAAGATATGATCTTGGCCTTTGATTATTTTCACATATAGGCAAAAATGAAATCTCAATGTCCGTTCATCTGCCTCAAAGGGGCAAAGACTACCGTCTCAGTTTGAAGGAGACTGGAATGCCAGTACAGGTAAACACTGTGGAATTGCCAAATTTCTATCATTGTGTTCTCACCATGAAACAGCTCTAAAGATAGGAGGGAAATTAGTTCATTCCACTGGCTATGATCGCTAGGTCTCTGGATGCTAACAAATCATAACTAGAAAAAACCAAACAGATGTATATGAAGGTTATAAAGGACAGAAATTGTGAACTAACCTAAATGGCCACGTGCAGTGATTTCCAGTCAGATGCTAATTGCTAGAATCTTTGACGTCGGCAACGGTAGACTACAGACACCATCAGATATTCATAAATGAAGTTCTTAACATACTGCTAAAGAGAAATTGGTTAAATTTTCCTTTGATTCAGGTCATCGAGAAGGGTTCTCTCGTTAGATGAAACACCACAGAGAGAAAATCACAAACATTCGATTTCTAGAAAGTTCTGAGAACTGAAACGTGAAGCGGCGGTGGGCTGAAACCGGTCGAGTATTTTCGTATTTTGCTCCAGTTGCGTCAAAGTGCACGGCGTGATTTGAAAACACAGAGCGTCCCGCTCTGCAAGGCGTCAGACCCGAATGCCGCGTCTCATCCGCGGGCCTCCGGGAGCTTCTCTGGTCCGCTCGCGGGCCAACTCAAACAGTGTCGTGTTTGAACACCTATTTCCACTGGCGGGAGAGGGAAAAAAAAAAAAAAAAAAAAGAAACAGTCCGGGGCCCTTTAATCAGGCTCTTGAAACAGGCAGCGCTTTGATAAAGAAAGAGCCGCTCTGCGCGTTTATCTTCTCTCTCTGACGGGTACGCTGGCTTATGTCATCCGCTTTGATCCTCACTTTCTGGAACACTCTGTCGGACATATCTCTTTCGGAGTGTAGGCGTTGATAACGACGGTCAGCTACCCCCCTGCCCCCCCCCCCCCCCCCCCCCAAAAAAGGAGAAAAAACTTAAAACCCTCCTGACACTTTGACAGTGTGAGGTACAGGTTATCACCCCCGTGTTTTTCCAATATGGGGCAGATTCGCTGTGCCGTGTAGCTGTGAACTGCGATACACTACAGCCTCTTGGAGCGGCGATGCATCAATATTTGACTTGGACCTGTTCCTGGGGATGTACCGCAGTCGCCACGGCGACTCTGTGTTGCTAGGTGTCAGAGCTGGGTTCTGTAGGTTAATGCACAGGAGAGACACGCTTTAGCAGTAGCTGGGAAAAACTACTAAAACTGCCTCCCCCCCGCACCCCAACCCTCCCCCCCCCACTTTTTTTTTTTCTTTCCTGAAGTTATTTGGATTATTCTCAGGGCATACCCAGTAACATTTCATCGGCAGATCATGAACTTTTGGCACGAGCTGTACGTTCTCTTTGTAAAGTTTTGAAAGACAAAACCCAGCTTCATGAGGTCTTCACCCCGGCTGGTTTTAACGCGTAGCGAGGACAATAAGAATATTTTTTCGAAGTCCAACCTGCGTCTCGTTAGACGGACTGGGGATTACCAGCGGCTTCCTGTTTAGCACGTGATTAGCGAGGGCCCCCAACGTTCGCGTGTTTACGCTGGGGGTGAACAGTCATCCTTGAGAGGTACGATTAAACAAGAGGGCGACAGGGGTGGGGGGGGGGGGGGGGGCATGTTTTTCTTCCCGTGACACATATGGCTGCCACTTATCGAGATGGACTCCAGTGCCCACAGGCCAGGCTCACGGATCAAACATCGCTGCTTAAAAAAGAAAAAAAGAAAAAAGAAGGGAAAACAAAAGAAAAAGAGGGTAGGGAGTGGAGGAGGGAAATTGACGTTAACGGGTTGTAAAATAACTTTGAAAAACGACAGGGTATCTGGGCTGTCTCAGGGCTCTGCGCTTGTTACGGCCGTTTGTCCCTGACGGCCACAGGTGTGGGTTGTTTGGTAATGATCTCGGTGGCACTTCACCTCATTAAGGCTACTCTGCCCTCACCTCCTCTCAACGCCATTTGACACGAACCCCCCCCCCCCCCCACACACACACTCCCCACTCCCCCCTTTATTTACGGTCCCCCCGAATCGGCCAATTTGTCGCAATAATGATTACAGAGGCTTCACTATAGTTAGTTTGAGTGTTGTGTGTATGTGTGTGTGTGTGCTTGTGCAAGTGTGTGTGTGTGCTTGTGCACATGTGCGTGTGTATGTCTGTCTGTGAGCCTGTGTATAAATCTGTAAATGAGGGAGAGTGTGTGTATATGTGTGTGCGTATGTGTGTGTTCGTGTCTGTGTATGTGTGCGCGCGTGCTGTTGTGTATGTGTATGTGTGTGTGTGCGTGCGTGTGCATTCTTTTACACTGACAGAAGAAAACAAATCTCTTGTGTAGCTGTCCGGCCTGCGAGTTTACAGTATGGTGTTTGTCTTCTGTTTTAATAGATACCCAAAAAGAAAGACATGTCTCCTGTAACAGGGCCAAATTTTCCTCTCACCCCCCAGCCCCCCCCCCCCCCCCCCCCCCCCCCAGCCCATGATTGCTCGGATCAAGCCCCGGCTAATCCCTCAGGAAACCGCTGTGTACTTTTAGCCTCAATCTGGCAAACAAGCGTTAGCGAGGGATCTTTCATGACATCAACAGGAAAAGGAAGTGTGAAAACATGCTCAGACCCTGATGTATACGGGGAGCGTTAAAAGATTGGCCATCCAAATTACTTCACGGGAAAAACATATAGTTTTCCCATCAGCTCAAACAGGACGTTTAATGTTTGTCTTTGCCGCTATTGGCCGAAGAATGGTTCGTTATGACTTTCCTAACTTATATTCCACATCCTGGTAGCTGTGGGTATAGGATTTTTATTTCCAGGTTGCAATGCAACTGAATAAGTCTAATTAGGAGTCAGTTTGTGGACAGTAGACAGAAAGCAAACAATCTACTACCTTTAAACTTATCAGAATGTGTGATTATAAAAATGTAATATAATACAATGAGGATGATTAACTGTCTAATGATGTCTAATGAGGTGGTCTAGCATAACGAAGTCTAAACTCAGATCTCGAGTTTGGAGCCCGATTGCGTCTTTTTTAAATCGTCGGTTTTCGGAGCTATTCTGTCCTCGTGACGTTGGATGGCAGTCTTTAAAGAGGCTTCGTGAGGCCGCGAGGTCAGGTCTGGTTTATCCATTAAAAGTCAGAATGCTAACGTTAAACGTCCAAATGTCTTAAACGTTATCGAAAAAAAAAAAAAAGAGAGAAAGAAAGAAAGAAAGACTGCATCGAGCTCTGACGTATATGCAAGTGCTGCTCAGTGGCTCATTTCCTGTGTGTTTCTAATTAATTTCCATATGGAAGGGTTTTGGTGATGTTAAATGAAGTAATGTATTCGGGTCCTAAAAATAGGGGACAGTCGCCGTCCCACTGAAGCCTGACCTGTTTTTTAAAAGGCCTAATCATAGCCCTCTTCCTCTGCTATGTTTATTTTTGTCCACTTAAAACCTTTAATTAACAAACTAAGAATCAATCTTTAACAGGTCTTTCATTTGTTAAATTGTTTTTGACCACCCAAATTATTATCTCCATCTACCCTCCAATAAAACGTGACCACAGTTGCTGGTGCGAAGGACTGATGTGGATGTTCTCTTAGCCCTTTCTTTTTTTTTTTTTTTCTTTTTTTTTTAACCCAGGATTCAGTGCGAGTAGATGGTGACTGCTCTCTCCACATCAACAGCGTTACACTAAAAATGTGTCCAGTTTATCGCTCATGTCTACTGCCGAGCTGGGACTGCTGGTTTGTCCGGCGAGGAAGCGCGCCGGCGTCTGTTTTTCTGACGTTACACTGTCGTAAAAGGCTGTTCTGGCAGACCACTCATGTTTGTGAAGGAGGTTCTGTGTGGTAATGACAGATGTGTTCGCTGCACTGCTGTGAAGCAGTTTCTCTCCACCACACATTATTGTAAAGGAGGTTCTGCGTACTATGCAGTGTTCTAATGAAGATTCTGCACGCTATGCAGCACTGCGAGGGAGGTTCCATGCTCCGTGTGTTACTTTAGTTGATTCTGTACACCACTCCTGTAAAGGAGGTTCTGTAAACTATGTGTTTCTGTGGAGGAGGTTCTATACACCATACATAATCTTGAAGGTTCTGTATTCTGTGTGTTACTGTGAGGGAAGTTTTGTGCACTAGGGAATATGACATTGTGAAGGAGGTTCTGTACTCTGAGCATTATTGCAAAGAATCCTCATTAGCATGTTAGTGCTTTAGCAAAACGAAACTAGTCTGGGAAAACACCTCCATCCAGAATTACTATAGCCAGGACACCAGCTTTGGTGCATTTCAACTTCTTTGAAAACACCCAGAATAACTAGTTTTAAGTAAAAGTTCACATGATGTTTATTGGAGCCTCAGGCGGCCAAACTAAAAAGAAAATAAATAAAAGAATGAATGAATGAATGAATGAATGAGTAGTAAAAAAAAAAAAGAGAGCTTAAAACACTGTTAAATTTGTAAGCACTTTAACGTGGCCATAGCAGTTCCCCATATGGTCAGTTCATTCCTCTCAGATTCTCTTTCATTCCTTGTTATCTTTTATGCTTTCGATTTTTAACAGCATGTAATTATCAGATGGGATTTTACAACCCGCAGGTAAACCGTAAACACGCGCAGTGGAGTTAATCTGCAAACAAGCTAGTTTGAGAATGAGAGTGTCTGCAATTTTGGCCTTGACAGGACACAGGAGTGGGGCAGAACCAAAGTAATTTAACTCCAAGTTGTTTCTTTTTCTTTTTTCTCTCTCTCTTTCTCTCTCTCTTTTTTTTTATCGTTGTTAATGAAGCCTCTCTGTTTTCAGTTTCCTCCACCTGTGAGAGCATGTGGTCAAACTCACCCCACGCTTATTAAATCTCAATGATACAGCACCTGTTTCATGTGTTACGATAACCACAGTAAACATTCATTAAAGAACAATTTTGTTTTATTATGCGGAGGGTGTGGAGAGCGATTAGCGCTTAAACGTGTTTGGCTACACTCCTAGACTTTTGTGCTGAATTTGCTCACTTTGTCATGACTGACATGAGTTGAAGAGGTTTTTTTTTTTTTTTTAAATGCATGTGTTGTCATAGGTGTTGACTTTTAAAAGTGTTAACATCTTTTTTTTTTTTTCCCTCTCACACACACTCTCTCCCTCTGTCTATTTTCACGCTGACACCCATGGTATTGTTCCGCTACAAAGAGACAGGTGTTGGTTGTAGTCCTGTTTTTAAAGGATTACAGACATCTCAGGCTGAAAAACTCCGCAAGTACAATCGGAACACCATAATCTTACCCGGTTTTACACTTTGGGTGCAGTTAATCTGAAACTCTTAAAGTGCTTTAGCCGATCTTGTAAACTTTTACAAATAACCTGCCACTAAAAATTCCAAAGCTCACGGGGTAAAATGCTAACACGCGCCGTCGCTGACTAAGCTAAACTGTAACTAGCCGAAAGTTCTAAAGCGCATTAGCCAAAGTCATAAAATTCCACGGCCGAAAATTCTAGGACACATTAAGTAAAGCTGTGGTGTTGAGTTTCTACATTACGGTAACACAGCAGAATGACTCTCACTCAACAGTCTCAGAGAGCCATCTTAGCATGGCGCGCATTCGATCGGTGTCGTAGCAGACGGCTATGCTTACAACGCGCCACACAAGTAGACATGGGATTAGTCAGAGGAGACCCGCCGTGCCAAGCTTCACACAGCTCTGCCGTTTGCCATGTCACACCAGCAAATATAAATAGCATCGCCAACCACATGAAGGACAGTGAAAGTAACCCTATGCTTAACCGTTTGCTTTTCGGTTTACTGCAGCCTTATAAAGACGTCGCATATGTTAGAAAGGCCGCAGAGCACTCCAGAGCATGTTATTTGTTCATTCTTAAGGAATGACTGGTCCGTCACCCACTGAGGCAGAGATCCCTCAAACGCGCTAAGGGGCTGTCCGGATCTGGGGCGGGTGGCCCTGAAAACGCGTTTCACGCTAATCAAACACGTTGGTCTGGTCATTTGAGCTAAACTCAATAAAAACAAAAAAACCAATGCAGCGTAGTTAGTTGTACTCTGGCACAGAAACACTTTGGGCATCCAGATGACGTCTGTGTAAACCTGTTAAAATGAATGTTTGTGAGGATGTTTGGAAAGCCGCGATATACTAATCCGGAGAGACACAGCGCTGTCCTCTGTTCAAAATGATTAAAGTGAATATTTGTGAAACAGACTGTCTATCCAATGTTGTTGTAGTGCAGTTTTAATGGTCCTATTTTTTTTAAAAAATGTTCACATACTACGTGCCAGCGCGTGAGTATAGTGAAGAGAAACATTAATATTAGTGTTCATTCAAACACGTTCCCTCGAGGATTATCCCCTGAGAGTTAGAGATCTGTGGTTGCTTACTTGTGTCTTGATTGAACATGTTGGAAATTTCAGCCTCAGAAGTGTTCCTGGGCCTTTTATCAGATCTTCATAACTTATCAGTGCTTTTGAACACAATGCTAAATGATGCTTGACATTAAAGCATCTGAAATATATTTTGTTTTGTTTTTTTTTCGGCCGCTTTGTGGCTCTTTATCAGTTTATTAAGATCGCCGAGATAGGGACGTTCTGGGGCAGAAATTGTACCCCACCCAGTACTTTAAAGTCATGCATCTGTCTTTTTTTTTTCCCACCCTACTGCTGCTCTCTGTTCCTGCTCTTGACCATGGCTCTTCTGAAAAAGCCCTGCTGTTGTTTAAAGCTTGAACGTGCTTGTTTGTAAAACAGGTATTTCAGAAAAAAAAAAACAGACGTTTAGTCAAGGTGTTTGGTGTGTCCCCTTTGCTTTTTTTTTTTTAATGCTTGAGATGGACTCGAGTCGCATTTGTGGTCGGACGCAGTTGAGGGATGGTGGTCAGGACGGGGAATTCTGTCGGACGTCAGAGAAGAATCTGGAATAGTTTGATCCTTATTTAGCAATGTGCTTCCACGATACCCGACAGCCTCTTGACTCTGTACGCAATACATTCACACACGCGCGTTCTCATGTCAGCCACATAGAAACGCCCGCTCTTCAAAGAGATGACTTGGTTTCATGGCATTTAATGTTTCCTCTCTTTTGGTATCTTTACCATAAACATTGATTAGAAGAAGTGTTTCAGTGCTAGGATATTATGCGAAGCAATCTGAGCCTGCAACCAAATTACTCAACCACTTAGCGTTCGCAATTCAAGCATTCCCAAAACGAATCCCCAAGGCCCCGATGGGCAGATGAAAAGAATTCCTAAACTTCCAAACACTAACAGCGAACATTATCTGCCTCAAACCCCTATTTCATCACCAGTGTGTGATTCATAGCCTAGAAAAACAAGGATGTGTGGCTAAACTCAAGTGTACATTCACATTTCAACCACAAATTCGATGATTTATCTACATAGAGCCTTTTAAGGAGTGAAATTGAAGTTTGAAAAGCTATTAAAATAACGGCGAGTCCAAAAAGTATGAAAACACACTTTTTTGCAGAGTCGTGAATTATCATCAGCAGTGTCGTTTTCATTGTTACAGATAACAATCAATCCATAACATGGAATTTTCAAAGTCTTTGTCTCTGGTTTGTCCTAGATTAATATTCGTTTGGGTGCTGTAAAATAAATGTTGGGTAATGAATGGTTGTCCGTGTCAGCCAGAGACAGACCTTACCATTCATATATTTTTTTTTCTTTTTCTTTTTTTTTTTTTTTGGTCTCAGACGAGAAGAAAGAAAGAAAAGGGAAAAAAAACCCTTGACAGACGCTGCTGAATATTCTCCTGTGTGGTTGTGATTTAGAGCAGACACAGAGTCAGTGAAAATGTGGGAAATTGAGAGAAATATGCTAAACCCCCTTACACATGACCGTAGCGAGAAGCTTAAGCAACTGATGTCCAACAAAAAGAGGGAAGGAAAATAATTGGTTCTCAAGGGTTTATGGTGTGGGTTCCCAGAAAGGTACTTTGGAGGACAACTCCCTTTTTTTACACACGCGCACACACACACACACACACACACACACACCCTCTCTTTCTCTCAGTCTGAATGCGGCTTGCACCTGTGCGGGCTCTTCTGACACCTCCCATGGCATTTTGGAACGTGTGTCTGCCCCCCCCCCCCCCCCACCAACCCCCAACCCCCAACCCCCCCCCCCCCAACTCTCCTCCTTTCCTGCCTCTTCTTTCGTCTGATCAAAGTGTCCAAGAGGAATCATCTCTTGCGAAGATATCGGATCCCACAGAACGATGCGGCGGGGGTGGGTGGGGGTTGGGGGGGTGAGTGCGAGGGCGGGGGGGGGGGGGGGGTCGTGTTCTCAGCATCTCGGAGAACAATGCGCGGCGGCTGTCACCCGAGCCGCGCGGAGCCGACCCGAGGAGGCGCGGCGTAAACACAGCGAGCACATCGGCGCTAAAAGCTACAAGGCTCTCAGAGTCCCTCCGTCAGGACCACCTGGCAGTGTTGGCAGTGCAACACGAATGGGGAAAGACGAGAAGAAAAAAAAAAACACGCTCAGACTCGGTACAACTCTAACGCCACAGAGAAAAAGGGCCAAATAACGACAAGGCCTGGGGGGTGGCCTTGCTGCTACTGCTGATGTGGCTCCGACACCCTGATCGAACACGAGTTCTATGAAACTCCTGTGAATCACCACTACAATGAGATACAACCACTACAGTGAGATATTTGGTCCTTTCCCATCACATGAAACAGTGGAATTCTCTCTCTCTCTCTCTCTCTCTCTCTCTCTCTCTTTTCTTATCAAACGCCGTTATCTTTCAAAGGTACAAAACCTTTCAACTTTTCTTAAGTTGTAAACGGCTTTTTCGTGCCCATTGTTGAAGGCGAAAACCACGCATACTACAGTACCGCTGGTTTCAGCCTTTTGATGTTTGATTTAATAGGAGACATGACAGCCTCTCGTCTGAATCCAGACCTCAGATTGGTCTGCCTTTCGTTTCATGGAATCAAAGTCAGAAGCAGCCGGGGAAGAAGCTACAGTTTCCGTCTCACGCTAGCCAGGGAAGAGAGCTCTCCGCGTCTCACTCAACAGGAATGTCATCACTGGCCGTTCGGGACCGTCCCTCCTAATTACAGGAGCACAGGCTCGGTTAGGCCTCGAGCTCTGTGTTGTTTCCGTGACTACCACGCAGACTGCATGAGACCTTGCTCTCTGTAGCGACGACTGCCCGTATTGTGTATCACGCAAATGATCTCCCGGGAGTTCATCATCCACATGATAAACATTTATGACAAATCTGTGATTAATCACCTTAACAGAGCTTCAGACTGTGATTAGAATTTAATATTGAGGACTGACAGGCTGTGAATGATTTAATAATGCAGTGCAGTGCAAGAATTCTGTACTATATATAGCTTATAACAGCTAGTTCATGTATGTGATTTAGATATGCATGCAACTTAGATATGATTTAGATATGCATGCAAAAAAACCCAAACCCTTTAAAACAAACAACACAGCATTAACAACAACAAAAAAAACCCCAACAAAACTAAAACAACAACAACAACAACAACAACAAAAAACCACGTGACATTGTCGTGTAATACTCTGAAGGGTTTATGAAATGATCAGAACGTAGATCCGCTTTGCGGAAAATAAACTGTCAAACGCTTGGAGTGTCCTTTGTTGACTGTGATCTGATTTAGATCGCTCTGCACACTGTCACTGGGGCGGGGCGGGGCGAGGGGTTGGGGGGGGGGGGGTTGTTCTGAGCTGCCTGGGCCGTCCCTCCAGGCTCTGTGGTCGTGAACAGTGGAAGGAATGTCAGAACGAGTCCAGCTGCAGCAAACCCGAGTTACGCTCTTGAAGGTACACTCTTAAAAAAAAAAAAAAAAAAAAAAAAAAAGGGCTTCTGAGCCTTAATTACTTCCAACCAATAATCCGGCACCGCGCTCATTTGCCCCTTCTCAATTTTAAAACATCCCTCTTAGTGAAATAACAGGAAGGGAGTAGACTCCAAAATAAAGTTGTTTGTGGCCACCTTTTATGCCCGAGTGTGGAATTTAAGAAGCTTAATTTTCACACAAACGCTCCTCCTCCGCCGCCGCTCGAGACCCGAGTCAGATGGCTGCGTGTGTGGTTTTAAACCGAAAAAGGGCGAAATGATCGAGCGTCAAGTGACTCAATTGTCACTCGACTCCGCCGCCCCCCCCCCACCCCCCCACCCCACCACGCTCTTCTAGAGAACGTAGTAGATCGGTCACATATGTTGAGCTTGAGACTTTTCGACTGAACGACTGTGGCGTCTTCACTTTTGATAGAGCATTAAGAGCGAAATCAACGACTCCACGGATGTTTGAGAATGTCTGTTCTCAGGTTTGGGGGTTTTTTTTGTTGTTGTTATTGTTGTTTTTTTTTGTTTGTTTGTTTTTTTTTCCTGCTGGAGTTCGAATTCAGCTACTGTTTGTATGCCCTCTTTTCTTAGAGGCATGTGCTTCAGGGAAACATTGGACCCAGGTCAGGTTACTGAACTGTAACACATTGTCAAAGATACATAATCCAGTATTCAAAAACCATCCTCTCAAAAGCCAAAGGGAGGACTTTGAATTAATGTTAATTCACGAAGCACATGACTAAGTACATATGTTCTCTCTCTCTCTCTGCCCTCTCTCTCTCTCTCTCTCTCTCTCTCTCTCTCACATCTTGATAAAGGCTGCTTCACAAATCCCAAACTGCACCTGCACAAGCAGGACCCTACAGTGTGCTTAAGTTTTCAGTTTACTGCTTAATCTGCTGTGTTCTTTGGAGACTCTGCCCTGAGAACTGATTAATCTACACACACACACACACACACACACACACACACACACACGAAAAAAAAAAGAGAGACGGTTTTTCAAGTGTGCAACTGTTTCAACAAAGAGGCCATTCTTTACAGAATCTGCCACAAAGTCACCCTCAGGTCAGTTGACTGAAAAACAGCGAGCCATCGTGTGTGATCTCCGGACAGGCTCTTAATGCCAAAGCAATGTGTCAATCCAGTCCAGCTAATAATGATAATAATAATAATAAAGATAGTAGTAATAATAACAACAATATGCATGCATTGCACAAGCTTGTAAGCACACAGGAACACACATACAGATACACACACACGCACACTCTGAATAATATGAAAAACACTTTGCTTTAGGAAAAAAAAAAAACAGGTTTAGAATTTTGCTTCATCACTGACCTCAATAAAGAATAGATTAGCTGTGTGTATTGTCATAATCAAATGTTCTTGCTGTGTTGCATGTTTTTGGTCACCTTCCGTTAACCTCAGTGTTTGGTTTACTGTATTCAGTGGTGCAGGTGCTGATCTCTCTTTCTCTCTCTCTCTCTCTCTCTTTTTTAAATAAAGGCTGACTTTATAAACGATGTTGTTTTCCTGTGTAGCCAGCAGAGAAGAGAGAATTCTTCTTTAGTTTGCAAAAAGGATCCAGGTTCACACAAGAGGACCTGCCTTGTTCTGGCACTTTTCAATGCTTTCTCATAACCAGGGTGGGTAATGTTTAACATTGTGGTCAGGGGAGCTTTTGAAAGGTTTGAAACTCAGAGATTTGGAACACAGAGCTGTGTAGATGTGGATTTGTACCAACATAAATCCACATCTAGGTTTCTGTATAGGCCTATAAGCTTGGTCTAAGTTCAAAATTTAGCCTTGACTAAACTCTTTAGTAGTATTTTAATCTTTCCACAAAGCCATTCCCCCCTTCCCTCTGTTTTTGTACAAGTCTACAATATTTCAACTGCTGCGTCAAGAAACATGAAATTTTATGACTTGGAAAAAAGGTGTCTGTTGAAATGGATGAGTTTGTAATCCTTGAGTGTCATTTTCTGGAATAGTCTTCTGACAGATTCACAAATATGGAAGTCTTTTCTGGCCCCCCGAGGGCCGGCCCAGTGCTGCACATGTTTGAGCTAAACTTAAATTTTCTTTCCCACAAGTCATCCGAAAGCCAAAAGAATGTGGAAAATGATTGTAGTAGCAGCGCTGGAAGGGAAGGGATGCCTGGATCTAGTCACCCCCGGTGTACGAAAAATCTGTAGCAGAGACTTAGCTTGACTGATTTGTGTTTTTGCCATCCAGGCCAAATTCAACTGTTCTATGTTGAACCTGTAATTCTTGATACAATTCAGGCATACGTCTAATTTAGTTTTCCTCTTGGCAGCAGACGCTTTATCCTCTCCGCAGCTTTACGCAAACGGAGTGTTAAAAACCGGCCTCCGAAATAAAACAAAGAAAGAAAAAGAAAAAAAAGTTTTGAGTTTTTCTCACCTGCCACATGTGAGACAGCACACCCTTGACTTGAAAAATGACGGGTTTGAGAAATGCGTTTCCGTCTGGGAAGAAACGAGATACGATTGGCATTTAGAGCTGATTAAAACGGCCAGAATTAGAGGGTGAGGGTGGGAGGAGAGGGGGGGGGGGACCGAAATGTTTCTGGCCTCTTAATTAATTTAGACGAACCTTTTTGCCCAGGCTGGCACAGCTAGCACAGATAATGCTCACCCAATGCTTTTCCTCGTTTGGTTTAATAACGTCTTCCACCTCTCGGGAAAACTCTTCGGAAAATAACGTGACACACTCGTCTTTTGGCCTCGCTTCTTCTCTTTTCCTTTTTTTTCGTCCTCGCGCAGAATCAAACGGAAGCGTCCGTCCGTGCTCGCTCTGGTCTCGTCAGTGGACGAGAGGCCTGAGCACGCGTGTGATTTTATCACCGGGCTCTCGTGCTCCTCTAGGCCAAGAGAACAGCAGATGGTCTGGACACCCATGGCAGCAGCCCTCCCGTGACGCAGAACCGGGGTCCGGGGGGACAAACGCGGGGGGGCCGCGTTTGGAGAAATGGATCAGCCGGGCAGAATACCCTCAGAGCCCTTTGAAGAGCTTCTCCAAAAGCGTGGAGGTCCAGATTAATAACGGTTGACTGTTCAAACTTCATTAGACGTCGTATGAAAGCACTATTAGCTGCTGCTGTTTTGTTTTGTGCTACTTTTAACAGTCGTGTTTTTGTACCAAAAAAAAGTACTTGGTAGTCTTAAACCAAGATTGGGGTTTTTTGTTTTTTGGGGTTTTTTTGGGGGTTTTTTATGTCTGCTGCCCATTGATGAATGCAGGAGTAAAGAGGCTGATCTGGATGCAGCTGTAGTGAGTTGTAGAGGTAATCTTTTTAAATGACACCCCCCCTCCCCCCTCCTCTTTTTACATTTCCACCATATGGAGCTGTTTCTTTCCCCCTCTGTATGCGTTACGATGTGGTTTAAAGATCTGCTAGTCATACACAGGTTTTTATGGGATGGTCTTTATTTATTCCTGATTACGCTGTAAAGTTAAGACGTTAACCAGAGCCGTTCGATTTGAGCCAAATCGCTCCATTCTTGCATATGTAAACCATACACTGCTATTAGCATATTGAAGTGTTTATTGGAAGAAATTATTTGTGTTTTCTTTCTTTCTTACTTTCTTTCTTTTTTTTCCAAACGAAAGTTTGAATCTTTCTGGCAGTCGTAATAATCCACAAGCCCGTTCCTGTCATGGGAGCAATCTTAAAAAGTACAAAAAAAAAGAGAAAAAAAAAAGAAGAAGGAGGTTTGTGTATTTTTTAAACACAAGAAATAGGATAGCATTTTCTAACTCCGAGTCCCTTTTAATTCACTGCATGTGGGCTGCAGCCACTTATTTTGTGGTTTTGGCTTTACTGGAGTCCTCTTCGCACAACGGGGCCAAGTACCCTCCACACAGTGCCAGTCCTGACTGACTGACCGACTCTCTTCCCCTCTGGTCTATGGCAACATTTGCTCCGCTCCGTCACAGGCCTCGGGGCAGAGCTGTCCCAGCCGTCGGCTGTTTGTTTGGACGGATCAGAGACACCTGCTCTCGCGGCTTGTTTTCTTGCACAAACACCCAAGTAAGCTGTTTATGAATCGAAAATGGCAGACACATGGGTAAACAGTTACGCAGAGCAGCTTCTCTTGTTCCACCTTAGCATAAACAACCTCTTTTTCTTTTTCTCTTTTTTTCTTTTTTTTTGTGCTAGTTCTCTGCGTTTCCTGAAGACGCCTGCTTTGTTACACTTAACCGATTACGTTTCTGGACCCCTGCTCTATCTCTGCGTCTCCAAAAAAGTGAGAATCAAAAGCTTCGCCGCCTGTTTTGAATTTAGCATCTAACAGAAACACATCTCCTTTCTCTCTCTCTCTCTCTCTCTCTCTCTCTCTTTTCGTTTTCTTCTTCTTTTTCTCCTCTCTTTCTTTTCTTCGCAAAATTTCTTTTCCCTGAATACATTCAGGTCCGTTTGAAAGCGGCGGCGGATCGCACAATGCTACAATATGCTACAATAAGTAAACACAGATTTTAACGTTTAACCACCGAGTTGAGCACTCTTTCTGGTATGGTTAAGTTGTGAATTTTCATTCCTTTTGCCAAGACATCTGTCTTGTGACACACCCTATAATTATAAGTGAAAGGAAGCAGCATCTTTTTTTTTCTTTTTTTCTTTTTTTTTTTTTGCGTCCTTATTGCAGACATGTGCGGAGACCGCCGCTGATATTCCAAAGAGACGTAAACGGTTTACCTGCCAGGCCACATTCCCGTTGGGTCGCGCGGCTCTCCTGTCAGAGAGAAATTGCGTAGACGATGATGCGTCAGCTCGAGGCTGTTTCAGTTCTGGAGCAGAATTACCACAACCTTTAGCAGGTCCTTAAAAAAAAACCCCAAAAAAACAAAGCAAACACCACCCCCGCACCCCCGCTGAATCAATAGCAAGGTCAGCGATGATGAAAGTACTTGTTTCTGACCAATGGACGGATGACTTTTTGATTTTTAATGTGCAAAAACTTCTTGTGTGTGTGTGTGTCATAGGCATGAGAGACCTGTTTCTTGGGGGGAAAAGTCTCCGTTTTGTAGGCCTTTGAGATGTTCTGTTCATTCTGACAGCTGGGTTTTAACAGTATGACGGTTAGGAACCTTTGATGGAAACAGTGGGTCCACAGTATGAGGCCACAGTTTGTCCAGTTTAAATCTTGGCTTCACTGGAGCTGTGAGGATGTTAATGCTATTTTTTTTTATGTTATTTCATTTTTAAATTCAGTTTGTCATCATAAAAATGAATCAGAAACACAAAAACAAAGCTGTTTTAAAGGGTCAGGACACAGAGTTAAAATGTGGTGTACTGACGCCTATGAACTCATCGGTTTGAATCATGTGATCTGCCCGCGAAAGATTTCATAGTTTAACAGTTATATTTTAGGCGAAACGTCATACATAATACATACTAGGACAGAGCCGTACCAGTCAATCAGAGATATGGCTTTGGACAGGGTGAAGCTCCGTCATGGTGTGTGTGTGTGTGTGTGTGTGTGTGTGTGTGTGTGTGAAGGGGGGTGTTTTGTAGGTAATAGTGGTAAATGATAGAGTGAATGGTAGGGCGTAGCAGATAGTACCAAAGCCCCATAGATCTTCGTGACTCATCTCATTCATCTAAGAGAGTTGCTTTCATCTCATAAAAATCTACTCTCAACATGTTCTGAATTGGTCTAACCACTATATGCAGTTTCAAGATTTGGATCTCGAGTTAGAGAATATCATGGGTGGGTTTTTTTATTTTTTGTTTTTAATTTTTTTTCATGTTTCGTTGTACACTCTGGGCTTCCAACTGGTTTCTGGTTTGTATGGACTCATATTTTTATGCATTGGTTTGATTGCGAGATTATGTCTTGCAGACAGGGAGTAGGCTAACACTGAGGTTGTATTTAGGGACTCTGTGCCCATATTGAAACGATCTATCATTGCATCTTTCCTATTCAATCAAAACAACCACAGAGGCCTCCAGTGAGTTGATAGTGGCTCAAATTTAAATTAGCTTATTTTTTCTGGTTGTTTTCAGAAGGTTTTTTTTGGTAGCTGCCTGCTGCCCTAACTTTGGACCACGCTGAAAGCCACCATAGTCCTTCTGCAGCAGCGTCTGGCACCGACGGAGTTTGATCGAATAAGGCTTTTTTTTTGGCACGGATTTGGTGCTCCCCCCCCCCCCCGCAGGTGAGAGGGTAGAGAACGCACCAACGTGAGCAAGTGTAATTCTGGTAGATCCAACAGAAGCAGCGCACCTCGGCGCACATCTGGTTTCCACCACTGCATCTATTACACAAGTCCCCACTGTGTGAAGTTACGTCCAAGCCAAATAAGCAACCTTCCCCCGTCCCCACCCCTATACCCCCTCCACCCCCTCCCCCCCACCCCCCACCCTCCTCCTTTCCCCCTTAAGGAACACCTTAAGAGGGACGGGGGTAAGCCTGCCAAAAAAAGGACTCCGACCTCAAACATTCCTGTTGCACAGGCCATGTTTTCCTTACCCCAACAAATTTACACAGTTGTTAGTGATGGCCCGGGATTCCTCCTCGAGCTCGACCCACCAATAATAAACAGAACCCAGCTGACACCCAGGGACACCTGCAAGCCCTCCTGACACTGCAGGATTGTTCCCAGGATTCGGGGGGCTCTGGGAGGCCCCCAACTTTCCCGGGAAGAAAAAAAAAAAAAACGTTATCCGCGGCAGAGAGGAGAGGAGGGTGCTTGTCGTACCACCCCCGACGCACGGCTCGCCCTCAGATAAATGCGTCAGTGGAAAAGTCCTACCGGGGAAAACACCCTTTTGCGCCGGGCTGCGCTATGATAAAAGCCATTCAGTCATTTCCTTCGCCTTGACCCCCCCCCCCCCCCCACACACACACACACACACACACACACACACACACACACACTCTTTCTCTGTGCAGTTGGGTGGGTGTGTTGTAAAGAGTGTGTCTGGTGAAGACCCAGGGAAGCCTGCTGTGGCCCTGTTTCACTTCACAGCTCCAGGACACGGTGAGAAAACAGAAAAGGCCTCTTGTTTAAAACGCCTCTCGCTCAACCGTCTCCTTCAACCTCATCTCTCGATTGTCTCGACGATCCGTACATTTCCAAAAGGAAAAAAGCCCGGTATCAAACGGTTCACGAGTCAAACTTCAACACAGGATAAAAGACTAACGCTGAACTAGCTTCTTGACAAACGCTGCAACTGGCAAACCTCTTGAATACTGTTGACCTCCAACACTGTTAATAAGAATAATGTGTTTAATCCCCTGGTTAAAGCTAAACTGTGAGTCGGTAGCACCTGCTCCTACAGCTTGATGGTTTTTGCCGGACACAGGCTTTATATCACTTCACCTCCTAGGGAAACTATCCTCCGTGGAGTAGCTGTGGGCTGCAGGTTTGGATTCCTCGTCTTCATCATCCTCCACTCTGGGTTTTTTTTTTTTTTCGTCTTTTTTGGATCGAAAGACGATCTGCACGCCTCATGCTTCCCACTGTAATTCTTCGCCCCATCTCAGTGATGTCTTTTCAAGGCCGAGAGAGAAGAGGACAGAGGCCTGAGATAGCGTAGCTGCCTCGGGCCTCCGTCTGGCTGTAAACCCGATAGCGTCTGTTCAAAGCGTATGAAGAGGAGTACCCCCTCTGTTTAAACCCCTCGACGCCGGTTCTCTCACTCCTACCCTGTGCAACGTAAAGCAATCCACGCTCGACTGCTCCTCACACAAATACAGGGCTGATATCTACAAATCTGTACTCAAAGACCGGGACTGTTTCACAGCTGAAGTGTGAATCTCTCTCTCTCTCTCTCTCTCTCTCTCTCTCTTTCTCTCTCTCTTTCTCTCTCTTTCTTCTTTCTATCTCTCTCTCTTTCTCTCTCTCTTTCTTCTTTCTATCTCTCTCTCTCTCTCTGTTGTTCTCTCTCTGTTTTGGGCATGTCTGATAACTTCAGAGACAGAGATCTTCTCTTGTGGGCAGACGTTGAAAAGGTTTGTTCTGTCATCGTCTCTCATCCAGACAAAACACCTACTGGATGTACTGTAAACAGTTTGAGTGTGTCAGCTGCCTCTCACTGACTTCCTTTTGTGAGGGAGTTTATCGCAGGGATCGCGGTGACTATAAACGACCATTTCATCTTCTTGTGACATGAGGGTTTTCTTAAAGGAACAAAAGCCTGTTGTTTGTCGTTTGAGTGTTAAGGATTTCGAATGCGTGTGTGGTCAGTGTACTTCTTATGAGAGATGAACTAACCTTTGATCCGTCAGAAAGCGTGGAAAAAACGTAACAAACGCTTAACAATATAACGGGCACCGACATTTTGGGAGCGGTCTCGAAAACAAACTAATTTATCGGCCAGAAACGAAATTGCACGCATACACGCATTGCTACTTTACTCATGGAATATCTAGGTTTTCCATATAACTGAATTTCGAGCTGTTCCAATCTCTCCAAATTGACTGAACAGAGCTTCAATTATTGCTGCTGGAGTTTTTTTTTTTTTCTTCTTCTTCTTCTTTTCCATTCTTAGATTTGGAGGTGTTCTGCACTTTGAGCTTTGATCCTGCCGCTTTTGGTTCCTACGACTCTAAAACCAGACCCGGTTCACACCGACGCTGTTTTTACAGTCGCCCTCTTAGAATGATCCATGGGATGTCCTGCGTCTAACAGTTTCATCGTGGGTGTATCTGTAACAGATACCTCCCCATCTCCCCAATTTTAATGATTTATATCACTCCTTTTTTTTTTGTCTAGTTTTTCAAGATAGCACGTTCTGTCTGGGACTGTCAATTCAGCATAGCCTCCTGTTTTTCTTACAGTCCATCATTTTCATAAGGGACCGAACAGGCCTTGGACAGGAAATATCTGGGTATATTGACTACTCCCACAGACTCCGAACCGAAGACTTTGAACCGTATTTCAGTGGAAAGAAGAAGCTCTTGCCAAAACCGTCTGACTTAAGGTAAGCCCTCTCAGACCGTAACACATACATGATGCATGATTAGCGGTTTACGCTTAAGCCTGATCCATTCTCAAAGGATAAACACGTCCTCTTCCATAAGGAGGAAACTTGTAGTCTCACTGCAGAAACAAGAGATTGATATTGAAGTGGTAAAAGAGTAAAAAAAAAAAAAAACACAAAAAAAACATACCGGTGGTTTTGTGGTATGGATTTTTTGCATTAGTTCACGCTGACACAGACAGACTAATGGGGAAGACTCCTTCTCGTCAACTTGTTCATATCAAATAGATCATTCTAGAACATTAAGGGATCTGTCTAAGGAAGAGAAAACATTTGTCTTTTGTCATGACAGGATCTTTCGAGTTTTAAAACTTGATTTTTACCAATTTTGTCACATCTGGAACTATCAAAAGCAAATTTATAAGCGTAAAAAAAATGGTGAATGGTCCGATTATCTTCAGCCAGTAAACAAGCTCACTAAAATGTAACTGTCGTGAATGAGGAAATGATCGTTATTTATTGAGTAAGTACATAAATAAATAAACACCTGTAATCCACTTTTTTTTTTTTTTTTTTAAATAAGCTTTTATGTGGGAGGAGGGTTTCTGAAAAGTTCTGGCATGGAATCCAATCATTCATCTTTATTCACACATTCCACATGTCTGCCCAGTGGCAAAACGATACATCTCAGACATGCGTTTAAAATCCCATGAAAATCTACACGCCCGGAGGAACACTGATATAGTGTGTGATTTAGAGTGTGTGTGTGTGTGTGTAAGTGTTTGTGTATGTGTCTGTGTGTGTGTGTGTGTGTGTGTGTGTGTGTAAAGGAAAACAACTGCACATCTATCTCTTAAAATTGGTTTCTTTAACTTTCGAACCCAAGCGCTGAAGCACTGTTTGGCCCCCTGCACTGCAGTAGTTGCCTTCACCTGTGTCTGGATGGGCTACATACGGACTGACGGGATACAGTGACTCATGCAGCTCTGTCCTTAAGGCATGACTGCCATTAGACTGAACAGACGCAAGGTTCCATTACCAAAATTGTCCTCGGAGCCGCCGGTTCTCTATCTTTCGTTTAGATACCATCTATTCATGAGCATGCCGACGGCCTAATGCCCCTTTGATGCTGTCTCCTGCCTCGACCAGCAGCAACGGAGGCATGTCTGTTTCTCTGATTCCCTAACAAATAGGCCAGGGATTTAGGTTACTGGTCCCAGTCCGTAAGTGGACAGGTTGAATCAATGAAACTGTGGAAGGACATCTCCAAAAAATCAAATGTTTGTGATGGCAGATGTCCACACCTAAGCTATTTTCAGGATGTGAGATTGCTCTTCGGTCAGAATCGCAAGTGGAATCCTAAACAGTGCTGCTCTCCAAAGGAAGTGTGTGTTTAGCCTCTCTCACCGTTTCCTTAAACATCAGCTAGGTCTCTCCCTCTCTCTCACCCTCTCTCTCTCTTTCTCTCTCTCTCTCTCTCTCTCCCTCTCTCTCTTTCGGGAACAATAACAATGCTTGTGGTTAAGTCTTAAGAGGGAGCATGTGCTGACTGTTTCCCGCACAGTGCACGGGTCCACAGCCCAGTACCACAGTTGGACTCTCTCTCTCCTTGTTCCCTGCTGACCGAAACGACCACCAGCTGGGGACACGTCCACGTACTGCCCCGAATCTGCACGGTCCAGAGCAGCAAAGGGTCAGAGTCCGTGACACCCAATCCACGCGTAAATGCTTTTTGTTTAAATATTTCAGTTCTTACGGGGGCTCTGGACCAGTCACATTCAAGCACAGGCCAACCAGCTGGAATGCCAGTAGTCCAAGAACTGACCTGAGTTTTATCCAAAAAAAATCCACAGTCGCTTGATCATCTTAGAAATCTAACTTCATTCGCGTGCTGTTTTTACATTGTTACGTGTAGTTGTAACTTGAAATAAGCAGATTGACAAAGTGCAAAGTATTTCATATTTTTCCAAGAAGAAATTTTATCTCTAAAGACTGTAGCGTTGATGTCCATAGTAAATTGTTCTAGGGAGTGTTCTAGAACATGTGGAGCGTCCCCTCTTCCACTCGGTAGGGGTAACATACACTGTGTACAGCAGACTTCCTCTCCGTCAGTCTCTGTGTTTACTCTGAGACCACACGAGTGACAGCTGTTTTGATGCACTGTTTCATTTGCTGTATCCCATTTTAACTCTGCAATTTACATACACAAATAGTTTCCATGGAAATAGTATATGTGCTCTCGCATGTGTCTCTCTCTCTCTCTCTCTCTCTCTCTCTCTGTGTGTGTGTGTGTGTGTGCACATATGCACTGTATATGTTTGCGTGTGTACTTGCACGTGCTCGTCCGTGTGTGTGTGTGTGTGTGTGTGTGTGTGTGTGCGTGTGCGTGCGTGCGTGTGTGTACGTGACTGCGTGCAAGCAGGTTCTGTTTGTGACAATACGAGACATTGAAGCTGAAGGATTTTAGCTGAAGGAAAACACTCTGCGCAGCGTTGGCCAAACCCACACCGCGTCTGTGCGCTGCTCCCGACCCGCACCTGTGGCTCTGGCCTCGTTTGCCACTGTAAAAATATTTGTGTTTCTGTCGCTCTTTATTAGCTTCTAATATGAAGAATACGGATTCCAGCCACAACGCTGAATACCCTGGTCCTTCAGCAGCATTGTCTGCGAAACCCCCCTAAAACACGAAGTCCGCCGTCGGCCCTTTGTGAGCATGTCAATGAGACAAGATGGGAGTTCGTGGATAGGACAGAAATTTGTTTGGAGAGAGAGAGAGAGAGAGAGAGAGAGAGAGAAAAAAGAGGGAGTCTGTACTCTGTGCTGATTTTCACACATGGTGAACACACATTTATTGGAAAGTGATTAAAATTCTAATGAGTGTGGCTGTATCCACAGTCAGGGCTGTGTTCAATCAAATCAAATTCCTTCTCGCTGCACCAACGCACTGATTAAGCAGGCCCGCTTCGGTTCACGACGGGCTGCGGTCTCCATCTAAAAACCGTTATTTTGGTTATTTGTTTGTTTGTTTGTTTTGCGTTGATTTACAGATGAAGAAGAGAGAATGCCACACACGTCCACCGGCAGGATAGAACCCTCTACGTTCGCCTTCCGCCGCGTCAGCAGAAATAACGGTTAACAGAGGGCTAACTGGAAACCGTCCGTTAAACGTAACTGAGCTAATCAAAACGAAACCAGTGAGTCTGTCAGACTGAATATTTCAAACAACATTTGCTTTGAAAAAAACCCAAAAAAACAGGTATGACAATACGCAGCAATTAAGTTGATCATTGGAGTGGGCCTTAAGAAAAACAGTACACTTTCCACTAAAACATTGTCAAGATCCTTGAGAACAACGGTTTAGCACAGTAACCATGGTAAGCAGAGGAACACAAACGTTGTCGGTTTTTTCTTTCTTTCTTTTTTTTTTTTTTTTTTTTTTCCCTTTTCCCCTCTCTCTTTCCGTAGCATTGTCAACCGTGATGGTAAAGACATAGGCCCTCTATTAAGAGCAGGGGTAATCGTTTCCACAAACCTCCAGGTTCTTCACACGTTTCGTTCAGTGGGTGGGGTGCCAACCAGCTGTGGCCTTGCTGTTAAGCATTCCTGTTGCCGGGTGACATCTCTGTGGGGACGATACAAGTGCCAATGAGCACATCCAAAATCGCACATGTGTGTTGCATTGCTGATGTATTCCAGTCACGAACCCCCCCCCCTGACTCCTCCACCCCCCCCCCCAAAAGAAAGAGATTGAAGTTGAAAAAGCGCAAGAAAAGAAAAAAAAAACAAAAAAAAACAGCTATTCCAGTTCACTCCAGAGTCGAAGATTTAAAAGCTCTGGAAAGCCTTCTGCCCCATCTTTTCATGTTCTCTGTTAAAATACCTCACATCTGTCCCGTTTTCTTCCACTAAAAGTAAGTGGTTCACCATTGCATAAAAGTGGTCAGCCCAAAAAATGTTAATTGCTATATGGTGTTTCGGTATGAATAGACTCCGAAAATGCTGTCAAACTTTAGTCCAAGAAAGAGGAAGTGTGGATATATCTTTGAATTTCTGTCCCTCTCAACATCGTTTTAAGAACGGCACACACACACACACACGCACGCACACACACACACAAAGAAAACTAAGGAAAAGCAAGAAGGTCCTAGTATTTCATTCTTCATATTTCTCAGTATTTCCTTCTTAAAGATATTTTAGTGTCCGAGTGAAAAGCGCACGTTGGACGGTTGGCTCATTTGTCAAGTTTGGTCACATACATCACTATATTTCCAAACCTTGGTCTTTGGCAGTGTGTGCGAGTGTCTACTTTGTTTACCATAAGGTCATTTACTGACCACTGGAGAAGCAAGAAGAGCTTTTCCCATGATGCTGTGTGGCAGGGAGCACATGTCTGAAGGACATTTTATTGGGGAATAGAACTTCTTTTTTTTTTTTGTATTGATTAGTTTTTTTAGGGTTGTTGTTTTTTTTGTGAGAGTGAGAGGCAGACTGTCTGTGATTCTGCTGTGGGGCAGACTGGAGCACTCTGGTTCCTACAGGAGGAGCGCGATGCTGATCACAGCACAGCCGTGGGGGCAGGGAGGCGTTGGGCCAGTGGATCTGGCCACGTTTCTCTCTCTCTCTCTCTCTCTCTCTCTCTCTCTCTCTCTCTCCTTCTTATTCTCGCTCTCTCATTGTCACTCACTCTGACTCTTTCACTCCTTCATTGACTCTCTCACTCTGTCCTCATCTCTTTCTCTCTCCCTTTACCCCATGAACCTTTCTCTCTCTCTCCTTTCGTTTTTGTTTTTTTTTTTTTAACAAACTGCCCCCTCCCCTCCCCTTCTCTCCCCTCCCCACTGTGTTGTAACCAAGGTGAAGACTACTACAGTGTATTTCTTGTTATTCAGAGATGGGAAATGACCTGTCAAGTGTCAGGAGACAGTGTAATCTGCAGTCGTTGCTTTGATTTACTGACGCTGGGTGTGAGAAGAGGAACCAGTCCAAAGATGGGCGGTGTAGGAATACCAGTAGCTAACTCATCCTTTTAGATTATTTTCCAACAGTCGTGAAGTAACGCACACTCAACACGGGCATATTTCGGTAAAAGATAACGAAATGGTGATACCAGTCGATATGTTGTGAAAATAAGGGTTTTTTTTTATTTTAGGTTGTCTGAATATTTGGTCATAATTTGTAATAGGGTAAAGTTCGTTAGTTTAAAAAAAAAAAAAAAAAAGCTGCAACCTAGATTCAAACGCCTGCCTCTATGTGATCCCCCCCGATGATTGCTACCGAACGAAAAATCCTTCGGCGTCTGACCCACAAGCCAAAACAGCGGTCATTCCTCAAGGTTGATGAATACAAACATTCACTGCTTTAGCCGATTTCTTTTAAGCCCTGAGTCCGTTTTACATTTGACATCTGTTGTTTGTGACATGCCGCGCTGTTAGGCAACCACAACAGAAACACAGAATGTATGGACCATTGGCCCTGGTCCAGCCAGTTGTCCAGATCATGGATGATTTGCTTAGTTTGCTGGTGCTTTATCCTCTGTGTACCTCTTTCCAGATTTATAAAGAGCTTCCTCCCTGTGGTCTAACTTTGCACTTGGACCAGAGAGCACTGCTCGGGAATATAGCGGAGCTTTGATTCACCAGTTCTCCAGCTCCTAGAGGTGTGACATTTGGAGTTGTGTTTCTTAGAGGCAGCTGGATCCCAGGGCCTCAGCCGGCGATGAGAACCGCTGAAAGCAGCCAGTTGGTCTCTCTCTCTCTCTCACTCTCTCTCTCTCTCTCTCTCTCTCTCTTTCCTGGACCGAGCTGAGACCATAGAGAGATATGCATTTCATTATTGTTGGTTGCGTGCGCCCCGATTAGAATCAGATCTGTTCTCGCTGCCGTCTTTAATAGGCTGCCGAATCTCAGGCTTCGTCCTGATTACGGCAGACAGAGAGAATTTCGATCCGCCTGAGATTAGAACATGTAGGCTCGTTCTTTTTTTTTTCTTCCCCCTTCTTTCTGCCTCTCTCTCTCTCTCTCTCTCTCTCTCTCTCTTTCTTTCTTTCTTTCTTTTTTTTTTAAGATGTCATACCTCACTATGTTTTCTTTGGAGTTAAACCTCTAGATTCTGTTCGTTTTTGTTTTGGAAAAAAAAAAAACCCACAGTGCCATTTTTGCTCCAAAAACATTTTCTCTTACATATTTTCAAGCAACCCCCCCACCCTACCCCACCCCACCCCAACCCCCGACCCCCCCTACCTCCCTTGTGTGTCTGTATGTGTGTGTGCGTGTGATTCCTTTTATGACCTTTGATGACAAAAACAATTCCCCGAACCACCTTCACATCTAACCAAAACCATCCAGTCGTCATTGTTGGAGAACCTATGGAAGAGTATATTAGCTTTTTACCTGCTTATGAAACGGAAATGATGTGGGGTTTTTTTTTTTGTTTTTTTTTTCGGGAGCCTGTCGACAGTATTCCTCCGCACGCCTTGTTACATGCTAAAATACACAGTGGCAAGTCTTCCCCAGATCAGATTCTTTGTCTGTGTGTGTGGACTTGTGTGTGTTAAAAACTTCATGAGTTCCCCTGTACGATTATTTCAGCTTCGACACTGATGGTGGTGTGCGTGTGCAAGGGGAGCGCTGTTGTCGTTTGACTTGTGTCAATAGCTGTAAAAGTGAACAGGAAAGGGGGGCGGAAACAATCGACGTTTATGTTGGAATCCAAAACTCGAGATAGATTTCGTTCCTTATTGGCCGAAAGCCCCTGCTGTAAGACCTGGCCTTCTGGACATCCAAAAGCAGCAAAAAAAAAAAACCTCCGTTCGAAATGAAGTCCAGATTCGCCCCCCCCCGCCTCAATTAGTTTGCACGTATTACATTTTGCCGTTTCCTCGTGCTAACGCTATCCAAGCTTCTTCTACGGTTTTTGTTTTCCAGGTAACTTTGGATGAACGTGACAAATGCTATTTAGCCACGACCATATGACTACAAGTCACAATTTAGATCATTAAGAACTAACTCTCTAAACTGTTTTGACACTTCAGCTTCTACAACTGGGAGACGCAGGTGGCGACGTCAAACGACAGCGCGAACTGGGAGGTGATCACGACGAATCCCAACGGTCTGCTCTTCAGGGTCAAACACGGTCGAAAGATCCTGAACGTTGACCCAGAGGTGAGTGAGTTTGGTGTGACTGTCTCGGTCTCTTCCTTCGGTTCAGGTCACAGACACAACTAATGATCGTGACCTGTGCAAATGAGCTAACCTCCTGGCACTCATTAAACTCCTACAAGTCAACAAATCATTTGTTAGAAGCTTTGCACAAGAAGATTAAGCCATTGGACAAGACACTGGACCAGTATTATGCCATTGGACAAGACACTGGACCAGTATTATGCCATTGGACAAGACACTGGACCAGTATTACGCCATTGGACAAGACACTGGACCAGTATTATGCCATTGGACAAGTATTATAGACATCTTACAGGTGTTTTACAACGGTTTTTACACCATTGTTTGTGATAAGATAACATAACTTACTACATTTAATAAGGCACATTCCAACCTCTTCTAATACTGCACTCGTTTCTGTAAAAAATCTGGAAAATATTTTTAAAAAAAAGGTTCTACAAGCAGTAGACCACTTGATAAGGGGTTTGAGAAACTGCTGTTTGAGAGCAGAACTGAACTGGTCAGAGTGGTGGTTGTCTGTCTGTGCAGTTCTCTGAAACATTAAGAACACGGTAGAGATACCATGCAAACGCCAACCAGTCCGACGGCTCTTAGTTTTCTCCACTCTCCGTGCTTGGGGAGTTGAGAAGGCGAGTTATTTTAAAATAGCGGCGAGTTTCAGACGGATGCTTTTGAATGCGAGCTCACTCAGGCTGGCAGGGCCCGGGTTCTGCCTGTGGTCGAGCACGCCCCGACCAGCCGGGCTATTAAAAAACGAGAGGATGCCCAGGAAGCCAGACGCTCAAAACCGCCCCAACGCCCAGAACCGGAGCCCGGCCCCGGACCACCCCCTCCTCCCCCACCACACCCCCCCCCCCCCCCCCCCCCCCCGCCCCACCGTGACTTCACTGCCCGTGTGGGCAGCATTCCTTAAGACAAACATGCAAAACCATGGTTCATACATCAACTTCCGTTTGTTTGTTTGTTTTTGTGTGCCTTCTCTCTCTTTTCCTTTTTTTTTTTTCTTTTTCTTAGAATAATGCCATAAAACTGACCTTAGGTTGTGAAATGCATGTATGTCAGACTTTGGGTGAAGAGATTTAGTTTAGTCTTCTCGGGAAGTCTGCGCACACTTGTCTAGTCCATTGAAAACGTGTGGTTCGCACGTAGACTAAATGCTATAAAACAGTTAAACTGATTTTGGTTTGTTTGTGTGGTTCTCGATCTGCGTGCCCGTGTCGGAGTTACTTTACCACAACTCCAAAACTACCTCATTTTGATTTCTGTCTCTATTTTAAAATAACTCGCCTTCTCAAGCCCCAGGCACAGAGAGCGGACAAAACTAAGAGCCGTCGGACTGGTCGGCGTTTGCATGGTATCTTTACCGTGTTCTTAATGTTTCAGAGAACTGCACAGACAGACAACCACCACTCTGACCAGTTCAGTTCTGCTCTCAAACAGCAGTTTCTCAAACCCCTTATCAAGTGGTCTACTGCTTGTAGAACCTTTTCTTTTTTTTTTAAAAAAAAATATTTTCCAGATTTTTTACAGAAACAAGTGCAGTATTAGAAGAGGTTGGAATGTGCCTTATTAAATGTAGTAAGTTATTTTATCTTATCACAAACAACGGTGTAAAAACCGTTGTAAAACACCTGTAAGATGTCTATAATACTTGTCCAATGGCATAATACTGGTCCAGTGTCTTGTCCAATGGCATAATACTGGTCCAGTGTCTTGTCCAATGGCGTAATACTGGTCCAGTGTCTTGTCCAATGGCGTAATACTGGTCCAGTGTCTTGTCCAATGGCTTAATCTTCTTGTGTAGAACCTAAGATTAGGGTGAACACATGCATGAGGACATATATGGAAGTCAGTCACTCACTCACGGAATTCCAGATTTACTATTACGGTCATTTCAATCTAACACCAGATTCCTAGTGAACTAAAAGCATGCTGAGGCTCTTAACTCTATCTTTAACTCGGCAGGTATCACCAGGCGATAACTTCTCCAGGACTCCCATTCAGACGGACCTCTACACACAGGTTGTCATTTACGACTCCGTCGTCCCGGTACCCAGGCCAATACAGGAGCCACAGTTACGCCAATAAAAACAGATGCATTTAAAAGCACAGAATAACCCTATCATTTTGTTTACATAAAAGTTGTTTTTTTAGACTCTTGTCCCCCCACGTGCTGTTTCTGTAAGCATGTACATCTTCTGAGTCATTCAGACGGATTAAGTTCTTCTTCATGGGAACGAACGAAACACGAGTGCATTTCCTCAGAGAGAGAGAGAGAGAGAGAGAGGGAGAAAAAAGGAGGAGAAAAAGAGAAAAATGTTAGTGGTTTGAATTGTTGGTTGATTCTGTGCGACGGGCTATATTCATATTAATAAACACACTCACATCTGACCGTTTTGGAGAATAATTTCATGCTGTTTTCTTGGTCGAGTGGTGAACGCCAGGTTGGCGTAAAAGGCGGTTTAAAGTGTGTATTTCTGAGTGCGATCTCCCTTCAGCGGTTAGGGGCCTAAACTCGCCGAAAATAAGAACCTTCTTACAATCTCAAATACCACCATTTCTGATAAGCACAGATCATATACCACTCCTAACATGACCATAATTCTGGACTGGAACCATTCAAGACCTGAAAAATGAAACAGAATCAATTGATTTTTTGTTTGTTTGCCTGGCCCAGCCGGTTTTATCGGCTGTTTGTTTGGTCTTCTGAGAAGGACCGCTGAAGCAGGAACCTGCAATGGAGACCTGAAACCACTTTGTAGTTTCACCCTCAGCTTTTGTTTGTCTAAAACAAATGAGATACAGGACGACCCTGAAGATCTACAGGTCTGTCTTTCATGTCTTCCCTGAGGCTTGGGTAGCTCCAACCGGATGAGGAGAATGCCGCTTGTTTCTAAAAGAGAGGGGAGAATTACGACATTCCGCATTCGCGCAGACTAAAACCCATCTTGCCTCAAAGTCCTCCTGCTTTCAAATCTTCAGCATCCTTACAATACAACAGTCTGCAACAGAGAGAGCGGCTGAAGCTGACAAACAAGCTGACTTTTCCGAAATATTTGTATGTGGTGTGAACGAAGGCACGAGAGGGGGGTCGCTGCTACCATATTCAGACTCTCTCTAGATGACTGTTTTGGTTACTTTGATGGTAGGCATCCAAAACGACCAATAACAACAAAAAAAAAATAACGTTGATTGCGTCAAATGGGAATAACAATTTATTACGAAAGTAAAACAACTTGTGAAGGATCTCACGGAATACCAGTGGATTCTGGGTGGAATTTACAGCGCAGGAAATGTGGTCTCAGATGATTATGTCTCCATAATTTGGTTTTAATATCGTTGGACCGAGATGAGCGGCAAAATATAAATCGTTGCAGTTGCAGCAACTTTTGTTTCCTCTGACCTCTCCGTTCACATCCTCTTTTGGGTCGGACCTTTTCTGGAGCTACGCAAAGCTTTTTTTTTTTCTTTTTCTAAGCCTTTTCCCGCCTTTTCAGATATCTGCTTCGAGTTTTCATTTAATCAGGAGGAAGAGCTGAAGTTCTGGGTGGTAAATCGGCCCCTCAGCCACATTTAAAACTGTTTAACTTCACAGGCCGCGATGCCCATTCATGTGGCGATGTGGTGGAGATGACGCTGCCCGTTCTAGTCCTCCAGAACAGCGGGACTCACTCAAACACCTACAAACCAAAACAGCAGATGTGCCGGTGGAAGAAAAAAAAAAAAAAAAGAAAGAAAAAAAAAGTAGAAGAAATGGGGAGGAGAGAGAAAAAAAATGGACAGACACAAACAAAAAGCAAGTGTATGCTTCTTAAAGTGACTCCCCGGATTCCTCACTGCTGTATGGCTCTGTTTAAAGTTAAAAAAAAAAAAAAACACCTCTGGTTCCAGCTGAAACTGCCTTAGAAGCTGACTAATTATTTCCTGAACTGATTAATTATTTCTTCATTTGATTGGATTTGCAGGGAGACAGAACCTCATGGATGAGTGGTCAAGCTGATATGAGTAATTGTGTTGTATTTATGAAGCAGGTAAATATAAGTTCACTACTCAAAAAAAGCATTAAAGGAAAAAAAATCATCAGCTAAAATAATCAAACAAACACCCATTTTAACCCGAACAGTGTTCAGTATAGGCTAGCGTACGAACCTGACATGTTGGCTATATGTGTGATTTGTTGGACTTACTTTTTGCTATGTGTTGTGCTTTGAAGTCATTAAACAACCGAAGAGCAACTTTGTGTCGCTAGCAACTGTTAGGATTTTCACACCGTGTCCACAACGCTGTCTTTCCGTATCAGATAAATCAGGAATTCTCTTGAAAATAACACTATTTGCATCAGATGTCTAGGGTGGAAACGATCACTTCCTCCCGACTGCTCTCGACAAAGAGGCAGTGACGGGGGTATTTAAGCCCTTTACATGAAGCTGGTGTGTGTAGGGGATGCCAAACAGTATCCGGAGCACTCTGCTCTACAGGATGTGTCTGCTTCACGCCATTGAACGCCACAGAATAGTGCCGGGAGCCTTTAATGCCCTCTATAAGCCTCTCCATTCAAAGCGTCAGTCCAGACACACAGCTTTGCTGAGAAACAGTCCGCGGATCTTGCTCTCCTGCATTTGGGACCGTCCGAATGAGCCATGCCGTCACTCACGGAGACAGTTAACTGTGTAATGTTGAGCGTTAGAAGACGTGACGTAAATTTGTTGGCTTTTGACGTTAAGGACGTTGTCGTGGTATTATGAGTTATGAGATAGTGTTGACAATATACATTTAAATGTATTCTTTATTTTAACACGGTATACATAAAGGTATATCTGAAGCTAATTTGTTTGATGAAAATGTTTTATTTCTTCATAAATCTAGAACTATTTTAAAAACAACGGAAGTGCTTAAATCCTTGTAGTTGAGTCGAGAATTCTCTCTCTCTCTCTCTCTCTCTCTCTCTCTCGCTCTCTTTCTCTCTCTCCCTCACACACACACACACGCACACAAACACAGAGAGAGACACACACACACGAACGCACGCACGCACACCCCCCCACCCTTGCGTTATTGCCGTATCCGAGAGGGATACCCAACTGGTCCCACATGCACTATATATTACAAGCACAACATGCTTCAGCTTCAATGAAAGCTGAGAAGAGGTGCTATTGGCTGTCGGTCCCGCGATCTGCCCAAAGCTGAGATACAAAACCAGTGGACTTCTCGGGACCACAACAGCAACAAGTGAGGCGGCAGTTAATATCCCCAACACCAACATCAGAATATTGACATTGGGTGATATCTCTCGCTCTTTCGTTCTCTCTCTCTCTCTCTCTTTTTTAATCTTAGAAAACATATAATTCAGACGTTTGCCTCCGTTTGGAACATTTTTCTGGACGCCCTGTTACAACTTCATTTCTGCACCCAGCTGTTGTGTGTGATGATATCGCCTCGACAAGATAAGAGCTCTTTGGAGAGGCATTCCACTGCATCAGCTTACTGTAACACTAAGTTGCTTTGAAACTATCCGACGCTTTTGAAGCATGGATCGCTGTCACCGTATATTTGTTCTCTTCCTTGGATGGACCTATCTATGGAGCGGACGTTGCGCTATGCTGAAAGATCACTTTCACGGACTCACTAAAGAGGTGGAATTGGGGCGTTATGTGGATGCACGAGACAAGGAGCATTCGGTTAAAGCAGGGGATGACTTTGTCTTACAGGACACATTGTCGGAACATATGCAGATGCTCTACAGCAAATACAACTCCGCTGGATTTCCATTCAAAGATGGAAATACAGTCCGCAGTTTTAAAGCGCACTTGGGTACGTATCTGATCAATTGCAGGTTGAGTTTTTGCTGAAAGATGACTTATCTGTGTCATATGCGCTTGCTTTGGGAAGAGGTATATTTCTCTCTCAAGGATAATGTCCGTTTGTTTCAACAATAGCACACTGAAAACACCATGTTTTTGCAGACGTTGGTAAAAATACACCTGTTAAAAGTCGCACGTCAGTGTAGAAATGAGCGTGTACCGTCTATAAAAAGACTACGACCATGGTACTAGGTCCGAACGGTTAAAAATTGTACATTTTTTAAAAAATCAAAGTAAGAGGAATATTTGCAGTCACTCCTTTTCAAGATCAATTTGAAATTAATAAAAATAAATTCCTTACTAATTGTAACCCCTTTATGAACGTAGTGGTGTGACATTGTAATATAGCAGATGTCTTCAGTTGCGTATCTTGGCAAAAGTACCAATTCATTGTACTTAATCTAGAACGACAGATAAACTCAACGGGTGTTTGAAATCTAACAGTGATTAGCGCGCTTCAGTTGCCTTCAAATCTCTCCTAAAGAGCGCGTGTGGAACACTCGACGCACGCAGATATACCGCCTCCCTCTGTTCACTGTGTGACATCGTTTTATGCGAAGTGTCAGTAGTTGTAAAATGATGGATTAAACGTGAACTATAGACATTTATTGCCATACGTTTGCGTAAACTGCCTATAAAGAAGGCTTTTCACAGTCAAATAAGCGAGAATTCAATTCAGTTCCTCTTTGCTACTCTCCACATAGGGACAATCAACGGAAAACAGCTACAGATCTTCAACCTGACCTCCCTCACCAAATCAGAAGATGTTCTTTCTGCCACGCTGCACTATTACATCGGAGACCTGCAGAATAGTAGTCTCAAATGCTCCAGACCCAAGACCTGTACTCGCCACGGGCCCAGACGTCACGGTCACATCCATCTGGGTATTTGGAGCTTCGCCTCAGTGGACAACAACACAAGGACACTTGGCCATTTTCTTATCAACGTCTCCACACTCTACCAGGATTTCATCTCGTGGCAGTGGCGGGACATTACGCGCGTGGTCAACCAAGCTAGACACCACCCCGAGCTTCTAATTGGGATCGATATCCACTCACAGGGCCGCAGACCCTGGAAGAAGCTCTTATCGGATCGCTCTCCATATATCCTAGTCTACGCCAACGACTCGGCCATCTCGGAGCCCGAGAGCGTGGTGTCTACCCTTCAGCGCCATAAAGGGAACATGGTTCCTGGCCTCCACAGGCTGGGCCTCCACAACCGCAGCGGTTCCTCGCCCGTCAGGGCCAGGCGGTCGGCCAACATCCTCTTGCCTCTGCAGAACAACGAGCTTCCAGGACCGGAGTATCCATACGAGATTCCCACCTGGGATGAGACCAGTCCGTACGACCCAGTCGAGAACAAGCCGGCAAAAAGACCCCGTAAGAAACCGCGCAAGAACCAGCGGCACAAGATGCCGCTGCTCCAGTTCGACGAGCAAACTATTAAGAGAGCGCGAAAGAAGCAGTGGAACGAGCCCAGAAACTGTGCCCGTAGATACCTGAAGGTGGACTTTGCCGATATTGGCTGGAGCGAATGGATTATCTCTCCTAAGTCTTTCGACGCTTATTACTGCTCAGGGTCTTGCAATTTCCCCATGCCGAAGGTAAATGAGATGATTGAGCATGTTTTTCTCAGAGGCGAAACGGTTAAAGTATTCGATAGTTCTTGTTTCCCTGACACTGACTTATAATTATAAGGAATATTCCATTCCATACCAAAATGTAATGCAGTTGCAGTATCTTCTGTTTTCAAAATATTTAGAGACTCCAGAGTATGGTTCTCATAAAACGAGCTGTTCGACAAAGAAGACATGAATGCAACGTTTACATATTTTAAATACAGTCTGCACTCACATATTTCTGACATAAGTTTTTGTTAAAGTAAGAACTTTAAGGACGTTCGAGGGCAGGAGAAGGTAATTTAGGACACGAAGACTGATTTTGGTGTGTGAACGCCATCTTTTGGTAGCATCATGTCATCACAAGCACGACACACATTTTCTGGGTGGCTTTTGAAACACCAGCTAATTAAAATCACTAAACGTCCATACCAGATCATTTTCCCCCTTCATTCATCGTTCATTCAAGACAGATTGTAAACTGAAGTACTTTTTTTTTTTTTCATTTTTGCTTTTGCAGTGCCAAATGTTTGTTACAATATAGGGAATTAGGGAACTATAGCCCAAACTGAACTTCCTGTAGGCATGCAGCATACTTTAGTGTCTTTTGAAGTAGTCTGGCTTAACAGAAATGCTGGTGAACATCTGGTACCATCCAAGTTTATCCTTGGGCCTTTGCCAGCGCAGATGCTCCTGATATAATATTGTATATGCCATGGCTTATTTAACAAACAGTGTAAACATGGAACTAATTGGAAACAAGTTCCTTTCATTTTGGCAGCCGCTACTGCTCTTTGAGGTAAATTCAGTTATAGCAGACTAAGCACTCTATGGGTTTTTGTGTGTAATGAGGTAATAGATTCTTAGTGGAGGCTTCCACATCCCTTGGGCGAGACGTCGGGTTTTAAGTAGGTCTTATATTGACGTAGACATTCTTCAGCTAAATCAGTCCTCAGTCAAGCCTGTTTTGAATAAATTAATCCAGTGAGACAGAACAGAATAAACTTGATTGGCAGAACTTGAACCGAACAAGAACATTCTCCTAGTGTGATCCCTGTGTTTGTTTCAGTACTTTAAAAGGATCAGCCTACTCAACTCAAAGGGATTTTACACCGATGCTTTTCAGCATTTTGACACTCTGAAATGCCTGAAAGTGTCTCAGAATTAGAATGGGGTCTGTGCTAGAGCAGCTGTTAGTTAAGGACAGCCATCCCAGCCAATCAGCATTGTGCTTGGCTATGACCTGCGCCTTTTCCTGGTGGCGGTTCCGTTTAACATGGTCTATGCCTTAAGTGCGTGTTGTAAACTAAACTGACTTTGAGGATGGCAGTGTACATGCAAGAAGGAATGACAAAAGAAAAGTCCCCCTTGGCTGCTTTGTGAAGACACCTCTGTCCAGTCCAGTCTTTGCATGGAGACCCCATGCTAGCGATGGAGCCCGGGACAAGTGACGGAGGATTCATATGTCAGCTGATATCTAACAGTTCTTCTCTCTTCCTTTCATCACACAGTCCCTGAAACCCTCCAACCACGCCACCATCCAGAGCATCGTCAGGGCCGTGGGCGTGGTCCCGGGGATACCCGAGCCCTGCTGCGTCCCCGAAAAGATGTCGCCCCTCAGCATCCTGTTCTTCGACGAGGACAAGAACGTGGTGCTGAAAGTGTACCCCAACATGACGGTGGAGTCCTGCGCCTGTCGGTAATGGGGTTTTGGGGGCGTCCCGTTTTTGACTCCCCCATCCCCCCCAACCCCCCCGCCCCTTCTTCTCCGCTCCCCTTTTGCACTGGAAGAGAGACTGCAATTCCCTGCAGCCGGCTGAAGAGGAGTTATGCCATTATCGAACTGGAAGGAAGACTGTATCTTCTGCTTTGTTGTTGTTGTTGTTGTTGCTGTAGTTGTTGTTGTTGTTGTTGTTGTTGTTGATGTTGTTGTTGTTGTCGCTGGAGAAGCTCAAAGTCTGAAGTTCTCTCCTGAGGGAAAATGGCCCAGTTCTCATTCTCTATTCCTGTCCTCTCTTACATCCTTAGTAAAGTCTCTGATCTGAAAGATAAGTTTTATTTCAGTGCTGAGAACAGAGGATTCAGCGAAAAAAGAGACTTTTTAATTTTTTTTTTTTAATTTTGGCTTCTCGTTAAGTCAGTTCTTGGCCGGCCGGCCTGTTTTCCCTCTTCCCAGATAGCTTTTGGAATTTCAATCCCCTTCAAAATGTTTTCTCCTCTAACAACAGGAACAATCCTGTTCCTCCCTTTTTTACAGGACTCTGTGTTTGAGTACGTGATGTTTTCCCCAGTTAGGCTTTCCCCCCTCCATAAGCAAAGCCGTTTTATTTACTTCTGGAATTGGCTGCTACATACAAAGATGTTTTTCATTCCTGAGAGACATAACCTGTTATTCATAAGGGTTTTTTTTTATTATTATTATTTTTATTCCCAATGTTTATTTAAAATGAATTTTTCGCCAAAAAGAAACCGGCGAAAGGTTTACCGTAAGGCTATGCATTTATTTTTTAAAAAATTATAACATAACGATTGCATAAGCAGCAGTTCGTAATCATGTGCTTCAGAAAAATGTGCCATACATGCTTAGCAAATGTTATGTTTACAGACATAGCTAGTCACATCCGTGAACACCTTCCACTTTGTTGCAGAAATAGCTCACATATGTACACCTCCCTCTAGCGGTAGTTTTTGACATCTGCACCAATAGGAAATTGGCATGAAATGTAATCTTTTAGTATAGGTTCAGATCAGAAGGTAACTAAAGCAAGAAGAGAAATCATAACGGTATCAGCTCAAATATTATTTCCCTTTGCACAAAGGAAAGGAAGTGGGGAATATCCGTGAGAAATGTTTATATAGGCTGTTATTTCATATCGTCATACTTTTTTACAGTGCGTCGTATACGGGCCGACGGAGAGACAGAGAGCTGTATTTTGTTTAAGCTATAAATGACCATAAGTAATGAGTAGATGACTTAGCTGGACTGATCTGGCCTTTTATCTCCTCAATCATTCGTTTGTGCTCTGGAGGTTTTTGCTAGCTGCCATGTACAGTCGCTTTTAGGCATTTTCTTGTTTGGAGACTGTAACCATGGTTACGGAGATACCACTATTGAAGGATAGGATGTTGCAGCTCAGACAGTAAATGTTAGGTATCAGAATACATACCCCGATGTGATCTTACATCTGCATACGGAGTTATGCAAAATCTTTGCCTCAATCACATTTGCGAGCTTCTGAGTTTGCCTCTAACTGCATCATAAGCAAAGATAAAGCTGTTTTCTGTTCTCTCTCTCTCTCTCTCTCTCTCTCTCTCTCTTTTTAATTAAATACTTTTGAGGGTATTGTTAGACTCCAGTTCACAGAAAGGCTCATCTTTTATTAAAAGTATATCAAATTTAAGCGCAATTTATATTCATACAAAGACCAGCAAGCCAAATATTTATTTTTTATCCACACGGTAGGATTAAGAAGCTAACACATAATGTTTGTATATTCGACTTGTATATATTGTCTATTGAGTGTTTTGTTTTTTTGTTTTTTTTGCTGCTGTGTTGACATTTTTAACAGACACAGATGTGCCTCTCTAAAGTGCCTCGCAGAGTCATGGACAGATCGGAATTAACGTAAAGAAAAAAAAACAAAAAACGGCTGAACTGCTGGGGCTCTGGAACGTTACTGGACTCAGAAATGAGGCGAAATGAGTTTAGTGTACGAGGTCTAAAAAAAAAAAAAGAAAGAAAAGAAAGAAAATATATGAAAAAAGTCTCATATGACAAAATTATTTTACTATTTTAATGTATTTTATAAAGTTCATAACAGTTATTTTTTTGTGAAAATGGCATACGATCGAGAATGATAGGCACGTATTTTCTTAATACATTTCTGCACACACAGACACACACACACACACACACACACACACACTTCCCTTCAGCATTTCAGAACCAAACATATTCACACAGAGCTAGCTGCTCACCACATACCACAGCCATGCATGTTCATAAACAGAGTGTCTTTTTTTTTTAATTAATTTTTTAACTGTTTTGCGTTTACACAACCTTTCTGAGATGAAAGCATTCATAGACAGTACATGTGTAAGTGAGGGGCCACAGGTAAACATAACATTTGTCTCACGTGAATGCAGAGGATGAGTGAACCAGAGCAGGCCTTAACGCTTTGTATAGTCTATTTTTTATAGAAGAGCTTTCCCTACTACAACATGTAATCTATTTTGTAAATTTTAAGCTGTAGGTAAAAAAAAAAGAAAAAAGAAAAGAAAAAAAGGACATGCTTGTATAATATGCCACTTAAGAAATTATATTTGTATATGGAAAAATGACAATGAAATGCATTTATTTATTTTATTTTTTTTCTTTCCTATATGTTGAATATCTTGTCCAAGCTCCTGTTCGAGGGGGATCGGGAATTCGGGCGGATCTGTTCCGCGCTCGTGTGATCTTTGTGTCAGGGCGACCGTGTCGTTGTTTAACGGGGGCGACGTGAAGGCCCCGTCATCCGGCGCGACATGGCCTGTGTTCTTTGTGCACGGAGAACTCTCATTGGCTGTATGGTAGGGAGCTTGACAGAGTGAGACCAGGGGTCAGACAGGGGTCAGAGGCATAGCAACCGAAGGAGAGGACAGTCTAAGTTTCCCAAGGAAGAGACCGACGCATAAAAAAAACCCCAAAAAAACCCCAAAGCTTTTATTGATTTCTGTAAAGCAGTAGGAGAACGTTTTTATCGGCTACTGCTTATTCCTGGGGAACATCTCCGTCCTCTCCTCCACCGCGTCGTCCTCTCAGGGGTGGAGAGGGCGTCTCCTGACCCCCTGTGAAGGTCACTTTGTCGCTACTGCTGTGAATGCTGTTTTTATTTTTGTTTGTTTGTTTGTTTTTGTTTTTAAACGGCTTTAGGTCTCCCCACTCCAACCATAACCCTTACTTTCAGACCTTTTACACAGATTAATAAAGTTATATTCGTCAAACGCGTGTCTCTGGCATTTCTGATGGGCTGTTTGTGAACCGTTTCATTCCTAATATAGTTATAGTGTCCCCTCCCTCTGCTCAGCAGGAAGTCGCTGCAGGTCGTTTTGTTTTACGTCTTTTTAAGTGTGAGCTTCGTAAAGTTACAGAAACTAAAGCGTAGACCCCGGATGCGTTCCATCTCATGGAAGGGGGCGTGGCTAAGTCTCCAGGATCCAGGAAGACATCACTCTTTAAGGTTACTTATTTTATTTTATTATTTTTTTTTACATAAAAAATACAGATAAAAAGTAATTTCAATCGAAAAATGAACCAAATCACATCGAACGAATCAAACAAATCAGGAATGAAACACTGAATAAATAAATAAATAAATAAATGCAATTAGAAATAAATAAATAAATTAGGTTTTCCAGTTTAACATATTATGTGAAATGCCTTTAATTTGAAAATGCTTTTCATTTTTCTAGCAGAGAACACTTGGATTTCAAAGTCTTTTTTTTTTCAGGACATAGGAAATTCAACCAGGTAATACTACACTTTACATCAGACAACGTCTTTGGCTCAAATACAGAAAGTCAAGAAAAAACTTTAAAACCTCACATCTGACAGTTTACAAATGCCAAAAAAAAAAAAAAAATCACAGATCAATTTTTTTCTCTTTTCTCAGTCAAGCTTATTCTAAAAATACAATCTGAATAAAATACTTGGGATTAAAATTACACAAAACACACTTTGGAAGCCGTCTCTTTTTGCGATCGAGGGTTAAAACCTCGTCAGTACTGCTGTCGGTCGAGAACAGTTAACACGTTTGAATGTTCAGGTTCCATAGGCCACCGACACCTGGGAACTGTCACATCTCACCTCCTCGCTGCACCAGAGAACGCTCTCTGTGAGGTGAATATCACCTCCCTGGTCTCACGCCTTTCAACGCTGTACCGTAAACCCGTAAGTCATCTGCCTACCAGGAAACGTCAAGGCTGTGTGAAAACTGACCACCGTTAGCTTGTCCAGCATCTGTCATAAAAGCTCTGTGAGTCAGAATGTCACACTGTGGCGCAGCAAGGCATGCTGGGACATGTCCTCAGAACAACTCTCGTCATACGGCATTCTAAACTGTGACCTTCCCCCTCCCCCCTCCACCACAAAGCAGCGAGGAGGTCAAAGGTCAGATCCGCCCCTTTGCGACTGAGAGATAACGGCACACACACACACTAAGTTTCACTGTGCTGTTACCCATGAGCCTTTGCAGGAATGGTCGGCATGTCGGAAAGGCAGTGGGAGCATATAGGCCTTTGAGTGGGGAGAAGGAGAGAGAGAGAGAAAGAGAGGGATAGAGAGAGAGAGGGAGAGAGAGAGAGAGAGAGAGAGAGAGAGAGGGAGAGGGAGAGGGAGGGAGAGAGAGAGAGAGGGGGGGGTGGCGGAGATGGCTGTGTGTGTATCTCAGAATTCGACATCCCAACCAGAGGTTTCATCTGGAGGAATTTCATCATCAGGAGGATAACTGTCAAAATAGCTGTGATCTGTGGGGCCTTTCAGCTACAGAGAGAGAGAGAGACAGAGAGACAGACAGAGAGAGAGAGACAGAGAGACAGATAGAGAGAGACAGACAGAGAGACAGAGAGAGAGCGAGACAGAGAGAGAGAGAGAGAGAGACAGAGAGAGAGACAGAGAGAGAGACAGACAGAGAGAGAGTGATGAGTTAAATGCTGGTAAAGCTGTGTCTTGCACTGTGCTTGGCACATATAGTACATGCTTAGTGCATATTACTTGGTACATATAATGTTTACATATTACTTTTGCTTCTTTTTTTTTTTTTACATAATTTTGGTAAGGTATACATATTCATTTTGTTATATTTTATACATGAATTTTGTTATGATGTCAGTCAGTGTCTGGCATAAGAGATCAGTTCTGTCTGTTTCTGTCGTTGATGCAAAATGTGTCTCTCAGTCATGTATTGCCCTGAGTGCAGAACTCTACAGTCCTTAGAGAACCCCATCCCTGCAGTAGTCATGTGGTTCTGTAAGGTTCAGTTCAATCTCACCTCTCTCTTTAAAGGTGAACTCAAGGTCCTGGCTTTCAGGCCTGTCCAGTTGAAGCCATTGAACCACCTGCAGCACAAACAAAACAGTACACGCCTCTGCCTGTCAGTTTAGTCCCTAGGAACTGTTGGGTTAGTCAGTGTATAGTACTAAAAAAAAAACACAGCTGAGTTTAAAAATCGGTCACAAAACTGACTTTGAATACATCTATAATAATTCAGTAAAGGATGTAAGTAATGGCAAAGACGTCAAAATGTTGAGAATTATATCAGGACAACCCCCTCAATCCACCCCCCAAGCGACGTGATCAATCGATTCTGGAACCCTAAGTCCGCCCATTAACGAGAAAAAGAGGAAATAAAATGTCCTTCCTGTTATGTTACCAAGTTGTTCCCTCGGCCTTAAGGGCAACGATTTACAAATGAGATCAAGGCCCGAGATGTCGCAGGAGAAACACACAAACACACACAGGTCACAATCATTATCACTCCATCTGCTCACATTTACGCAGTGATTTAATTAGAGGCCTCTGCCTTTCACCGCTAACCCCCCCACCACCACCTCTAAACACACACACACACACACACACACACAACCCCCGGTCTGTGAGGACAGGGCTGGGTTACGGAGGAGCTGCCCCCAGGCAGAAGGGACGTAATCAGGCCATTTAACGAGATCCTATCGGCCCCGCCCTCAGAAGACTTCAATCGCACGAGCTTGTCCGTCAAGAACACGGTCACGCTGACAGTGGACGGAGGGCAAGAGCAGAGCTCCGGAAATCTCGTCCTCGGCCAAGAAGCATGGGATGGTCTCATAACGTTGTGAGCAATGGAGTATAACGTTGTGAGACAGAGCAGAACAGGTGATGGAAACAGACTGATCTGAGAATTAGGAGTCGACTTTTCAAAGACAGGAAACTCGTTTTGACTGCTAATGCAAAATGCGTCAAACCGAGTTGTCTTTTTAAGAGCGTCAATAAACTGTCGTTAGCATTGACCTTGCTGTGTTCGGTCAGAGAATCAAACCCGGGGCTTTTTTTTATTGGCCAGCTAAATTGGTTCCAGCTGCAGTTTACTGTGGGGAATGAAAAGGGTGGTTCTCATCTCCTTAATGACCAACAAATAAACCAGGCTCCCCTGTTATCTGTGGATATGACAGGACCGGTTTACCCTTACCTGTGTTTCTTTATATCCGTAATGCCGTTCTTTAGGTTCCCAAGCCTTTCTGAGGGATTTTGTCTGCGCAGGGAACACAGGGACAAGACAAACAATATACTTTCTACAGCACTCGGTCAGTCAGAAGAATCAGTACAACATCAGAATCCAAAACAGGTCGTTATTAGTGTGTGTGTGAGTGTGTGTGAGTTGTTTCGGACAGACGCTTCTACCTGCACAGCTTGCGAATAAAATCTCCAGGACGTTTTGTGATCTTTTTGGGGAAATCCATCTTCTCGATGCCCTTCAGAATGAGGGTGTAGATCATCATCTGATCTGAGCCAGTGAAGGGGGGGCTGGGAGTGGGCGTTGAGACAAGAGCACAATCAGGACACACACACACACACACACACACACACCACAAAAAAAAACAAAAAAAAACCTGTCAGCTCAATGCTAAGATCCAAAATGTCACACAGGCTGAAATATCTGTGGTCAGTTTCCAAACAGCACTGCTGGAAATGAATGTAACGAGATGACACCAAAGCTGCAGTTTCACCATTCATGACTTATTCTATGACTTTGACTTTGTAACCATAAAAAGGACAAAAGTAAATCAGTCGAATGGGGGACTGTGCTTAAGTTATATATGTTTAACGCTGTGACTATAGGACTATATGACAGTGTTTAAGTTATATATGTTTAACGCTGTGACTATAGGACTATATGACAGTGTTTAAGTTATATATGTTTAACGCTGTGACTATAGGACAGTGTTTAAGTTATATATGTTTAACGCTGTGACTGTATGACTATATGACAGTGTTTAAGTTATATATGTTTAACGCTGTGACTATAGGACTATATGACAGTGTTTAAGTTATATATGTTTAACGCTGTGACTGTAGGACTATATGACAGTGTTTAAGTTATATATGTTTAACGCTGTGACTGTATGACTATATGACAGTGTTTAAGTTATATATGTTTAACGCTGTGACTACAGGACTATATGACAGTGTTTAAGTTATATATGTGTTTAATGCTGTGACTATAGGACTATATGACAGTGTTTAAGTTATATATGTTTAACGCTGTGACTACAGGACTATATGACAGTGTTTAAGTTATATATGTTTAACGCTGTGACTATAGGACTATATGACAGTGTTTAAATTATATATGTTTAACGCTGTGACTGTAGGACTATATGACAGTGTTTAAGTTATATATGTTTAATGCTGTGACTGTATGACTATATGACAGTGTTTAAGTTATATATGTTTAACGCTGTGACTATAGGACTATATGACAGTGTTTAAGTTATATATGTTTAACGCTGTGACTATAGGACTATATGACAGTGTTTAAGTTATATATGTGTTTAATGCTGTGACTATAGGACTATATGACAGTGTTTAAGTTATATATGTTTAACGCTGTGACTACAGGACTATATGACAGTGTTTAAGTTATATATGTTTAACGCTGTGACTATAGGACTATATGACAGTGTTTAAGTTATATATGTGTGTAATGCTGTGACTATAGGACTATATGACAGTGTTTAAGTTATATATGTTTAACGCTATGACTACAGGACTATATAACAGTGTTTAAGTTATATATGTTTAACGCTGTGACTATATGACTACACAGCTAAAGAGGGGAGGTGAATAGCGCCAACCTGCCAGTCAAAAGTTCAAAGACCAGGATTCCTAGAGACCAGAAATCCACGCTGAAGCTGTGCCCTTTGTTCAGAATGATCTCAGGGGCCACGTACTCCGGCGTCCCGCAAAACGTCCACGTCTTCTGACCGCACTCGATCTTCTTAGCGAAGCCGAAATCCACCTACCGAGCAACAGGTCCAAAGCATCGTTAGCATTTTTAGCGCCAATTAAAAAAACCCCAAAAAAACCCTTCTTCATTCTCTGGAGCGCTATCACAATAATTAATCTTTAGATATGTTTGGAAATCGTTTCATGCCAGGGCTGGTTTGCGCTGGTTCTAAAATCCTTTGCATAGTTACGTTTTTTTTTTTGGTCTGATATTTATAGTACACATTAAATCCATCATAGTCAACCCAGGAATATTTCTGTGTTAGTTTAACTAAACACCACAACTTATTTATAGCCTCCTGTAAAAAGAGGTACTTAAAGTGATGGAATATGTTTAATGCACGGCCAACAAAAATTCAGCATCCACGTTTTTACCAAAATGGATCAGAAAGGCCTATTAAAATCACCGCTTGCCAGTGCGGCCTACCAGTTTTATGTATCCCTCTGAATCCAACATCAGATTCTCTGGTTTTAGGTCTCTGTAAATGATCCCGTTCAGGTGAAGGTAGTCAAACGCTTCAGTCACACAGCCCACACAGAACTTGGTGGTGTTCTCGTCAAAACTCCCCCTAAAATATCCCAGGGCAAGCATGAGACACAAACACACACACACACACACACACATACACACAGTCTGATCTCAGAGCTGCATGATAAAATCTTTGAGATGTAATCCTGTATTTGGCCAATGACTTTACCATGCAAGGTCAGACTGACCTCAGGGTTTCCGATTACTTCAGAAATACAATTTTTTTTATTCTGCAAACGCATTTCCACTGTGTTTAATTAGCATAAGAGGTCAAGATGACCTCTTCGGGTTTTTTTTTTTTCGTGACTCTGCGTTCTGAACGTGCTGTGAGGCGCGATCTAACCTGTCCCTCAGAAGACTCCAGATCTCGCCGCCGAGACAGGCCTCCAGGAGCAGGTACACGAACTTACTGTCCTTGTACGTCCGGTACATTCTGGACGGAGAAGTTCCGGGCAAGCCAGAAAGCGAAAAAAAAATCATCTGTCAGTGTTCTTTCAACACACACACGCATGCACACACACACACACACACATACAAACACACACACAGCCACACACAAACACACACACACATCCACACACGCACGCACACACACACAGACACACACACGCACACACGCGTGCACGCACACACTCAAACACGCACACACACACACAAACACACACACAGCCACACACAAACACACACACACAGACACACACACGCGCATGCACACACACACTCAAACACGCACACACACGTGCGCGCACACACACACACACAGACTCTCAAACAAGACTGAGAGTGTTCTGGTAGAACGCCGCTGACTCAGGGCGTGATAACCGAATCTACATGACGGACGGCTCAATCAGGGCCTGCTTGGCTGATCCAATTCTGTGGGCAATCAAGTGATTCATAATGTATTTGATGTCTCAGATGGCACAGAGACGTAATACCTCCCTCTGCTGAGGGAACCAATGAAGTTCAGGGGAGGCAGCAGGCCCACATCTCACAGAATGATCCGGAACAGACCGCGATGATGTTGTTTGTTATAAAGAGAACGTTTTTCTATGTGATTTTATTCAGGCACAGTCATGATTCAAGGAGACTGAGCGCCTCACTGACATTGTCTGGGGTCTTAGCAGTCTTGTATGAATGTTAATGAGGGGGAATGTGTCTCACGAATTGCGTCAGACTTGAGTGGTTGTTTTGGTTGCCAATCAGTAACGTTCTCCAATCAACAGCCGGCGCTAAAACGGATAACACTCAATGTTGTTTGGTCATCGTTTGGTCAAAAAAATCAAATACTTTTTAGTCTATCCTAAATCTCTGAATGCGGTCCCCGTATGAACCGGTCTGAAACGAAATCGTGGAATAACTTTACCCACGGTGGTTCTGAGACGTACTTGACGATAAAAGGCGAACAAGTCTCGGATAGTATCCTCCTCTCTGAGTGAATGTGTTCCTCCTGCCTGTTGTCCACCACGTGTCTCTTCTTTATGCACTTCATGGCAAAGGTCACGTTCTCGTTCTTCACTTTCACCTGCGGAGCGCACACACACACCATCAGTTACCACCCTGTCAGAAAACACATCTGCGTTAGCCCCCCCCCCCCCCCCCCCCCCACCCCCCCCCCCCCAATCATAGCGGTCCGCTGAAAAAAAAAAAAAAAAAAGAGCTACGGATCAACGACGAGGAAAACTTGCACCGCAGTTTGAGTTGGATGGTTTTCCTCTAATATTAATTCATTCGTTTATTATTTGATTATTTATACTTTCTTTTCTTTCCTTACCCTCTTTCTTTCTCTTTCCCTCCTCCTCTCTTTCCCTCTCTCTTTCTTTCGTTCACACTACTCTCTCGTTCACACTACAGTCGTGCATTCATACCAAATGTTACTCTACTGTTTAATTTCTCTCTCTCTCTCTCTGTCTCAAAAAAAAATGACACATTACAAATACCAACCAGCTGCAGACAGAGATGTTACTCACCAGTTCCACCCTGCCGAAGCCACCCACTCCCAGCGTGGCAATGACCTCCAGACAGCTGAAGGGCATTTTAGATGCTAACACCGACTTTTTCCCCTTTAGCTGAATCGCGTTCGGAGACAGAGGAGGGCTGGGGGTCTTACTCGCTGATCTTCTGTGTTAAACAAACGAGTTTCAGTTTTCGACACTGACCGCAAAATAAATGACTCATTGTCTTGTTCTTTTTCCCAACAAATGGTTTGGGGGGGTGGGGGGAGGGGGTCTCTCTGCGGGCTACTCAAATAAAAGAATGAAAAATTGTTGGTTTTCACTTTTGCATATTCATACAGCCACTCACTGAACACACAACCACTGATCCCTGAAGTATGTGTTTGGCCTTCTGAAATGAGTCGGAAATGCTAATACAGGAAAAAACACTAACTCTGACCATTTATAATATACGTAATACAAAAAAAAAAAAAGGGAAAAAAAAGAAAACGTCAGTGTTCTTATAGTTGTTCTGAAGAAAAGATGCAGCCCAATAATTTACGCCTTTGTTCTAAGGAAGAGTTTGCAAACTCATATCTGTCGCTTTAAATCACACTGAATCATTCTGCACCATTTGAACATAACCACTTTTAAAATAACAGACGGCTGCGACTAACTTTGCGTTCCTTTTCTTGTCATCGCGGTCCAAGCTCTCCACGTAGCCCTGAAGGTACTTCTGAAGCTCGTTAAAAGTCCCAACAGTTTGATTGAAGGTTCTGAAAAGGAAATGATCGTAGCAAAATGACCGCATTATAAGCACATCTAATTATAACAGCAGTTGCAACGACGGAGGAAGTAAAATCTCTGTGTATGCTGAGAACCATGCTGAAAACTCACTCCCGGTCAATAACGAGACACTCCACTCCGTCTTCTTCGGCAATTATGTTAGCAGACCGGACATCATCGCTATAGCGCGGAGTCAAAAGGACACACACACACACACACACACTTCAGACCTGAGGCAAAAATAACCTTCATATACAATACAAAACACGAGCAAAAATCTGACACGGACAGATACTGAGAGACAGTATTTTTGAGTAAGGGGAAGCATTGACGCTCTTTAAGATACATCTAGATGAATCTAGAGCTGCGTTCACTGAAGACATGTGCGAGATGGTTTTTGAAGACGAAGGTTCAGATAACTCGCAGCCAAACTGTAAACGCTTAGGGAAACGATAACTGGAAGAAAGGATAGCTTTCAACGACGTAACCATTACACTGGGAGCGAAAAGCGCTTCAGTTGATTTTAATTGATCTTATTGGCTACGATTTCAGTGTCTAGAATGTTGTATATGACATCACTGTCCTCGGCTTTACTCTAGACAACCAGTCTGATTCTAATTGTCGGAGAGAGCAGAAAACAACATTCAGGCACGGTTTATCAGGGAAAATAATCATCCAATCAGATGTGAGGGTGTTTGAGAGAGGGGACTGATTACCTGATGAGGGCCTTCTCCCCAAAATAGTCCCCTTTGACCAGGGTGTTAATGATTTGGGGTTCATCGTGGTCCTCTGTGCTTTGGGTCACTTTAACCTGGGTACCAGAGACAGAACAAAACATTAAAACCACACAGGTACATGACATACGAGGAAGGATTCATCTGGGAGGGACAAGCAGTTCAAATAGGTAATAGTCCTATAAAAACGCAGAAAGAAAAAAAAAACCCACTGTGAACTTCAGGTAAATCATACTCTACGAGGCCAAAGACAACAACTCAGATCAAATCCGTATGTGATGTTCATATATTACAGCCTTTTCCATCTCTGATGACATTTCACCTTCATGTTACATTTCACATTAAAGGGCGTTTTCTTTTCTTTTCTTTTTTTGTTTTGTTTTGGCCATCAGCCCCATCAGCAGTGGTTTTCACAGCATCAGCTGTCAATCTTAAACCATCAACCAATCCACAAGCTTTTTGCACCCATATGATAACCTCCCATAAAACCGGGTCATTACTTTTTCTGTGCCTGTGGCTAATTCTTAGCGGCTACTGCTAGCTTCCTATTCCCGGGACACCCGAGGATGAGGTGGTGGCGACAGACTGACGCGAGGAATCATTTCCTGTGCTTTTAAATCACAGTCCGAGAACGACACATCTGTCTTCTCACAATTAGACGCCCGGCACCGAATTAGCAGGGAACGCAGGGCCAGGGCACGTTCACTGCTAATGGTTCATACTGGTTCCCAACGGAGTTTCGTCTCCTCTCCCCTTTAGGGTCATATTACTGACTATATCTTACCGCTCTGACTCATCCCGAGTCTCCAGACAAGACCAGTGTCTCCTCCTCCACCACCCCCTACACCCCCGTCGTCAATATGCTCCGAAACATTACCGATTACTGTATGGCAACGCAATTCATCAGATATCGGGTTATGAACAGAACTGAGGGTTCACGTGAGTTCAAGAGAGTCAGAACAGAGCATGTTGGATCACTGAGGCATGCCACCTCGGCATATTAGCACTGATGTCACAGTTAGCAGATCCCTGCAAAAACGGTTGATTAAAAGGGTTTATAAACCTTTGCTTACAAGAACTGTTCGGGGCGCTGCATTCAAGAATTACATTATTTAACAGGTACATGTTTCTAATGACATTTTCCAAGTGCAGAAACTTATTTATAAGGAACCGTTCAGTAAACAAATATGATTAAACATCCATTGCTGCGGGATAATGAATGATATTATTGTTGATAAGGTAAATGAGAAATGATAACTAACAACTAAAATAATCATTAATAATAGGTTATTTTCAGCGTGTCTAACGGTTTCAAGTATCTGCCATTTGGTGTTTTTGTATTCCTATCGTTTCTTGTTTGTTTTGCCCTGTAGTCATGTTCGTGAAGTAATGCGCAGTTCCATCTCAGTGTTCCTGCGTGAGGTGACAGGACAGGGCGTCCACTGATCGGAATAATTACCTTCCCATTGGAGATGATGTAGAAAGTACTTCCCTCCTCCCCCTCCGTGATGATGTAGTCTCCTTTGTTATAATATTCCTGACAGATGAACACAGGCAAAAAAAAAAAAAGCTCAATTAGCTATTGATTTCCCATTAAACCAACATACTCTTGTTCCCGTGGCGACCGTCCCGTCGGGACCTGACAGGAAGCCTGCGACGATTGACTCAGCAGAGAGATTTAAGTTGTTCATTTCACAGTGTGAATGTCTGCCGTGACTGTTTTGCTTTGGTTTTGCTTTTTATAGTAAGGTCTAAAAAAAAGTAGCGGCAAAAGTGAAATGATTATAAAAAAAAAAAAAGATGCAGAGCTACATTATTTATATGTTTTGCCCCCCTCCAAAACAAACAAATAAAACAAACAAAAAACTGGAAAGACAGAACGGTTTGTAGAAGTTAAGTAAATATGCTTTATGTACTCTCAATGTTGACAAAGTCGTTTAGTCTGAAGACTGTTGTGTAAAAAATAATTTTACAAGGCTGTTAAGAGACTGTGTGCCAAAACGTGTTTAGGAGAAGTCTCATCTGTCCGAAGACTACCGTCTCACACGTGAATCCTTTATGAGAACAAATCCTTTTACGAATGTGAAATACTTCATAGGCCCTTGCCTCTGTGTCTTCGCTCTAATTTTTCTTGTCACAGTAGCTCAGGCACAAATTCTGGCTGGCAGATTTTAACTGCTGTTTTATGGATAGGACTGCGCCAGACATATTCTAAACCTCTTAGCACTGATGTCTGTAAAGCATTCGTTCTCATTCACACAGGGGTCCTTATGGAATCCCACCCCTCTCTGTTTAATGACAAAAGTCCATATGATCGGAATGAGCCCGTCTGGACATCTGGGGCCGATATCGGGTTACATGACTCCTGTCCTCCCGAGAGAGAACCTAATCAGGCCGTTCCGAGGGAGATCCGAACGATGGAATTCTCCCATTCGTCCTTGAAGTTTTTTTCCACAGTGGGAGAAACACAAAAGAGGACTCTTTGACTCGAACCCGACGAAGCCCACTCTCGTATGACGAAAAAGAAAAACCGCTACGACCGGCATATGCGGAGAGCGGTGAAATCAATCGGTCGGCGGACTGTGTCCTGTAAAAACACATCTCGTTCCTGTTTGAGCAAACACTTCTCTCGGCCTTCGCCGCATTACCCTGGTCACAGATTACTGCGTCGCCTGATGACAGATGGAAATGTCTGCCCCGTTTGACTAAATGGTCTTTTGGGGTAACTGGTAGATTTGATGAAAAGCGGAAGTTCAATCCGAGCACACAATAGACTGTTATGACATGTCTTACTGCCCTTCACTTCACATGACTGCAGCTATAACGTGACATATTACATGCACTGAGACCATTTAAACCCTTAAAATCTGAAGAACTCAAGCGTTAAATGGTAGCAAAAAAAAAAGAAGAAAAAAAAGAAAGAAATGAATAGATAGACAAGTAGATAGATAAACAGTTGTATTAACGAACAATAAATATGGATTCCTCCTTCATTTATTTTGTTTGTTAAGGTCTCTTCACATTTTTAATGCTTTCCGGCTTTACTTGGGTTTACGATGTAGTGCTGAACAAAACCCCTCAGTACCATGAAATGGTCCTTAATAAAGCCATAGAACAGGGGTCTCAAACTCCGGTCCTGGGGGGCCGGGGTCCTGCTGATTTTTGTTTTCGGCTCTTAGTTACCTGTTGATATTCACCTTGAAAACAGGTGTGGACACTCTTCAGCCAATCAGAGATTCTATTTAGTTGATCTACAAGAAAAACAGCAGGACCCCGGCCCTCCAGGACCGGAGTTTGAGACCCCTGCCGTAGAAGGTTCCAGGATGTTCACTTACCACTTCCAAACAGTCGACAATCTTACTGAGCTTGTCTTCGGGAAGACTGGCCAGGAGTGAGACACTGTAACAATATAAAGAAAGAGAGAAATATCACATTTGGTCTGTCGTACTGCTAATGCTAATACATCTTATGAGTGTTATTTGAAGGTAAACAGCTGGAACTGTGCTTTCTTCTGCTACTAAGAGACTTAGTCTTGATGTCTCAAGAATAATATCTTCTATACCAAACCTACAGCTCATCTATAGGCTTTTTAAAAAAAACAAACAAACAAACAAACAAAAAAACCTTGGAGGTTCTGATGACTTAGATTTCTTGGGCGACTCCATTAGGGCCTACATCTTCAAGCTTAGCGGCTTAGCGATGCAGCTATGTAGTATTTTGCAATAGCGAGTGTTCTTCCGTTTTGTTATTTCATAGGCTGTAGTATCTCAATAAAAGCCCTTGTGTGTGTGTGTGTGTGTGTGTGTGTGCGTGCGCGCATGTGTGTGTGCGTGTGTGTGCATGTGTGTGTGTATGTGTTTGATGTCTGAAATGTAAGATCCCTCCTTTGCTTGCTGCTGCTAACCTCATTAGCCAGTGGTTTGGGATGGGGCGTTGACAGAAGGGGATTAGAGAGAGAGAGCGAGAGAAAGAGAGAGAGAGAGAGAGAGAGAGAGAGAGAGAGCGAGAGAAAGAGAGAGAGAGAGAGGGTGTGATGTGTGATTTGGATCACCTTCTGAGGAAGGTCCTGTGTTGCTCGTGGCGGGCCTCCGCGGTCATACGCATAATGTTGTGAAAGATCTCTCGGTCCAGGGCCCATGTTTTCACATTGCTAACCGCTGCAACGCAAACAAACCAGCAGGTAAGAGAAACACAACCAGGACGTGAAGCGCCTGACTTGAACCCCCCCCCCCCCTTCCTGTGGGGCCCACTTAACCTCTGGTACGGCCGTGACAGGGAAACAACAGCTGGTTCTAATAACAGTCATTAGGAAATCTTTTGTATGTGTTTGTTACACAGGGTCAGTCAAAGGAAGGACTCACAGTGTTTGCTATTATAAATAGACTGAGGAGTGCCGGGAGTAGCTTAAGTGCTTAGCGCAGCTAACTCGGAGTAAGATGTGTCTGTAAAAATCAGCCTGATCCACAAAAATGTTTTCATTCCTGAAAGTTCTGAGATTGACGAACGAGTCAAAACAAGAGGTGGCAAATGTTAATAAAATAGCGAAGAGGTTAGCGATGATATGTTGACTCAAGTGTTAGCAACTGAAGAATAAAGGTTTAGATTGTCTCAAGAACAACAACAGCCCATACAATTGCTAATGTGTGTGTGTGTGTGTGTGTGTGTGTGTTCTGAAAGACTGGTTTCTATCCAAAGCCAAGAAGAATGCCTGAGAATTCACTGACAGCTACCTGACATCGAGGCTCAGGTCATTGCATTAGAGAGACACACAATCAGTCAAAGCAAATGCTGTAAACTGATGTATCTTAAGGTCAGATTCATAGGACAGGACAGCTAAGGGCCAGCATGCTATTCCAACATCTCATCTGGCTGCTGCACTTTAGATTGACAGACAGCCAGAAGCAGCTAAGAGTAAATATATTCTCTGTTCAGTCTGTTTCCTTTTTTGTCAGAAGTAACAGACTGATATTTAACATTCAGAATGAGCTCCCGACAAACAAGCGGCATTTCGGAGGGAAACAAACCAAAACAAGAACAGCGTGACGACACGGTCTACCAGACCAAAATTTCACTCAACGTTTCGAGTGTCCTCAGAATCGTGAGGATCGCGGTAAAGAGAGACGTTGACATAAGAATCCTTCAGTAAAGACAGTGACTTTGATTATGACCGTGCAGGTGAAACGCGGTTCCATTCAAACGGCTGTGAAGTGCTTGGTGACATACTACACCTTTGACGGATGCTGTGCGGGTACAGTTGTACAGAACGGCTAATTCGCCGAACGTGGTCCAGACTTCTATTGACGTGAGCAGCTTGTTGTTCTGGAAGACATCCAGCTTGCCCTCTGTTACCAACGAAAACGAACAAACAAACCAACGGACATTCACTGATTAACGAACATAGCCATAAATACATGAACATTTTTAGCGTACGAATATATTACTATTATCTCATGCCTCATGTGTAATGCCAGGTCTGCTCTGGATCACACAGATTTATGTTCAACGTTAGAGCATTTAGGGACAGTGAACTGAAGGCCGAATGTCGTTCATGTCCTTGGAAACAAAGAAACAAACATCTAAAGACAAAAACAAAACAAAAAAAAACATATTACATCAAGGGGCCATTCCCAAAAGCAAAAGTTGATACAACCCAACAGGGGACAGATCTAAGGAGCACTGCTATTGCACAGTCTTGACTTTTGACTTATCCTAAAAAATCCTACCTCAGGGATAAAAAGACGGTACTCTCAACGTTGGAAAATTCAGAAGTGAAAAACTGACAAGTATTTATCAGTCTATAAAACATTTAGTTGACTGACACATCTCACGCTGTCTGAAATGGACACTGAGAATGTGCACATGAGTTTAAATAAATTGATACACACGTTATACATTTGTTCATTTAGCGGATGCTTTTATCGTAAGCAACGTCTGAGTGAGGCAGAACACAAGTCATGCGTGTAGCCAATCAGGGACTGTCTGCTGCATAAGTGTCATCACTCAGTTCAAGTTCAAGTTCACGCTCCCGTTTATTTAAAGCCCTATATCACAGTTTACAGTCTCAAAGGGCTTTACGTGCCCACGGTGACTCAGTATCGGATCAGACGCAAATGCAAGAAAAGTTAAAGGAAAGTCAGAGAGCGTTGATTTAACGATGCTAAATATTCCATGCATATGTTCATCGTCTACTCCGAGTAGACGTTCCCTACCTGCCAGCACATAAAGGTGGTTGCCAGGTTCCCCTTGTTTGATGACGTATTCGCCTTTCTCATAGCTCCTCTCAAACATACACTCCACCATGTCTTTAATCTGTTGCGTCTCCAGTCGCCTCATGTACTGGTTTTTGTTCAGAGCGTCCGTCAGCAGCTTCTTCACGCTGTCACACGGACACGGAAAAAAAAAAAAAAGACGTCATGACAGACGGATGTCGACCTGTTAGCACTGTCATTCTGTTACATATAAGACAAGGCAGGCTAACATAACATGTGTATTATCAATCCTTTTCAGTTTTCTCCTTTCATATCTCATTACCTCACTCACTCAATACACAGCAACATCAAAACGATGCAAATTTTGAGAGTCATACTGTTTTGCTCTCAATTTGTTCTTCATTTTTTTTTGATTTTCAAATTAACCAGCACACAGCAGGAGAAATGAAGTTTCCTTGAATATTACCGCCCCTGCTTTGGGGTTTATTTTTTGTTTGTTTGAGCTTTTTTTTTGTTCTTGTTGTTGTTGTTGTTGTTGTTGTTGTTGTTTTTTCTGCCAAGACTGCTCATTTTCATATGATTTTGAGATTCAATACAACCTAATGAGACAAGCACTTTCCTCTCTTTCCTCTATTCGTTGAGAGGGGTTATCCTGCAGCGACACGGAGAAAGCTTCTGAGTCCTTGGCACGGTGTGTGAACATTTGGCCAGCAGACGCTACTAGTATAATGAGTGTTTGCTCAGCATGGTCTCTCTCTGTCTATTTCCATATGAATGAGGTGGATCCCTAATTAGCGTTGCATAAAGTAAACAGCAAGCCTAGCTAGCTCCCTGCAAACGGACGATTTCATACCAAAGTTACACAGGTGACTAGTAAGAACGCAGACGATAGACTCTGGGCTTGCCAGTGCTGCCCCCCCCCCCTCCCTTCCCACACACAGTTAGTGCCATTAATGGTAACAGGGTTGTTCCATTGACTATATGTAGCGGCCTTGTAGTTAGCAATTAGTTTAACAATGAGAGGAACAAGCGATTAAAAGCTTTGGACATTACATTGATTTTCTTTTGTAACAGAGACATAACTAAGTATGTAATTAATAGACACTATTAGCCTCTTTTCTAAAGCCAAGATTCAGCTAGAGACAGAATTATCAGCCCAAAAATCTATCTTTGAACCAATCAGACTCATTTTGTGTTGTTCCTTTCGGTCAACGCTGGCGGATCTCAAGAAAGGGAAGTCAACCCAAGTTGGATTTTCCTTCATAGCATGATGGATTCTCTACAATTCCACAGACGTATATATACAATTTACTCTGAAGCCATGACTTCAAAAATCTTACCTGGGCTCTTTCCAGACCCTGACGCTCTCAAAGTAGAACTTTGGCATTGAACTGGAGTCGTAGGTTCTGGAGGAAGGTTCTGCCGACACGCCCGCTTTGGCCCCTCTCCTCCTGTTGAGGGTATCTCTGAGGAGGTCGCTGACGCGCTGGCTGAACTTGAGGGGCGAGGGCAGGAGGCCGAGCTCTCCCTGACTCCTCACGACGTCCTGGAGCTTGTTGAGCTGGAGGCATTTGTTCCTGAGCGCGTCGGAGATCTCGGCTATGGCCTGGCTCTGCTGCAGGATCTGCTCCTCCAGGCGTTTGATGTGGAGCTCTTTGGCGTTCAGCTCCTCGTCCTTCTTCTTTATCTCGCCCTCCAGCTCGCCCATCCTCGCCCGCAGGACCTGAGGTCCGGCCCCGGGATCCGAATCCGTCTTCCCCCCGTTCCGAGATTTGACGGAACTGCTGACCTGACTGAAGGCTTTGAGCTTCACAGAGCCGTTCCCCATGCTGCCTGCTGGCTAAGGACTCTCCTGAAGACAAAGACAAGGACGAAGACACGGTAACACACTGCAGAGTAGTGGCCGCGGCACGTTTTGGGACGAGACGTGCGATTCAAAAAAAAAATTCTGCTTTGTTCCCGTCACTTTTTCCGTCTTAGTTCTCTATACGTCGTGTCATTAGGGGACTCATTTGAGTATACATATTCTCTGGTGTGTTACATAATCGGTGTCACTTCTGTTTGTACACACCCTGTCTGTCTTGACTCCACGCTGCATTAGGAGACAAAATGCATTTTCAGGCCGCTCGACAGTCGTGCCCTGACGTCTGTGTGTGGTGGACTTGTGTTCAGGAGCTAATGGGTTCATGCGTGGTTTGGTCATTGATTGATTTATGAAGCTTTGGCTCAGTGTTGGCATTTATTCCCTGTGGCACACACAGCTCTGTTTGATGGCAAAGGTCATGCCGTCTCTCTCTCCCTCTCTCTCTCTCTCTCTGTGCCTCTTATCTGTTTAACACAACTGTGAGAGCCCTAGGTAAACACATCAGAGTAAAAATCAGAGCTGTATGTCATGTTAGCATATTAAAAACACAACAAGACACACCCTGGAGCTGTGGGTAGTTAGAGAGAGAGCGAGCGAGAGAGAGAGACAGAGGCAGAGGGAAAGAGGGAGGGAGAGAGAGACAGAGAGAGAGAGAGAGAGAGAGAGAGATTTGGAGGAGAGATTAGTGAGTTCCGGTGATCTACTTTCTTAATCAATTATTCAAAAGCTGGTGGGATATTAAATGGCATGAACACTGTGAAATGACTGTATGGGCTCCAGCTTCCAAAGACACCCATATAAAAACACATAGCCAGGAGCTCCTTCATACACACTCTAACCATGAAATTCATACATAAATCCATGCATGTTTAGCATGTTTCATCCACAGGCAAACATATACAGATCTTCAGAGCTGTGTTTCACATGGCTCTCCCTTGTTTTGTCCAGCACAGTGATATATGAGAACAAACAGTGCATTTACTGTAATGGACATTTGAATAACTGCTATGCAGACGCCAACACAAGCACACATACACAAGGGGACACACACACACACACACACAAATCTCTGATTCAGTCAAGGCAAAAGCATTCAGACACAAGGAATTCTCTATCAGTCTTTTGTCTGATTAAAATTACATGTGTTCACAATGCAACTACGCATCCGTTAATCTACACTTTCCAGGAATGCTAGAAACTGGAAATGAAAAATATCACAAAAACAGCGTTCTCTTTTGGATCCTTTTGGGATACTTTTCACAAAATCAATTCTACAAAGAGATCAGTAGCCTATATTAAAACAGAAAGCTCCGACCATTAAAATATAAATATTTAATGTATCAGGAGGATTTCACTTTCACAAATGCTCCCTTACGCTGCTTAATAAAATCGGTTTCTGAGAATGAATGACATATCTACTTACCGAAACTAAACAGCGATTATGTTTGAGATGATATCAGAGGTACACCCAACACGACTGAGTCACTGTAAATTTGGGTCTGTTTTATTAGGCTGCAGGAGCCTGTCCATAATAGTATGTTTCTCTTACGAAAGTATAAACTGCATTAAAACCCGTCCCTTTGTATTTGAGGTCAGTGAATCATATGTAAAACTATGCGACCCCGTCCGCATTTTGGAAATATACTGTTACTGTTCAATAATAATTTAGAATCACTTTCATGATGGTATTAATGTGAAAATTAGTCATAGTACTAACTGCCGTAGTATATCGATAAAGCCGATGCCCTTTTTACTTCGTCATGCAACAACATGAACTACGCGAACAATAAAAAAAGCACCTGTTCTCTTTCTCAAATCAGTATCTTACCACATAGACAAACCATCAACAGTTTTTTTTATATCTTTAGCTGAAATAAATGTGTTCCGCTGTAGCTTACCGCCACTCTTGGTTCACGAGGTCTTTGTTGAAAGTGTGAAAATAAAAAACGAAACAATATCAAAGCGTTCCGCCGGTGAGATGTGCACCAAATGTCGCGCCCTCTCCAGCTCGCGCTGGAGTCTGATCTAGCCAAGTGTGCTCTGCTATGGCAACATAACGTAGCCCACTAACTCAACATGTTTTGATCTCACTGGACAATTCAGCAAAACGCCCATCACCAACTCATACTATGTCGTAACGATGATGATGATAATGATTATGATGATGATGATGATTTTGCGGGTTATCAACTGAATTTTCTGGCTCAAGATATGTACCCCCCTACCTAACACCGCCCCCCACGGCTACTTTTGGGACACGCTATAACAAACAAATTGAGTGGAGACCGCATAGTTATCGGGGAATTCCCCGAATCCATTAACAACCGCTCTGAAATACAGTAGACAGTTACTATCATTTCGGCGCGTACGTTAAAATGATGTTGGTTCTTGTTTTAACTGCTCCGATGTTTTGCAGGGCCTACATACGGGGAGCGATCACACATAGTTTCTTTTGTGAATATGTTTTTTCGTTGACCCATCAAATGTAGAAATATTCACAGCGTTGAAATATTCTCGTGTGAAAACACAAGCCGAAATGCTTGTGGACTTGGGCTTTATCCCATTGATGCTGGTGTACAGCTGGAAACACGGTGGCTTACATCTACAAAACACATTACATAATTACGCTCGATAAGTTTTGTAGATGTAAGCCACCGTGTTTCCAGCTGTACACCAGCATCAATGGGATAAAGCCCAAGTCCACAAGCATTTCGGCTTGTGTTTTCACACGAGAATATTTCAACGCTGTGAATATTTCTACATTTGATGGGTCAACGAAAAAACATATTCACAAAAGAAACTATGTGTGATCGCTCCCCGTATGTAGGCCCTGCAAAACATCGGAGCAGTTAAAACAAGAACCCAACCGCTAATCATATTGATCCTTTTACGCATCTCAGTTTGACCCGAGTGTTACGTCATAGAGTTCCGAGCTCCTGGCGATGAGCATAGCCAATATACTGTATTGCCTCTCACAGCAACACTGCTTACACACATCTGCATGTGAATTTTACACAACATCACATTCGGACCTCGCTTAGAAAATACAGTAGTAGACATCAGTAGTAAATGCGCATTGGTATGGCGGTCGTCTCATCTTTTGTACTGTGTACTTTTGCGACATGCAGAGAAATGGGAATATGCTTTTCCCTTCATTCAAGCTTTTAGGCATGTTCCCTTGGAGACGTACCTGAGTAACCTTCACTATCGTTCACGTAAACTATTTACGCTCGCCATACTCTACCGTTACGTTTCTCCTTGTTGGATTTTTGTGTTCTCTTGAAGTGCACTTTTAAAAACGTTGGCTTAAAATCGAATTTTACAATAGCATTCGCCAGTCAGTGATGACTGGAACAATCGAATTACTTTTTTTCTCCCGACCACCTGCTTCAGCTTTCCTGGTATATTTGGACTTTTCGGGAAATATCAAATTGCGTGTCCCACTGCCCCTAAAATTAAACTCATCTCGACCAGCTTTCTACTGACCCACCAGAAGAGGGCGATAGTCCCTTACGTTTTTAAAACACACATATTTAAGAACTTTGACAAACATTAAATTTATTTTCCTCATCAAACTTGACTGTGCACATGTAGCCTATATTTAAAATGTAACATTTTCCATACAAAGCCAGCGTCGGAAAACGGTCAGACATTAAAATAATTTAAGTGGCCGTGTGTGTGTGTGTTAATGTTTTTTTTCTTTTTCCCTAGAATATTGCTACAGTACGGTTTATCTCAGTGCACATTCTAAGTATCATAAAATTCAAGTTGTAAATAAACCGAGACTGTGATTTTGAAAAAAGAAAAGAAAAAAAATGAATCTCTAAACGCACAAGAATCGTCAACGTCTCTGAAGGAATGACACGCGCAGGAAAATAAAACTGATGAGCGACAAAACAGTGCTTTTTATACTCTAGAGATAACGAGTTCCAGCATAAGGCTCAGGTGTTGGAGCAGACTTCTTCTTTGGTGCCCCGGCGGAGCACGGTGAGCGGCCCTCTACTGCCACCTGTTTCTTGGTGCGCCTCATGACAGCGACACTCAAATCAAACCAGCGTCTCGGTGTCTGCAGGATCGGAGAACTAGAGCTAGTCTTCGAGTTTGTTATAGAATTGTAATTACGCCACCATCTTGTTGAAATTAATCTTACAATGTCTTCATTTGTTCTTGTTTTTGTTTTTGTTTTGTTTATTCTGTGCTGGTTTTCTGTCGTTTGTTTTTTAAAAGACTTTTCCCTCTTTGTTAAAGATTCAATACTTGTGTTTATACAAAACTGAAGAGAGCACGCCTGAGGGTTTTTTGTGAGCATCATTTTTATTGAATTCCTTCTGTCCTATAGCACAACAATATCAGCAGCCCTGAAAGCCATCTGAACAGTCTACTTACATAACCATAACACACAGGGGAGGGAGAAAAAAAAGACTTCATATTTACATAGAAAACCACATTTCTGTGAGACAGTTCTTTTAAGAAAAAGAAAGACAAGGTAAGCTAGACATCAGTTAATATCTTTAACTTCATAGTGTGTGCTAGTACCCTGACGTTTAGCTTCCCATATAAAGTATTATAAATATTATAAAATATTAGTTAGGGCAATATTTGGTAACTACAAAATATGTTATGTACCTAGTACAAAATAACGCAGGAGAATTATAATAAAATAATAAATGCATATTAACAAATTGATAAAAATACGCAACTACACAGACCAGTTTGGGGGTACATAAATAGGGCATTTCGAAAACACATAGTAAATAATAATAGTAGAAACAATAATAACAATAATGATGACGTGGAAAATAAAGATAAAATACTTCATAGGAAAACTCAAGTTTTAACTTGCGAAGATACGAAAATCTGACACCTGGTCATGCGCAGTCTCACCTTCCACTTCTTATATTTCTCTTTTGTTGCACTTCAGAAGCTATACCACCAGGGGGCACTGTAACAAAGTATATCTGCGCTTAAAAGAGCTGGAAGGGACGATGGGCAAACTCTCCCACAGGAGTCCTATCTGGAAGATAGTGGCTAATCGTCCTTCACTTCCTGGCTATATTTACTCCGTTAAGTGGTAGATGGCGAAACATTAATATAACACTGATTAGAAGAAGAGGGGGGACATGGTAACTTTCCGCTAACACTTCATTTAAGCGCAGGAGAGGGGGATAAGAGGTAAGCGGGTTCGCTTCCTGTTTTAGTGTGACACAAAAAAACAGGTTAACACTCTAAGAACAAAAAAAATGACATTTTGATTTTCATATACACTCAGTGCATTAAGAGAGGATCGTTCGTTCAAATATATGCTCATTCACACCGATCAAGAGAACACGTCACTCACATCATACACGTACGTATAAAAGTGGTCAACATACACAAACAGACAAATAAATCTATACATAAATTAATGCTGTAGATACAATTTTAATGTACAGTACTGATACCCAGAGCACATAATGCTGGTTTTATGTTTTAATCAGGAATTAATAACTCCCAAACCTGACCGAACTTTGTTAGCCAACCAGCGGCTAACTCCCAATATCTACAAAGAGAAAATGGGGTCTTTTAAAATGAAGGGTGTTTGCATCGAATAGTGTCTGAATCCCGTGCACAAACATGCACAGTTTCTCTGAAAAGCTGCACATACGAAACACGATCAATTTCTTCTTCTTTTTTTTTTTTGTTGTATTCAAAAATAGCAGTGACGCTTTACAAAGAGATGAAAAAAGCCATTCTCAAACGTCCAGCCAGAGATGCCGAGAAGAGAGGCACCTCCAAGGAACACGTTGCCGTAGGACAAAAAAAAAAAACCTTTTCAGTCAAAGTAGAGATTGTCGTTTCCCTTCCAAACAGGGATACTCTTCACTTTTTTGGGGGGGGGGGGGGGGTAGGACCAAAACAAAAGACAGCTTGCTTGTCTAGAGGTTCACTTGATCTTGCCTTCATCAAAGGATTACGATCTACTTAAAATTGTTGACCTGTAAAAAGAGAGAGAGACAGGTTGTTAAGAGTCTGGACAGAAATCTCTTGATTACGACAGTTATAACTTTTGTGTTGTACAACTGATAGATTTCATCCTTTGTGAAGTATGACACATTCTTAACAAATACAATGTCTTGCGCTGCTAGATTTCATTGCGTTGCTATGAAGTACAAACAGTGGCAACTACATTTCATCAGGACCCAAACAGTTACTTTCCAGCCCACTTAAAAAAAAAATAGCTTCAGATTAATAATTTCTTTTTCCTCCCTGACTCATCAGCTACTTCCTGTTACGAACGCGCTCTTTCCTTGCTAGCGAAGAGGTAACTTCCTCTTACAGAAACGCTGATGGCTGTGGTCACGTATTCGGCCAGGCACTTTCTGCTGATAGAGCCAGAAGGCAGGGATGTGACAGATCTTGGCAGAGTGGAGACAAAATGCCTCTCTCTCTCTCTCTCTCTCTATCACTCCCAACACTGGACTGTTATCAAGAAACGTGACTAAGCTCTGAGCCAAGTGGCCTCACCCCAGTCGCACAGTGGGGACAGACAGTGTGTTTATGCGTGTGTGTCTGATAAATTTATGACACACACTGTTCTGACGGTCCTCGGTTTACCCTTTAACACAGAGGAACACTGCACGAACTGCTCCCTCCCTATGCTTGAGATCAGACACAAGCGGCCTGTGTGTTCACTTCTCTGTACAAGTCTCTAAGTCTTTGACTGAGAGAAACCTCAATCTATGAAATATGGGGAATGAAATATGTATGCCTCACCATCAGATATGTCGCTATGGGATCACAGAGAATAATTTGTTTTACACGAATCGTTATCGTTACTTTTTTTTTTCTTTTTTCAAATGTTCACCTTCACGTCGCGCTATGAATCCAGGTCACGACGTTGGTCGTACATTTACGGCACATATTAGGAACGACTGTAGTTCAAGACTTCTTTCGTGGCAAACGTCTGATTCTCAGTCGCATTGATTAAAAGAACTCTTTGTCCCGTCTGCTGATGCAGGATCAGAAGGAACCCGCTGACCTACTTCCCTGACTAAAGTCTATGCAAAAAACACACTGTGTCGATTACACTCAGCGGGGTCAAGGACAGCACGTTATCAGATCATCATGCAGTGGATGCAGCGTGTAAGCATTGTATTCAGTGTGTAAGTGTTTGGTCAGGGGTAAAGGTCAGAGACTGGATGAGAAAAACCGTTCCGCGCAGAAGGGAAGGTGATGGGGTAGAAGAGGAACGGAGTGACCGAACGAACGAGTGCTGTACTAGCGGCAGCGCTAGCGAACGACAGGTAATTACAGGTAATTGCGATCGTGAGATCGGCGAGAATGCCGCGTGACAGCTGTGACGCGGGAGGCTCACACTGTCCCGTCATCGTACACACCTGAGTGACTTCCACCTGTCCTTCTCCATGTTGTTTTCCGGACTCTCGCTCTCGTACGACGCCAGGTACAGAGCTGCAGGGAGACAAGAGAGAAAGGGTGGGGTTACAGAACCTGTTGTAAATCGCTCATGACATAACTCGTGTCGTAATCTGCAAACACAACGATTTGCACCTTGCGATGTGTTACGCAACTCCAGAGAGAACGTATCGATGGCGTGTGGAGGGACATGAAACGGCGCCCAGCATGACAGTTAATCTGTGTAGATGTTAAACAGTTTGGAGTCTAATCTGGCTGACAATACTAATCTGGTGTCAGGTGAAGGAATCTCTCTCTGGCCTGAACTCACGCAACTGAGAACAACTTTGAGAACAATTTTATTGTCAAACCAAGGGAGGAAAACTGTGTTCGGGTCTGTCCAGTCTTAGTAAACACTCGTAACAATACACTGAATCTAAGATGCATAATCACAGGGGGGGAATAAAAAAATAAAGTTGTACTCAAATGGTGAAATCTCTTTGGCTTAAGGCAGCAGACTGAGGTTGTTGTACTGGTGCCATCCAAGGTTAAGAGGCTTACACGGAGCTCTCTTGTCTTGGCTAAGAAAGAGTTGTGGGTGCAGACGCCAAAAGCGGTGGATTCTGAATGGACACTGGGTAAGCGTGTGGGCTCGTTGTAATGAAGAGGGAGCTACGGCTATAGAGCGTCCTGCCAACCTCTCAGGAACGAGATCTGAATGTAAGGTTCGTTAAACCACGGAGCGGGCCTTTTTTTTTTTCCAAAAATTATTATTAGCAAAACTACCGGAAATCTTACCTACGACGCTTGAGGCGAATCTTAAATGTTGTTTCATACAGGTCAACATCACATTGAGTTGTACGGATTATACACAGACAGTTTTGAAGACTTGGTGCACTGGTGGATATTTGCGGACAGCTTGGTCCATAACCATGTCCATAACACAAAGTGAGGGTTTGCGATGACGTACCGTCCTCGTTGAAGACCGGGGCGGTTAAGAGGTACTGCAGGATCTTGCGGTCTCTCTCGAATGGACACTCCACTTTCTTCCAGGTCATGAACTCCCTAACCTGCTTAGCCAACTCCCAGAATTTCTGCACACATAAACCACAAACAGTGACTGTTAAATCTATGTTGTTTCACCATTCAGTACCACACATTCAAGCGTGGTTTGCAGCTTTGTGACAAGATTTTATCGGAAAGCGTTTAGTTCTTGGATTGAAGCACGAAGCATCTGACACTGTTTTCCTTTCATGTACTTTTATTTATTTTTTTATGTAATTCTTTAAGATTATCTGTTGCTTAGCACCTCCTTTTGAGGTTTCAAAACATTTTTCTTTGACGGCGTGTGAATGAAAAATTTGTATCCCTGTTTTCATGCACTTGTGTTTTCTTTTCTGAACGTTGAATCACTCTGCATTACAGATCCTCATTCGTTTACTGCTCACAAAAGAAAAATAAACCGTCAGCAGCTGTCATCAGAGAAGTTGTGGTTGCTAAGAGTCATCGCTGTTTTGAAAAGTAAACAGAAGTTCTCCATTCTCGGCTCTAAGTATCACGGCACTCGTTTTTACTGTCTCTTAATAAGCCTCAGCTTAACCTGTGAAAGATGTTTGGCAGCACGGTCGGTTTAAGCCGCGCAGATGGAAGTTTTGCTTCTTTTTTTTTTTCGGTGAGAGCAAGGGGACCTTGCCAGAATTCGACCCCGCACGGGAAGAAGATACAGTGCCCACTACCTCCTCAACGCCACATCTCGAGCACTGCATTTAGACTTTAGATGACTTGGCACTGTGCCATTGTTTGGATAGGACTAGGATGCTCTCCTCTGGCTGAACACCATTTTTGAAGGGCACGGTTAATAGAAGGATGGGAACCTCTCTCGGGAAATCGAGACCAGGGACAGCGAGAGAGAGAGAGAGAGAGCTCAGATTATCGCCCTGGCCCGTCGCCTCTTCTGGGAAAATTCCAGAGGGGAATACTTCGCCGTGTGCGATGTGCGCTGAATACCGAACAAAACTGCTGAATGCCGTCTTTATTTATAAACTAAAACAAGATTCTTCTTTCTGTTCCACTTCTCTACCGGCGATTCTGTAACGTTTTCACCCTGCTTTCTTCTATTCTGGGCATTTTAAGAACCGCTGCTGACGGATGGATCAGTTTTTGACTCACTCCTGTTTGTTAAATCCTCATATTTATGTTTAGCTGGAGCCACAGGACCCCCCCAGAAGACTAAAAAAATCATGCAGCTGGGTGGAGAAGAACAATTACCTCAAAATTGACGTGCCCATTGGGCAGTCTGCTCACACAACCCTCGTTCAGGAAGTAAATGTCCTTGATTAAGAGGCTGAAGAACGGAATCACGATCTGCAAGAAAAAAAACAAAAATGAAAAGGATCGTTAGGTTTTGCATGTTATGACGCTGAAAACACGAAGGCAGTTTCCAGAAAGCTCCCAATCAAAGCAAAGGGACACGAGTCTTTCGTTGAAGACAATGTTCCGCTGTGAAGTCGCATTTTGCATTTGTGGCATTTGCATCTGCGTTGGTCGGATTATCTAAAGATTCAGGGTCAGATAAGAATTTAGTAAATGAATCTATGTTAGAAGCTTTCCAGGAAGCGGTGGAATTCAGAGCAGCAGGCTTTACGACTTAGACTGCCGACGGGCGAAGAAACGCTCGACATTCATGCGACAGACAGGCATTATCTCTGAGAGAGGCAAAACAAAACAAGCTTCCAAACAGAACACGCTCGCCTCATGACGCACCTCCATGAAGTGCACACGAAAAAAACATCACGCACGCAAAACGCGGGCGTACTCGCCCGCAGGCAAACTAAGGTGTCGCCATTCATGAGGTCGATTAAAAACATTCAGGCCGTGTGCTGATGACGGTGACCAAGACAAGCTGAACGAGTTTGTTTCCATCCGTGGGCCGATGTAGCCATCGCTGGCCTTCGGCAGAGATGGCTTATTTTTGTCTCTGCGTCCTTAGAGGGACAAAACTGAAACAAGAGGCACATGTGATTTCGGAAAAAATAAGGCCCCAGAACTATCAGTGTTGTCAGACGCGAAAAGAAAAGAAACTCACTGCCATGTTAGGAAGAATCCGTAAACAAACCCCCCTCACAGTTTTGACAGACCAAACATTCCAGTGTTCTTGGGAACATTCTGTATCCTGACCTCAAAAGACTGGAATATGACGACCCCTTCCAGCATCTACAACACTCCCCCCCAAAAAACACAAAAATTCCATTGTGACGAAATCTTCCGAACATGCCCCCCCCCCCCCCTTCAAATCCTCGTAATGTTGACAGAACATGCAGTTCTCAAACACATGGTTGCTATCTGCAGTGGTTCTGTCGCAGGAACCAATGGCCCGTCCAACCCGAGCCGTTCTGGATCTCGTCTGTCCGGCCGGGCGGGTCACTCTCGGACAGGCCGGCAGAGAGAGAGTCGGAACATTCTGTGAGCTGGCTCCAGGCCACGTTGTTCCAGAGGAAAACAGAATGTATTTATGGAGGAAAACAGCGTTGCTACCCCCCCCTCTCCGCCCCCCCACCCCCACCGGGTGGATGTGGCAGCCAACCAGCTGACCCATTTATGGCCTGACCATTCCGCCTGCCGCCTCTGATGTCTCGTTACGTAACTGTTCACATCAAACCAAAGGCCCAGGGAGAGGCCTATGTTTGGCGTAAACACTGTGGCGTGGGCTGCATGAAGGTGATAACGTGAGAGACGCTGCCTGTTAGATTTCACTCGATGCCGGAACGTTCTGCAAACCACCAGCGTTCCCACTGGAGCCCTCGTTTTACAGCTACTTGAAAGAATTACGATACCATCTTTCCTCTTTTTTTTGTTTTTTTTTTGTTTTTTTTTACGTAATTAATCAGCTCTTATCTTGCCTCGAAATTCACCCAGTTTTGTTTGTTAGTATTCCCACTAAATGGTACTGTGCTTACGTCAAACACTTCAAACAGTGTTTGGGTTAAAAAAAAAAAAAAATGAAAAAAGAAAAAAACAAAAAAGCTAGTTAATGAGGTGTCCCAAGGCACATTTTCAGTTGCAGAAATTCATTTAACACAATTGGTTTGAATTCCCACCATTTGCACGTCTAGACCAGAACGACTTGGAGCCTCACCAGTCAAACGCGAAAGAAAAAAAAAAAGACCGACGGCTTTTAACGAGCGTGAAAAAAAATGCTTAAAACATTCTTTACGTTAAACGAACCTTCTCTCTGCTGCTGTGTGCCGTTATGGATCTCTGCGTCGCTCCTCTCAATGCGGTTCTGTAGTTGTAGAAGTTGCTGGAAGGATCCATTTGATGCTGTGGGCCAAAAATCAAAACAAAGAGGAACACATGAATATTAGCACACAGACCTGTAGGGCAGCTCGTGATCAACAAACACACACACACAAAAAAAGCAATTAAAAACAAACAAACAAACAAACAGTCATACCCCTGCATTGCCCCCTTTTGAGAACTTTCTTGTGTCCAATTTGAAACTGAGGCGATAATATACGCTTCAAAGGGCAAAACAAACAACAACGACTTGGAAAAAGACAAACTCCTAACGGGGTCTGAAAGAGATTTAAAAACGCATTTGCTTTTAGGTCTGAATTACACAACAATAAAAGATTGTTGGTGGTGTTTTTAAGAGCAGTGGCATGGAGTCAGATTCTTCTTTTCTCAGGGTAGCGGCTTGGCTTGGGTTTGACCGACCAAGATCCCCCCGGGGCTTTAAAGAAAGCATTCTTTTAGATGTGTAAACGAGTTTCAGTGGGAGTTCCAACTCACTTAAGCACCTTATCTTAGCAGTTAACGCAAGTCATGAAACAAAAAGCACGGTGAGTCATTCCTAAAACATAGCGTGAGGCCGGTTCTCTCTGCTTTACGCAGAAAGACAGGTAAGCTGTCCCATCTTCTCTCACGCCGTCTCTGTCTCGACCGACACTAAGAGAAACCAGCCCAATGCACCAGAGTCTCTTCCAGCCATGCACAGAAGAGACTAACATTATCCTAATGTTTACTGAGATCTGTTCTCGGTAGAACTGTTACTGATTATAATAGAAGCAGTCTCTGAGTATTACTCTTACACTGTCCAAACATCAACAACAACAACAACAACAACAACAGCAAGAAAACAGGGGGTGCCGCTTTAAAAAGTCAACCACAAAAAGGAACCACATCACATTTGAGATAATTCAATTTATGGACAAGATGCTCTTTTAAACATGTGTTTATTTTCTCCCGACAGGATTAATACGCTGTTTACCAAAACAATAAAAGGCTAGGTGATGCCAACCGAACGATTGAAGACAACTCACTGCATAGTTTTTTTTTTTGTTGTTTTTTTTTTTAAATGGAGCTGGGTCAACATATGGGTATGGTTTCTTTTGTATCTGTTTCTTTGATTCCACTGGGAAGCTCAACGCGTAGCGCTGTCTCTTGTACCTTTGTACCTGCTGTTGTGTCTCTTTAAAGTGAGAGAGCTCAGATGTGTGGCGGAGGAGTACAGAGCAGGGATGAGACTGCCGCTCTGAATGATGCACAGTCTGGAGCCTGAGAACAAAGCCGCGTAATCTGAAAAACTCCCCACACACTGCTCCTCTAAACCATATTTACACTTCAAAATGCCCCCAGGCCCTCAAAACTCTCTCTCTCTCTCTCTCTCTCTCTCGCAAGTCTCATGCGTACCTGTGAGAGTGTGTGTGTGTGAGTGAGCGAGTGTGTATGTGCTCACGCGTGCCTGTGTGTGAGAGTGTGTGTCAGTGAGTGTGTGTGAGTGTGGTGTGTGTATGTGTGTGTGTGTGCTCATGTGTGCTTGTGTGTGGGTTAACTTTGCACCAGTCAATTATCCAGGTCATTGCCTTTGCCAGGTTTAAGACGGAGCCCAGCCCTAGATGGGACCATTTAGAAATAATAAAACCCGTAAAAACAGCTGTGTGGGACGCGATATGAAATTATGATTCTAAATGTTCTTCTGACCCCTCCCTAACCTTGCTCGCCACTTCAAAGTAAAAACAAAAAAAAAAAAAACAAACCTTAAAAAAACACACAAAAAGTGAAAAAAAGGACAGGGAAGGAGGGGGATTTCCACAGAAATGGCTCATCACAACAAAACCGAGGGTTAACTCCCACTCGACGCGGCCGATACAAAAATCCCAATCCAGTTGGAAGCAGAGCGTCATTTGGACGTGAGTCACTGGACTGTGGGCCAGGGCTGAGAGCTCACACGGGCCCACGCATCTGAAAGCTGTTGTCCTGAGCACTCAACAGCTCTCCTTTTGTGACTCCCCAACCCCCCCCCCCCCCCCCGCGTAATTACCTCCCACCCTCTCTCTGTGTCACAATGGAGCCCCCTCTCTCTTTGCATCATCCACACCCACGGACACCAGTGGGTAGAATAACAACCCCGGGTTGGCGTTGTGTTTATGTTCGTGAATCGAGGTGTAAACAGTTTGCTACGACTGACATTTCGGTCGTCTTTTCGAAATATGGCGTTTACGTAACCGTTGCTCATACGTCGGTCAAACAATAAATCACTCAAAATGCGCGATGATTGGCTAATCCTCGCCTACAAAAAGTAAAAACGACCAAAAATATGGAGACTGACAAAATAAATAAATAAATAAATAAATAAATAAAATACCACACCTCCAAGATGTCAAACTTGGCTGTTTTTACTTTGGCCCATGTCTTCTTTAGGCGGGACACTGGACTCAAATTCATCCCAGCTGCAATGAGAGGAACAGACACACACACACACACACACACACACACACACACACACGAAAACACACACAGGTCAGCAAATGACTTTTATTTGGTGGATTTGCACACTCTTATCTCCAGTTTCCTGCCTTAGCTGCACCCTTTCTTTGTCCTCTCCCCTGGAACACTACACTCATAAGCTGCCCTACACAATAGCATTAGCATGTGGTCGACTGGACTCGACCGCTGCAGTCAGTGAATCCCCATGACCTCTGATTGGCCAGCTCAGGTCAGGGACGGAAGACAGATGACATCATATCACAGTCCGCATAAAGACATGAAAACATCCAGTCGAACTTCGACAGGGAACAACAAGAACAAAAAACAAGAACATAAAGATTTCACTCTAATTTTTTATCTCTTTTAAAACTCAGCGCGTGTTAATAAAGGCACTTGTCCCATCATTGACTGGATCCCTCTCTCTAACCGAAAACTGTACATTATATAAAATGATAAAATTAGCTCTTACCAGCCAATAGTACAGAACTGTTTCAGACAAAGCATGAATTCCATTCATGATATTTATGTGATGACAAAAAACCCAATCATCTAAACACAAACACCGATACGCTGAACACATAAGCAGTTTTTCAGACAGAAAAAAACCCCAAAAACTAAAAGCTTTTGTACGTGACTCAAGACACCAAGAAAAAAGAGACATCTTATCTCACACACCATCAGTGAGGCCCTCATAAAAAAGATTTGTAAGTGTGTGTGTTTGTGTGTGTGTGTTTGTGTGTGTGTGTGCTGACAGGTGTTAGGCAGAGTCTCTGTCGCCGAGCGGACAAAAACATTGCGCGTCAGATTCGCGGGGGCTGGGGCCACGTGCTCCTGTTCTCTTCACCTCGCACACGGTATCACAAGCTCCTAACAAACGTGGCCAACGCAGGGCCAAGCATTTCCCATGACTCTGTTTGTTCTCTTCACACAACTCCGGGTTCTGCCTCTGGTCCCCCCGGAGAAGAGGCTTGCGTAAGGGTCTAGGGCTCTGGCATTGTCCCGAGGGAACCACCATGTAGGGGACAGCTGTCGCTGCCTCCTTCTCTCTCTCTCCCTCTCTCTTTCTCTCTCTCTCCCTCTTTCTTTCTCTCTGGACAGCGATGACCATCTGCCCGGAGGACGTGCTCTGTTGTTCCTGCCCTCCCCACCCAGACG